>NC_050465.1:58067559-58367559 GCF_903995425.1 Onychomys torridus | reverse complement strand
TCCAGAGGTCCTGAGTTCAATTCCCAGCAACAACATAGTGGCTCACAATGATCTACAATGAGATCTGGTGTCCTCTTCTGGCCTGCAGTCATACATGCTGTATACTTAATAAATAAAAATCTTAAAAAAAAAAAAAGTAGAAAGGAGAGGATGGACCACATAAAGTTGTCCTCTGACACATGTGTCCCCCTACCATGCATGTACACGCAAACACACAATAATAAATACAAAGTGTTTAAGCAGAAATCAAACTGTACAGAAGGGTTTACACAGAAAGCCTAGTCATCCTCCTACTCCTTCCTTTTCCAGTGATAAACCGTTTCTCCTTGGTATTCACCAAGGTAAACACTCCTCCGCAACTGTTTCTCCTGGGTGGTCCTTCCGTATTTGAGTAACAGGCTCACAGACTTCCTTTGATAGAAAATGTTCTTTCTGGAGTTCCTTTGCTGGGTCGTGGAGGACTCATCTTATTTGTTCCCGTCCCCACCAACTTTTCCTTCCTCCCAGTGCGGTCAGGTCCCTAGTTTGGGTTCCTCTGTCAGTTACTCCTGTCAATGCACAGGATACAATCCTATATTCTCCTTCTGTTAACCATGAGCAATACCTTGTGACTTCCATTCTGCCAGCCTCCCTTCCCTTCAGCCCCCACCCCGTGCCCCCAACTTGTCATCTGCTAAAGTAACCAGTCATGGAGGCCACCAGCCATGAGTTTGCTTTCATCTAAATCAAAGAAGAGGAAAACTTCAGTTGAACCTAGAGCTCACTGACTGGGCTACAGTGGCTGGCTAACAAGCTCTGGGGATTTCCTGTGTATGCCTTCCCCAGAGCTGAGGGTACAGGTGCACACTGCCATGCCTAGCTTTAACACTGGGTGCTAGGGACTCTCAACTCAGGTCCTCATGCTTTTGTGGCAAGCACTTTACCCACTGGCCATCTCCCCAGGTTCCACAGTCTGTTTCATCATTCCAATTTTTTTTTTTTTTTTTTTGAGACAGGGTTTCTCTGTGTAGCCCTGGTTATCCTAGAACTCACTCTGTAGACCAGGCTGTCCTTAAATTCAGAGATCTGCCTGCCTCTGCCTCTGGAGGGCTGGGATTAAAGGTGTGCGCCACCACCACCCAGTTTCCAATTATCTTTTGTGTGTTATCACCAGACAATATTCTAGCACTGAAAAAGGCAAGAACTGAGGCTACAGTTCAGAAGTAGAGGGCTTGCCTAGCACTAGGACTGGATTCGATCACCAGCAGCGCAAAACCCAGACAAAATAAATAAGACAAATGAGTAGTATTTATGTTATTAGATAATGGATACGTTTCCTAAATAAGCTGTATTTTAAAAATCATATTGATTTATTTATTGTGCTGTGTGTGTGTGTGTGTGTGTGTGTGTGTGTGTACACATAGATACTACCATGTACACAACGAGATCAGAGGACTCTCTCTGGACCCACCATGTAGGTCCCAGGATTTGAACTTGGCAGCAAGTGCCTTTTCCTGCCGAGCCGTCTTGCCAGTCCTATTATTCCTTTCTTGAAAGGCTGGGAGGCAGGACTGACTGTATCTGCCTTGAACCAGTGGCAATCCTCCTGCTTCAGTCTCTTGAGCACTAGGTGTGAGCCACACTCCTGGCCTTTCTGGAAGTTCCTAATTGTCTTCCTTTTAATTTTATTTTTAGCTTTATTATTATTTTATGTGTATGGGTGTCCTACATCTGGGCACTCATGCATGCAGGGCCCAAGGTGGGTAGAAGAAGGTGGCTAATCTTCTGGGACAGGAGTTACAGACTACCTTTTAGGTGCTGGGAATCAAACCTGGGTCTTCTAGATGAGCAGCCAGTGCTCTTAACCACTGAGCCATCTCTCCAGACCTCCAAGTGTCTTTCTGGACTCACTGCATGACCTGCCTTTAACATGCTATTTGTAATCTCATTATTATTATTATCAAGACTACCACTGCCATCACTATTATTCTTGACAGGTTGTTTCTAGGTAGCCCAGGCTGGCCTTGAGCGTGTGATTTTCCTCCCTCAGTTTTCCTTGTACTGGTAATTCAGGCATTCACCACTATGCCAGACTTCCCCCGAATCCTTCACCACAGCAACTATTCTCCTGATTCTTCCACTCATGTGCCTCCTTAGCGATTCCCTTTTCTTTCTCCTAGGTAGAACTGTTGCTCTCTGAATTACATCCCCCCCCCCCTTTTTTTTTTGGTTTTTCGAGACAGGGTTTCTCTGTGTAGTTTTGAGCCTTTCCTGGAACTCCCTCTGTAGTCCAGGCTGGCCTCGAACTCACAGAGATCCACCTGGCTCTGCCTCCCCGAGTGCTGGGATTAAAGGTGTGCGCCGACACCACCGCCCGGTTTACATCTTCTCCTTTCTTGGCTTACTTCTTCTTCTTCTTCTTCTTTTTTTTTCTGGAGCACATCCTCAACAAGCTTCTTCAGAAAGGCTGTGTGGGAGTTGAATTTTCTGAGACCTGTCTGATTAACGGCCTGTGGCCATCACCTTAGTCATTCAGTTTACGGTTTCTCTGGACACGGAATTCTACTTCAAGGGTGGGCTTTTCTGAGAACTTGAGAATGATTCATCATAGACACCGACACATATTGAGTCCCCCATCCTTCTGTGCTTTGTGTCTTCCTCCAAATAATTTGAAAATAATATCTCTCTTTGCTTTTCTGAAACGTCACAATGTCGTATCTAGGTACGAATGGCAGTTTCCCCCTTTTGTTTACTGTGCTGACCATTTAGCGAACTCTAGAGAGTGGTGTCCCGCACTCTACCACTGAGCTAAATCCCCAACCCCTGTTTTGTTTTTTGAGACAGGGTTTCTTTGTGTAACAGCCCTGGCTGTCCTGGAACTCTGTAGACCAGGCTGGCCTCGAACTCAGAGATCCTCCTGCCTCCGCCTCCCGAGTGCTGGGATCAATGGTGTGCGCCACCACTGCCTGGCTCATCTTTATTTTCTGATCCTTTTGGTGAATTAAACAAACCAACAATCATATGTTTTGTTTTGTCTCACTACAGCCCAGGCTGCTCTAGAACACACAAGCCTGCTGCCTCCACCCACCCCTGCCCCAGTGCTAGCATGACAGGGCTGAGTGTGTGCACACATGTGTGGGCAGAGGACAGCTTTCAGGAGCTGGTTCTCTCCTTCTACCACGGGCTCTGGGGCTCTATTTCAGGTCACTAGGCTTGTGCGGCACGTGCCTTTTTCTGCCCCCCTTAAATTATTTGCTAGCTTCTTCTAAGCTGACTCTGTTCTCTTTTCATTGTTAATGTGTGAGTTTTATGCACAAGAATTAGTTCTGGATGGGTCCAGCAACCTGCTCATTTTCATGGAACCTGAGACCAGTGGCGTTGGGTCTTCTCCATGAAAGGAGTGCACATATGTGTGAGCGTCCACGTATGTGCGTGTGTCTCTTATCTCCCTACCTGACGGAAGGGCGAGTGTGCTTTACATGTCTCCCTCATCTCAGTGGGCTTGGAGGTCTGAAATAAACCCTGGTGAGCTTAGCTCTGGCATCTAGAACAGCTGTCCCAGGCTCGACCCACAGGCCCAGAGGCCTAAGGAAGTCCAGTAGGCAGGTAGGTGTAGGGATGTGGCTACGTCTTGGTGTTCTACATTTCTCTCTCCTTTGAGTCCCTTCTAAACTCATGAGCTAGAAGGGATGGGATCTCTTCTAACCATGATGGAAGACAGAGGGCGGCTCTCGAGGAGAGCATCCATTACTGCCAGAGGACTCTGTGGATTATACGCTGTCTGTCTTTAGTGGCCAAGCCAGCACTGACCCTCCGTTTCCTCCTCTGTAGCATGTGACATGTAATTAGTGACAGCGTGAGGTCACTAACAGAAGGAAACAGGCTCCCATATGAAAGGTCTAGAAGCCGAGAGTTGCTAGTGGAGTGGTCTTGGAGCCCTGGCTTCCACAGTCCTTACCACCCCTCCTTTCTACCCCAGCTCCCAGCCCCCATTCTTACTGAATCAGTTCCAACACCCTCCTTTTCATGGCCCGGACCAGGTCCCTCTGCCCTTCGAGCTCCTTCTCATACATGGCGTCCCTCCTCTCAGCTTCCTGCTGCGTCTGCTCCAACATCACTTGCAAACGGGCTCTTTCTGCCTGACACCTGGCAACAGGAGACTCAGTTTTAGGAGAAAGGCTCAGAACCTGTGGTGGGAGTCCCTGGAGAAAGCCTGTCTACATACAGGTACAGTGTCTACATACACAAACATACAGAGGCACCTAACACACATTAGACTCCACATGTACTACATATTGCACACACTACCAATACCCACCACCATTCTGCTGTGCACACACACACACATACACACACACACACCACAATAAACGTGCATACCACACCCCAAACTGAGCACCTATGACAGATTCAGTGATTGTAAATATCAACAGGGCCTAACCTTGAGTGTTCCTGTAGAGGGCTCTATTGACCATTTCCTCCCCACCTTCCTGCCCTTCCTCTTCCTCTTCCTCCCTCTTTCTTTCCCTCCCTTCTTTTTTAACATTTCCACTTTAAAGTGTAACTCTCTGGGGGTTGGGGTTTAGCTCAGTGGTAGAGCGCTTGCTTAGCAAGCGCAAGGCCCTGGGTTCGGTCCTCAGCTCTGAAAAAAAAAAAATGACAAAAAAAAAAATATGTAACTCTCTGGAAAGTATATTTCTGGGAGGCCTGTCTGGAAGGGGGGGGTGACTGCTTAGTAATCTCATCAGGGAACACTCTGACCAGCTGGGAACATGCATGGGAAGGGCAGCAGTGGAGGCCTTGGGGTGATTATCTCGCTTTAAAGTATTTTTAGGTATGTCATATTGTCCTTTCAATTTAAAAAGCAATAGGAAAAATATGGCTTTCCTACATTTCTGTCTCCGCGGTGGGTTTGGAACTGCTGCAGCTCTATTCTTGCCTTTTCTTGTTGTTGTTAGTGGTTTTCTAGAAGGTTCCAAGAAGCTTGCTGAATTGGAAATAAAACAGCCCAAGCTTCTCACTCCATGACCTAGTTGGGAGTGTATACCAGCCAGCGGTGGGTAGACAGATGCTAGTGAGTTCAGAAGTCAAACCTAGGGCCTTGTATTTGCCACCAGGCAGTGCACCAACTGAGCTACATCCCAGCCCTTGAACTATTATTGAATTTTAAAGTATAGCCATTTATCAGGCCCCAAGACCGAAAGCTGGGTGCACTTTCAAATCTCACCAAGAACCGAACTTCCAAAAGGCCCATGAAAGCAGGCCTTGTCTGGACTTTTCTTAGTTGCTGACCTCCAGACTCCTGTAGAGGGCGCCACTCAACATTTTCCTCCTCTAGTTCTCTTGCTTTTTGTGACCACCATGGGGTATGTGTGCTGGTGGAGATTTTAGGTGCCAGTGAGAGGGCTGCAGCTATGGCTCCTGTGGGACTTAAGGTAATTAAGACAAGTTCTGTGACAGAGTCCACCAGCCACTGAATATTTCAATGACGGCAGTGGATGTCAGGGGAACAAAGGTGTCTTGAGCCTCTAGTATATGCCAGGCATTGAGCTGAGGAGCCATAGCCTTGCTTCATTCAATTTTCACATTGTCATCAGATGGGCAGTCTACGCCTCATTTTTACAAGACAGAAAAGTAGCGTCCCAGACAGGGTATAATTCCTGCCTTGGGTCACACAGTGTGGTAAGAGGACCAGAAGTCTGGGCATGGGCCTGTCCAGCTCTAAATTCTTTTGTCTTCTCCACACTTTCATCTGGGACCCTGGTCATCAGTGCTGAGTGGGCAGTAGCTGGGCAGAGCAAATGGCTTCCTGTCAAGTCTGTCTTCTCGGTCTTTTAGGATGGACTTCCCGGGTTTTGTTTACTGTGGGACACCTGTCCCCACTCACTCGTGATCACACAGGTGCAGCAAATACAAATAGAGAGAATGTGCCCATAGGACTTGGAGGGCTGGTGGTGAAGCCCTGTCCCTGGCTGGATGCCCTGGTCCCTTTGCCCACTGGTGGGCTCAATGCTTGGCTCCTGGGTCTGGGAGGTGCTTGCTTTCTAGGCTTGGGAGTTACGACTCCATCTGCCATCTGCCATTACTCACTGCTGTCTCTCAGGCCACCTCTCCAGCACCCGACTTCTTGCCCAGCAGACCTCACTTGGAAGTCTGACCAATGTCCCAGGCTTTACAGGTTCCAAGCTCTGCTCTGAGCTTTCCATACAAGTCCATCCATCCCAACCTTCCCCACCTCCGAGACCAGTTGTTCTCAGCTCTTTCTCTCAGACCCCCAGCCCATCTCTCAGGAAGCCCTGCTTCAAAATTTACTCACAAATCAGCAGCTGCAACCCCTCAGTCACTGGCCCAGGGTAAATACCTCTGCTCTCCTTCTCTTGTGCTGGCTAGTTTTAATGTCAGCTCAACCCAAGCTAGGCTCATACAGGAAGAAGAGATCTTAATTGAGAAAATGCCTCCATAAGAATGGCCTTTAGGCAAGTGAGGGGGCCCAGATCACTGTGGGGGGGCCACCCCTGAGCGGGTGGTCCTGGATGGTTAAAAGAAAGCAGGCTGAACAAACCCGGAGTGGGCAGAGTGAGCAAGCCGATAAGGGAGAGGCCTCCGCATCGGCTCCTGTCTGGAGTTCCTCTCGGACCTCCCCTAGTAACGCACGCGCACGCTT
The DNA here is from genome assembly GCF_903995425.1 of Onychomys torridus. NCBI lineage: Eukaryota > Metazoa > Chordata > Mammalia > Rodentia > Cricetidae > Onychomys > Onychomys torridus. The sequence goes on along the minus strand of NC_050465.1, from coordinate 58,360,916 downwards.
CTGTGGAGCTGTAAGCTGAAAAAGCTCCCTCTCCTCCTCAACTTGCTTTTGGTCATGGTGTTTTGTCACAGCACTAGAAACCCCAACCAAGGCACCTGTTTACCAAGAAGCTCTCCGGAAAGATGGCCTCCTGGGAGCAGCCGGTGTTTGCATAAAGAGGAAAGGCAGGCGAGCACACAGAGGGGAGAGCAGGATGGAAGGCCCTGAGGTGGGACTGGGCATAGCAGATTCCAGGAACATGAGGGAGGCCATTTTGGCCCCAGTGGGATGAGGAAAGAACCCTCTAGTCTTGTTCCATAGGGTTAGCCTGGACTAGCCAAGCCTATGAACTGAAAGTAAGTTGGAGAATGGACACAGGCATTCTTCTCCTCCTTCTCCTTCTCCTTCTCCTTCTCCTTCTCCTTCTCCTTCTCCTTCTCCTCCTCCTCCTCCTCCTCCTTCTCCTCCTCCTTCTCCTCCTCCTTCTCCTTCTCCTCCTCCTCCTCCTTCTCCTCCTCCTTCTCCTTCTCCTTCTTCTTCTGGTGTTTTTTCCGAGACAGGGTTTCTCTGTGTAGCTTTGGAGCCTATCCTGGAACTTGTTTTGTAGACCAGGCTGGCCTTGAACTCACAGAGCTCTGCCTGCCTTTGCCTCCTGAGTGCTGGGATTAAAGGCGTGTGCCACCGACGCCTGTCTTAGGGCACAGGCATTCTATAAGGAGTAACGCCAGTGCTGGTGAATTGCTGGTGCTGATGGTGGTACAACTCTGCCACCACACTAAGAAACTTCTGAACTGTTGAAAGATTTATAAAGCATTTTTTACATATTAAAAAAAAAAACACAAAAAACCGGGGTTGGGGATGTAGCTCATTGGTAGAGCGCTTGCCTAGCAAGTGCAAAGCCCTGGGTTCGGTCCTCAGCTCTGGAAAAAAAAAAATTATAAAAAAAAACCCAAAAAACCAATCAGACCATATCCTTCCTCTGCTTGGGCTCTATAGTGGCTTCTGCCTTACTTTGATTTAAAGCCATGGTTATTTTGATGACTTCCCAGGCTCTCTCTAAGCTGCCCCCCCCAACACCTCCCTTGTCTACCAGAACCCCCCCCCCACACCCCCACCCCCGCCAACCTGCTCCCATGATTCTCCTTAACCTGCTGTGCAATTTCCCACCTCAGGACCTTTGTTCCTGTTCTGTCCCCTGCTTGGAACATCTTTCTGGCTGGTGTCCAAAAGGCTGGCTCCTTACTTCCTTCATGTCCGCATGCAGACATCAGCGCTTCTGAGAGGCCTTCAGCGGCCATGCCACCCTCTCGAGAACATCACAGTGGTCACTTCTCATTCTCCTTCCCTATGTTTTCTCCTTAAAACTGTACTTCAGGGGCCCGGGAGACAGCTTTGCAGGTAAAGGCGCTTGCTGCCAAGACTGACATCCTGAGTTCAGTCCCTGGCACCCACACGGTGAAGGAGAGAACTGACTCAGTTGTCTGACCCCACATGTATGCCATGGCACGTGCCACATGCACACCCACAATCATGTGCACTCATCCCTCACACCTATGCATAAAATAAATAAATAATAGTAATAAACCCACCCCAACCCCAGTGCTCTGTATTTCACTTACAGATTCCTACTTACTGGGAGTAACATGAAGGCAGGGGTTTTGTGTTTTGCCCACAAGAGTATTTTGGGTTTAGAATGGGTGCCTGAAGTGTTTAGGAATGACCAAGTGACAGGAGGCAGGGTGTCAGGGGTCTGTGAGGGAGTGCCCTCAGATACAGGAAGAAGTTTGATACTGGGCCATCTCTCTGGAGCCTCTTAGCTGCTCCCACTAGTTTTTCTTGAAGCCACAGAGGTTCTTGCATGGCCAAGAATCCCACTTTCACTTAGGATCTGAATCATAGGAGTATTTGCTGGTCATAGCAGCTCAGGTAGTGAATGGAGTCCAAGGGGCTTTGGGTTGGAGTCTGGGCTCCCACGTCTGCCCCAGCTGTTCAATAGACAGACAGAAAACTTCCCGGTGATTCAGTATGAGTCATAGAAACTCAGCCTCTGATAAGGGTGGGCTGTTCCCTGACCTTGCTTGGAGAAGGTGTTATGGTGTCCTCTAGAGACAGAGGCAGCATGCAGGCCCCGGGCCTATGAAGACCAAAGGCAGACTCAGGAAGATTTTTGCATGGAGTAACTTTTGAAACAGGAAAGGTTGTGACAGATAATGCCTTAGGGGCCTTGAGATCAAGGCAAAGAAGGGAACATGGAGCTATCTGGTAGAGAGAGACAGGGAGAATACAGTCAGCACTCTGTCTGTGTCTCTGGTTTGAACCAAAAATGTTCGAGGGGTGGGGGAAGCAAACAAATAAAAAAAGCCTAAACTGTGTGTCTTGAGCATGTCCCAGGGTTATTTTTTCTTCATCTAATGGTGCCTTATACAATGTAGTGGTAAGACTATTTTCACAGCATTCAGATCAAGTTAGGGAGGTTCCTATAGCCCAGGGGAGGGTGTCTGGTGACACCCTGTTCTGTGCAGACCCTACACTATCTTTATGCAAAGCACTTGAACAGCCATGGGTTTTGGTTTCACCTGCGGTCCTGGAACCAACCTCCTGCTGATATAGAGGACTGGGTTAAAAACAAAAACAAAAACAGTGCCGGGCAGTGGTGGTGCACGCCTGTAATCCCAGCACTCGGGAGGCAGAGGCAGGTGGATCTCTGTGAGTTCGAGGCCAGCCTGGTCTACAGAGTGAGTTCCAGGACAGGCTCCAAAGCTACAGAGAAACCCTGTCTCGAAAAACAAAAACAAAAACAAAACAAAAAACTGGACTGGGGAGGTGGCTGGGTTGGTAGAGTGCTCGCCTGGCAGGCACAAAGCCTCAAGTTTGATCCTCAGAACCATATGAACTGGGCACAGAGGTCCATGTCAGGAGGATCAGAAGCTCAAAGCCATCCTCAGCTACACAACAAGTTTCAGGGCAACTTGAGCTATATAGCAAAACAAAATTGGCTGCAGGAGCCAGGCGTGGGGGCACAGGACTGCCACCTTAGCCTGAGAGACGGAGACAAAAGATTGCAGAGTGGAGGTCAGTCTAAGCTGCTGGAACTGACTAAGTAACTACACAAAACAGCAAGAAAGCCCACTGCTGTGGAGTCAGCCACGGCAGGGCGTGGCTCTCAGGTTCTGTCGGCCAACAAGCTGACACTGGGTAAATTATGTAAGTTCTGGGTGAATGACAGCCATCGTTAGGGTCATCAGGAGGCTGAAAAGGGGTGAAAAGGTTGCACAACAGGGAATAATAACAAAACAGGTTTTTGCCTGTAATCCCAGCACCCGGGAGGCTGAGGCAGGAGAATTGCTTTAAGTTCCAGGACAGCCTGGGCTACAGAGTGGAATTCTGTCTTTAAACACTGTGTGAAGGAGATGGATTTGGAGGCATGGTGGAGTCAGAGCTGCACCCAGGAGAGGCAGCAGAAGTCCAGGTCAAGCACGGGAGGATCCCAGGCTTAGGGATCCCGCTGTCTCCTGGGGTTTTCGGGGAGGCGGGGAGTAGAGGAATTGTGAGCCTCACAGGATCAGGACTGATGCCCAGGATGGCACTGGCCTCAGTATCCTAGAGTTGTACCCAGCACAGGGCCCGATACACTGAGATACCCAGGAGTCCTGGAGTCCCAGCCCTGTGGATGTTGCCAAGGTTACCTGATGAGCTGCTCCTGGAGCGCCTGCAGCTCTCCTTCCTGTGCCCGCAGCAGCTGCTCCTGGCGCTGGGCCTGTTCCTTTGCCAGACTGAGCCCATACTTGGGGTCCTGGGGAAAAGATGGGGGGCAAGGAAGAGTTGGAAGACAACAACCCAGCCTGGGGCCCAGCTGATGAACTTCCTCCCTGTGAGGCTTTAGCCACGCCTATGGGAGCTGGGTGAGTCTGGGGTTACCACTTCTTTTCCAAAAATTGCCAAGTTCTTGGACCCGGAAGACCCTGGCTAGGAAGGAGGCTGGGGGACATCTTGGGAACTATCTTGGGGGAGAACTTCTGGGAAAAGCATGTCAAAATGTGACTAGTTGGGGGTCGGGTATAGCAAAAGAGCTTAGACACTGAGAGATCTCTGCCCTGGTAAGGGAGTCTGAACTTTGTGACCCAAAAGACTTGCTGGAATGTGGTCCCTAACTCGAATGTTGGCATGGCTAGGCAGGAAGTACTGATAACTGAGGTAGGTCTCATAGAAAGCAATCATGGGAAGGGATACCCTGTGAGCTGAAGAATGTGTGACTTTCAAAGGGTCTCCCCAGATAGTGACTCCGAGAAGGCAAGCCGAAATTGATTTGCAGAGCTCTGTGTGATGGCACATTCCTATCACCCCAGCACTTGGGGGTCAGAAGCAAGAGGATCAGGAATTCAAGGACAGCCTGGCTATATAGCAAATTTGAGGCCAGCCTGAGTTACAGAAGATCTTTTCACAAACAAACAACCCCTTATACTGACTGATCTGTGGTCTGGAATGGCCTCAGCCTGTCCCTGTAGCCCCCTTAGCTGCAAACCAGGAGAGAGGAAGCAATAGACAGGTACCTTGACCACCTCCTGCAGGGGCACTTCCATTTGATCCTCCAGCTTGCTCACACTGGTCACTCTTGTCCGCTCTTGTGGCTTCTCTGTGGAGGAACCTTTCTTGACTCGTGGGCTTTGCAGGACCCAGGGCAGCCCTAGAACACTAGGCTGATCCCGCCCCTGCCTGTTCCCTAATGCTGGGTCATTTACCCTTCCTTGAAGGCTGGGGGTCAGCAGCTTTTGGTCATGGTCCCAATCTGCTGCCTTTTCCTGGGTCCCCTCTGTTGTTCTCTGACCTGTCACTGACAGACTTCCTTTGCCTTCATCTTCCTTTCCTGTCACCTTCCTTTGAGACTCCTTAGCCCCCTCCTTCTCTTGCTGGCTGCTGGTTGCGGAATTCTCCAGGGATTTCCTGTTCTTTGGGCCTCCCTCCTTCTGGTCTAGCTCAGATCCCTCCCCTTCTGTTTCCCAAATGCTCTGGGGACAGCTGAGGCTCCTGGGACCCCCCTTCTTCTTTTCTAAAAAGGTGGGAAGATGGCCATGCTGCAAGGGGGTAGGGAGGCCAGGTAGGCGGTCTTCTCTGGGTGCATCTTGCAGACAGTTGGTTCCACAGGCGTCTGGTCCCTGAAGCTGTTCTCTGGAGCAGCTCACCTGTAGAGAAGTCCCATCTCAGCATCTGGTCATTGATCTGGTCATTGATCTGGGAGATAGCCCTGGGCCAACATGGTTTGCTTTCTTTCTTTCTTTCTTTTTTTTTTTTTTTTTTTTTTGGTTTTTCGAGACAGGGTTTCTCTGTGTAGCTTTGTGCCTTTCCTGGAACTCGCTTTGTAGACCAGGCTGGCCTCGAACTCACAGAGATCCGCCTGCCTCTGCCTCCCGAGTGCTGGGATTAAAGGCGTGCGCCACCAACGCCCGGCAATAAATTATTCAAGTCATTCTTTTTTTTTTTTTTGAGCTGAGGATCGAACCCAGAGCTAGCAAGTGCTCTTCCACTGAGCTAAATCCCCAACCCTGGTTTGCTTCTTATTGGATTCCTAGGCCTCCTATTGGGAAAGTCACCAGAGCTGAGATAATCCCAGGCAGCACCCCCACAAGACCCACAAATCTGAGCTAAGAACAGCAGGTGTCTCAGCTCCTCCCCTCCCTGCCTCCAGTCAATGGCATCTCCCTTGGCTTGGGTTGATGTTGTGTCCCCCCCCCCCCCCCCCCGAATTCCTCTCTACCTTCTCCTTTCACCTTTTCTCCTGTGCTTGATTTTGTGTCTCTACATTCTCATCTCTAAAAGGGGAACAAGAATTCCTGGTTTACAAAATGGCGATAGAATCTTAAACAGATGAATGACTACTTTCAAGAAGTCTCCCCTGGTGGGGATGTAGCTCAGTGGTAGACCACTTATCTAGCATGCGTGACCCTGGATTCGATCCTCAGCATAACAGGGGCAGCAGAGCCTTCTCTCTGCTCCTATTTTCTCCTTGGCCATATCTGTACCCTCCAGTCATCCTTTGATACCAGGGGAGTTGGATCCGGGTCCTCATGATGGTGCTCAAATGCCTGGATACTTGAGACTCTTCTTTAACATGGTGTGGGACTTGCCAATAACCAATGCGCATGCTCTGACATGCTGAAGTCCTTTTTAGATGACTTTAACACCCCACACAGTGTCAATGCTATGTAGGTAGTCATTATACTGCCTTTTTTGGGGAACACTGCGGGTAGAAGAATCCACAGTGCTCAGAACCAATGCAATCATTTTTTTCTAAATATTTTGTATGTGCGGTTGGTTGAGTCTACGGATGCAGAACCCACAGATGTGGGAGGCTGACTGCACACTTGGCATGGATTGCAATGTGTTCTGGATCTGTCTCCATGAACAACTCTTGAGCTCTTCAAGGTCTGAGACTGAGTCCTTCACAGGGCCACATCTAGTGTCCGGAAGCTTGTGGAATGGTGGCAATCTCAAGCTGCCACATGAGACTAGAGCAGGAGTCAGGAGCCTGGTGCTGAGCTCCAAGGGGGTTGTCTCAAACCATCCCACAACTCCTCCAGGAGGTAGGACAGGAACTTACTCGAGGACCTTTAGCTGAGGTTAGAAAGGGGCAGCACTGGGCGGTGACTTGGGAAACCAGGCTCTTGAGTTACTCCCCTAATTGACATAGGCCGATCTGAACACCCAGCCCAGAGGTTTCAGTAGAAGTGGACTTCCTGGTCTGTTTGCTGCAAGCCTCCAGCCCCCGCTATTGCCCTCTCCTGAGAGTCTCACTGGCTCCTACAGGTGGCACCAGAGCTCCCTTGTTCTCCTTATTCTACCTCGCCAAGAACGAGACTGCTCCTTCTCCCTGCCCTCCTATCCCTTGCTTCACACAAGGCTGTTCTGGTTAGCGCTCTGCACACCCACAGGAGGCCCTGCGCAACTTGGGAGTGCCAGGAGATTGATGATCAAGAAGGAAGTCAGAGTGAAGGTAGGCAGACACACCTCCTTTGGGGAACCTTTGGGCTTTCTGTGTCTTCTTTCCTGGGTCTGTCTGGGATTGGAGCAGCGGGACCTGAAACCAAGAGGCAGAACATCTGGGGGCTTTAGTCGGCTTGGTCTTCTAGTGGAGGCCACCCAGCTTCAGAGCCACTCATTCAGACTACTACCCTTCCCATCTTCCACCTTCCCCCTGAGTGGTTCTCTTTCCCCATCTAGCTAGCCATCCCATGTTCCATCTATACATCCATTGCATCCTATCACCTATCCACCCTTCTCACTTTCCACCATGGCCAATTAGCCTTTAGCAGCATGGCCTAGCCTGAGAGAATACTGAGGAAAGAGAAGTCTAGAGAGTGGGGACAAGGATCAAAAAGGGGAGGGAAGCAGGCTTCAGAGGGGGCGGGAGCAACCACCATTTGTACCCAGATATGGCACCTACAAACCACAATAATCAAATTGTAGTGATAACCCTAAGGGTGTAGTAGTGCTACACATACCTTGGGCATAACCAGCAGCTCTCTAATTGGAATGAAGACATGCTCAACAAGAGGGAAATCATGCCTGGTACTGGAAACCTCGCCTACTACCCAAGGGTAGTGAAGTCAAGGATCTTGGAGAAGAAGCTACAACCACCACTTCACTAAACCAGCAGAATCCCTGGCTACATTCTAAATATGTGTCCTCATGCCCCCAGATCAGGGTAGTCCTCACCCCTCACCAAGGAAACATCTCTTTGCAACAGATGGAGATCATTACAGAAAGCAACAACCTGTCGGCAGGAAGGGTTGTGGAGCCTAGTCCCAACCGATTCATATACAATACAGCTACATGTAAGGGATTATTGCAGAAGTGGGGGTTGAAGGGTGAGCTGGAGAGTCAGGGAGTTGACTGTGTCTTCTAGGAATGTCAGAGTCTACACCTATAAAGTCTAACTCACATGACTGCCCAAACAGGGGTCGAACAAGGACAACAGACATGCCAACACAAATGAGGAAAAGTTCATGAGGATTCAACCCTACAAAAAGAATCACTAAGGACTGCTGAGAACAGGAGAAACGGTGTTCCTCAGGGAAGAGCCCATTGATTGGTCATCCAATACCAAACATAGCCCTGAAACCATACACACAAATAACATTATACAGACTGAGTGGTTGAGTGTGTGTGTGTGTGTGTGTGTGTGTGTGTGTATCTCACAACAATTAATGAAAAAGAAGCCCGTGAATTTGAAGGAGAGCAAGAAAGAGTATATGGGAAGGTTTGGAGGGAGAAAAGGGAAGGGGGAAACAATGTAATTATAATCTCAAAAAACATTTTTTTTTTTTAAGGGGAAGAAAGAATGGCTTAGGTCGGAGGCTGAGAGCCCACTCACTCTGAGAACATGGGCCAGGCTTCATCCAGGTCTGGCCGCTGCAGGTCCAGGTTGAAGGCAACTCCATTGAGGGCATAGAGAGAGTCCAAAATGTCTTCCTGGAGCTCAGGGCACAACAGAGGGCTCCGGGGGCCATACCATTCCCTGTGTGAAGATGGACAAGCACATTTGGCAGTGGCCGCTCTTGACCTCTGAGAATCGGCACACCACAGGGGACCTTCCCGGGCAGGTGTGGTTGGGCTCAGCCTTGGAGGGCAGAGGCCCAAGCCGAACTGAGGATAACCCTTAAGCCCTTTCTCCTTACTGACGCTCATTCCCTTATCCCTAATGGTCAGTCATCCATCTAGGAGTGAAGGAGGGTAGTGGCCTCAAGCGTCCCTATATGAGGGATGATGGCCTGGCAGTCCTACCTAGTGAGATCTGGGCTCAGGAGGCACAGCTGCATGGACTCAGCCAGCTGTCCATGGGCGAGGCAGAGTCGGATGAAGGCGCGACCCTTTCCTAGAGAGGTCTTCAGCTGCAGGGTATGGGGAGGACCAAAGAGAGGGCACAATCAGGATAGGGAGCTGGGCCAAGGTTGGAGGAGGAACGTGTGGCTGGAGGTGAGGCCAGGTCCAGTGAGAGGTGAGGAGTGGGTGAGCCTTCTGTTAGTGGAGCAGGTATGAGGGAGCGGCAAGGGACCTAGGGAAGGGCTGTATGCCGGCCTCCAGCCATTCTTTGTCCGGGGCTGGTACCAGAGCTTTATTGCGCTTCCAAAGTCCATCCCCTTCCCCGTCTCCTGCTCCTGTTACCTTGTCCTGGGAGCATACGAATCTGGTCTGCTCAGTGTGACCCCGCTGCCCTCGCAGGGCTGTGAATAGGAAATCCCAGTAATCTTTTCGGGTCCCCAGGAAGCTCCTCTGCTCCTTCTGGTCAAACTAGGATCAAGATGGGGATAAGGAATGTGTGCCAGTGGTTCCTTCTGGAACCTACCTAGCACCCTGGCATGCTGGGAAGGCAACTGAGAAGAAGAAAGGGTTCCTGTCTATAGACAGGCCCATTTTAGGGAGAGATCTGGCTCTGCCCTTATGATGGGGACAAGATATTTGCTCTCTCTGAGTATATGTTTACATTCACAAAACACTGAGTACTATGTGCAGACCCCATTCTAAGGCCTGTGAACAATGAACAAGCCAACCTCATACAGCTTACATCTTGGTAGGGGAGTCGGAGGATGAGTAAGTTAAGTCCTTAAATCATACAGTGTGTTAGATAGTGATGGTGGCTGTGGAGGGGAAAAAAAAGAGAATAGAAAGTGTGTAAGTGTGTAAGTGTGTGTGTGTGTGTGTGTGTGTGTGTGTGTGTGTGTGTGTGAGAGAGAGAGAGAGAGAGAGAGAGAGAGAGAGAGAGAGAGAGAGAGAATCTGAAATTTTAGCCTGAGGAAGCCTTCAGACCTGATTGTCATGTGAACAGATGTCATGCAAGTATCTAGGGAATAAATAGCATTCCAGACAGAGAGAATGTAAAGATAAAGCCCCCTAGACAGGTGCAATCCTGGTGTGCTATGGGGGTTGAGACAGAGTCGAAAAAGCGCAGCTCACTGTCAAAAGATGACGTCAGAGGAGGAGGACGGATAATTACGTTTATGTGTATATGTGGAGGGCAGTAATCAAGGCTCTCAGGAAGTAAAAATGAGGAGAGAATGAAGGCCAGTCCTAGCTTCTAGGAGGCAATTTATGTCATGAAAGACTTGCTCACTGAGCAAAGAGACAGTGCCGGGTAGCCAAGGAAGACAGTGGCTTGGGCATATATCTGGGAAAGCTCTCCTGAGTATTCAAAGCCAAAGACTAGGGGAGGGAAAGAGGGAAGGTGGACATTCCCACCTGCAGTAGCAACTCCAGACAGCCACAGAGTCTATGTAGCTCAGCGCTGGTGTCTGTCACGGGCCCCTGTCCATCCCCATATCCTTGGAGGATGGCAGAGACAGCATCTGCAAGGAGGGATGGTAGACAGCAGGCATCAGACCTCCAAGGGAGAGGCTCTCCAGACTTCTGCAGCTCACCCCCAGAAAAGTCTCACAGGACATACTCACCTTTCAGGTTCCTGGTGATCTTTAGGATGGCCCCCTCCTCTGCCATGGAGACTTGGAAGTGATGTGATTTCCTGTGATCCTCTGGGTTCAGCTGCCCACTTTCCTTCTGTATAGATGGGATGAGAGTCTGGAGTTGAGAGAGACTGAGAACACAATGGGATCACACAATGGGATGAAAAACAACTCTTCCTTTCTTCCTTCCTTCCTTTCCTTTAAAATTTGTTTTAATAGTTGACTGAGTACACTGCAAGGGATTTGAGTTACTTCTTGAAGGCTGATGTATAAAGATGTGAATGTGGCTCCCACTTATTGGATCATCCCTGGTGCTGGACACCCTGATCATTGCTGACATCTTTTATCTCATTCAATTCCCTTGGTAGCCTCCCGAGTGTACTGTTACAGAAGATGACTGGGCACAGAGAGGGTAAATCTCAGCCCCGTACCACAAAGCTACAAGCTGAACTCAGATCTGTTTACTTGGTATGAACAGAATGCCTGGGCCCTGTGGAAACCCGGCTGGGGGAACTGTTACCTCCTCTCCCTTTGGATAGCCCCTAGGCTTCAGCAGAGTGTCATCGCCTTGAGACCTACATTAATCCTTTCCAGGGCCCCAGCTGAGTGGAAAATGTGTGTTCCCTGGGGAAAGCAGGCAGAAGTAGGGGTACAGAGTTGGGGCTGAACTCAATGGTGAGTGTGAGGAGTAAGGTGCTTGGGTTTACCCCCACATTTCCATCTCCAACTGGTCCTGGCACCCAGAGAAGGATGCTGTTGTCTTTGAAGGATTGATGAGCTTAGGCTGAGATCCTGGCATCTAAGTCAGGTCCAGGATGCAGGAATCGAGTTTGTGTGTGTGTGTGTGTGTGTGTGTGTGTGTGTGTGTGTGTGTGTGTGTAGCGGCCCTGTGGCAGTGGATCATGGGGAAGGAAAGGAGAAAGAAGAAAAAAAGAGGAAAGAATAGCAGTGTATGGGACCCAGGCCTGGGAGTCAGAGGACTCAGGACCACCCTGGACTGGTTACTCACTCACCCGTGTGTCTTCCAACAGTTCACTCAGGCCCCTGTTTCCTCATCTGTAGACCAAGGACTATACAGAAGTTCTCTACAGACCTTCAGGACTCCTCTATCCCATCCCCAAACCCAGGGACGCCCCCTGCTCACCTGGGAAAGCCTACCTGGTTGGGGTGTGGGCAGCAGGGTTCTGCAGCCTGACTATGTCCCTTGTGACTGTGGGCTCCGCACAGCCCTTCCTGCCTGGGGAGTGACTCAGTTCCAGCCTGGAGAGGGCTGGACCAACCCTGGCCAGGGAGAAGTAGCAGAGAAAGATCAAGGGCACTGAGGCAGAATGGGTGGCTCCCTCAAGCTGATCTGGCATAGGGCCAGTTGGTGGTCAAACACAAACCCGATAGAGGCCTCTTTCCCGGGGCACCTGCTCCTGTATTTCTGTCTACTTGCCAGAAGATGGCGGAAAGAGGCTGACCGAGGCGCTAGCGGGCTCGTTTCTCTCTGGTTGGTTCCTGTCACTGGCCTGGAGGTGTCACAGGTGGAGAGAGGACAAACGACCACCACCAAGCATCTTGCCCCCTCCTCTACCCCAGCCAGCTGCGCGATCCTCGTCAGTGTTGGGGCGCCTTCCTCCCAGCCCTGGTACCCACTTCCCGGGGACGGAAGGAAACGCTCGGTCAAGCGCCAGGTGGGCTGCTCGTGTAGGGTGGCCTTTCTTTGCTGATCTCGCTCAGCTTCCTGATGCTGGCCGGGGTCATAGTTTTTCTAGGGTAGACTGGTCTGGAGGCTGGTCCTGGTAACTGGGAACCGAGGGTGGGAGACCCCAGAACTACTTTGGCAGAGGAACCACCTGTAAGCAGGGCGCAGGGCGATCCCCAAGCCTGCTGTTCTCTGCTCCCCGTCCGTCCCGCCCTTTTCCCTCCCCGGTGCAGAACTCGATCTCCCCCACACTCGTCTTCCCTGTCGCCATCTCTGTCCCCCACAGATCCCTTCTCTGGTGTCAGTGTCTCAGTCGCTCGCTGGACCCCTGGTCGCCCTTTCTCGCGCTCCTAAGCTCAGCCCGTCCCAGGGACCCCCGCTGCCGCCCCTCCCGCGTTCCCGCGCCGTCGGGTCCCCTCCCCACCGTCTGCCTCCTGCGTCCGTGTCGCCGCCCCTCGCAGGGCCCCCCCCACGCACCCCCACTGCCTGGCAGAGCCGCGGTGGAGGCGGAGGCGGACTCCGACGGGGCGGGCCGGGGGCGTCGCCCTCCTTCCCCCACGTCGCAGACGCCCTGGGCCGAGAGGTCGCTGGGGCTGGGGGCGGGCCACCTCGCGGGTAGTCCGCGTCCCCGCCCCGGGCCCGCCGGGCGCCGGGCCGGATGGGCTGCACCGTGAGCCTGGTGTGCTGCGAGGCGCTCGAACCCGCGCCCCCCTGCGGCCCGCAGACCCCCGGGACTCCGCCGGGTCCTCAGCGGCCCGAGTGCTGTGAGCCCGGGGGTGCGGCGCGAGCCCAGAGGAGGCGGCTGCTGCTTCAGGTAGGGTGCTGCCGGCTAGGTGCGGGCTGGGTGCGGGCAGAACCCAGTCCACCTGGGACAGTAAGGAGTCTGGGAAGGTGTGGGTTGGGGCGTGGGAGGGCCCTGCAGCCAGTTCCGTGGAGGTCACATCTGCGCTTCTGGTGTCCTTGAGCGGAGGGTGCCTTAGAAGGGCAAATACCTGTGAGGCTTTGTGGGCAGGTCTGCGAGCCAGCACTACCGAGATTGAGGCGGGAGGATAATAATCCAAGGCCAGCATAGTGAGATCGTTTCTCAAACAACCTAAATCCGACCCAAACCTTAAACAAGAAAAGCAAAAACAAACAAGAAGAAAGAGTTGAAAGAGAAAGTGGCAGAGAGAGGGAGAGAGGGAAGCAGCAGGCAATTAGATCGGGAGAGAATCTGGAACCACCAGAGGGTGCTGGGGCAAAGAGGGAATGGTTAATATCCCCTTCGCTTGGGGTGCGGAGGCAAGTGGTGGCTGTCTGGATCTGTTCTACCAGGAGGAAGGGGCTGTCAGAGCCAGCGCCGGGCCCATTAGCAGAGTGTGAGGAGGATGGTGGGACAGAAGCAGCGGCAGGGAATACGGGGGTGGGAGGGTGGAGGGGTGGAGGGGGTATGGGGGCATTTAGCTCTGCACCCCTTTCTCTTCCTTCCTATTCTTTTCGGGTCGAGTCTTGGAACCTGGATGTGGGAAACTGACCAGAAGCAAAATAGCGATGACCAGCAGCTGCTTGATGTGGGTGAGCAGGCTGTCTGGATACCCAAGGCTTTGCATAGGCTCTGCATTTTCCTGGAGAAAGTGTTTTGTATTACTAGGGACTGGCCAACTCTCCTCCATCCCGTGCAGGACCACAGCCTCCTTCTCCATGGGGGTAGGGGAAACGCCTCATGGGACTGTGTGTTGAACTATGTTCTGGGTGATACTGGCGTCCTACAGTTCTTTCTCCACGGAGGCCAGCAGTCCTCCTAATGCGTCCTGCAACCACATCCCAGCCCCTCCTTATGGACCACAGGGAGGCCAGTTTGGCTGTGTGGCTATGTGTACTTATGTTTGCAAGAGGCTCCTCTGCACTGCTGGACTGGCTGTCCCTTTAGGGCACAGATGAGAGCCTTATTTGTGGTCAAATGCCACAGCCACAGGTACAGGGTAGATGAAATGCTCTATCCTGCAAAGCAGTAGGCAGTGACTGGGCATGATGAGGGGCAGGTTTGGGATGGAATTATCATCTGTATCCCAAAGTGGCTGGTGCCCTAACTGGAGCCTGGGAGCAGGGAGGGCTTGGGGAGCCTGGGAGTATGAATTGGGTACCCCACATCACTGGTGATGGCAGAGAACTGAGGTGACATGATAGAGCTTTTAGACTGCAGGTCCCCCTCCCCAGAATCATTAGGGTGGCTTTCCCCTCACCCACCCACCCTTGGTCCAGAGCTTCCCACTCTTCTGTCTTTTGCAAGGGAGGTGAGGAGACAGTGGCCCTTCCTATTTCAAATCCTGGCTTTTCCCTTAAGGGGTGAGTCTGAGCTGCTTCCTGGGGTCTGGGGCTTGGAGCAGAGAGTCCTGGGAGGCATCTCAGACTCCAGGGTTCCCTGTTTGTTGCTCTTACCTCCTGCTTGGCTGAGACCATCCACTTCCTTGTTTGGCCTGCTGCTTTTCAGACAGGTCCCCAACCCTTCTTCTCCTCTTTCTGCCTGTGGGCTGGGGACTTTTACCCCCTCCTAACTCTCCCTGCAGCCAGCTTTGATATGGTGGGGGGATGCCCACCAGGCATGTGAGGAGCTGAGATCTGGGAGAAGAACCAGGGGCGCTGGAGGCTGGTGACTCAGGAAGAGAAGCGGGGGAGGGATTTGTGTGTGCCCTGTGTGACAGCGACAGGGATGTCTGTGTTCAGGGACAAGTGTCTGTCTGCATTTGGATGAGCTGGTTTTCCAGTGGCCTCTTGGGAGAGCTGGCTGTGACTCATCCCCTCCCTTATCTGCATGGATAAGGCTCCATCTCAGCCAAGTGCCCAGGCCCTGGTTCAAGCAGGGGCTGCTGGGCCGGCAGCTCTTCTTGCTTAACCAGGACCCCATTCACAGGTAACTCTCGGGAGACTGCAGCCCAGGAAAGAGCAGCCTGTGCCTATTACGGGGGCCCTGGCTGGAGGAGGTGTGATACTCATGCTCTTGTTCTGGATAAACATTGCTTGGGCTCTCACCCTCCCGAGAACCCCTGCTCAGAAGCTACTAGGCATCTGGGCTGGCAGCCAGGGCTCTCCTACTGCCACAGACACGTGCCAGCCGCCATTCCTGCCTGGCCCATCCCACGGGCTAACTTTGTGCCCTGAGGCGGGCTGGGCTCATGTCTCTGACTCCCCCCCTCAGTCTTGCTATTCTGATGCCCCCTTTGCCCACTGTGGTATCCCTGTCTTCTATGCAGTTACCTTTCTCACTCTGCGGAGGCGCCCCCTCTTCCTATCCCCACTCACTCTGTCTCTCCAGCCCTCACTGCACTGGCAGGCCTGAATCTGAGACCTGCCCCTCCTCCCTCTTTAGAGGGTGCTGCCTGCTCCAGCTTTGCCCTGTCTTGAGCTTGGATCCTATACCTTTCAGCTGTCCTGTTTTTAATTATTGATTTTTTAAAAACATTTATTTATTTATTTATTTATTTATTTATTTATTATTTGTTTATTATTTGTGTGTTATTGGGCACATGCCAGGGTCCATGCCCTGTGAGAGTCACATCTCTTCTTCGACCATGTGGGTCCCCAGGATCAAACTCATGGCGTCAAGCTTGGCAGCAGGTGCCTGTACCAGCTGAACCATCTCATGACCCTCAGCTGGTGTCTTTGGCCCTCAGAGTTTGTGCACGCTGAGCCCTTCTGAGGCTCCTGTGGGGGCCTGAAGAGGAAGGAGGGCAGGGATTGGCATCCCTCCTGAACGTTCCCGCCAAGCTTCTCTGACCTGGGCGCCAAAGGGCCTGGCGGGCATCTCTAGGTGCCAGCCTCGCCTCCTCACTCTGTGCTGTGTCCAAGACAAGTGGGTGCTTGTCTAGTGGCGGGAGCAGCAGAAAGAGACATCAGGCTGATTCTTCCCTCCTAAAGCCGTCCTTTGGGGTTACTGCTCTGGCCTCTGCTTCTCCTAGCCGGGGGTCCCTGAAGTTTAGCCGACCCGCAGCCACCCCTGTTGTAAGCTCCTACAGGATGGACGGTTCTGTGTCTAATCCAGCTCTTAGTCCTGGGGGTTACTTCCTTTTCTTCTAGTTTGCTAGAATTCTAGAGCTCCAGAGCTGAACAAGACCTTCGTTCACGGTTCTGAACCGGAGGTGGCCACAGCTCCAGGTGATAATGTGACGAAAGCTATGGATGCTGTTTTTAGGGAGGATGGTGTGCATGCCTGCATAGCTGCTGCACACACAAACACTATCATGCATCTCTCTATATTTGCCCTGGCTCCGCTCCATCTACTTTGTGTTTCACAAATAAGCACCTTCCCCCCACCCCAAGGCTCAGAAAAGGGGAGTGACTTGCCCAGTGTCACACTTCATGTAAATAAATGTCAGAATGCCAGGCAGTGGTACACACCTTTAATCCCAGCACTCGGGAGGCAGAGCCAGGCAGATCTCTGTGAGTTCGAGGCCAGCCTGGTCTACAGAGCGAGAGCCAGGACAGGCACCAAACCTACACAGAGAAACCCTGTCTCAAAAAAAATAAAGAAATAAAATAAAGACAAACAAACAATAAATGTCAGAGCTACCGCTTTATCTCAGGTGTCCTGGCCCCAGAGGGGTGGGAGTTTTGTCCCCAAATGCAACTTTTGCTTTTTATATCCTGCAAGATAGGAGCCTGGTTGTTCATTGGCTCCATATTGATTCAAGTAGTTTTGGACAAGTGGCATCAGGCGAGGAGCTGGGGACAAGGCAGAAAGCGGGCAGCACTTGCTCTTGCCCCAGGGGACTGTCCTTGGGTGGGAGAGATGAAGAGGGCTGCTAATGAGGTCTCGAACACAAACTCCTTCCCTAGCCACAGTGCCAGGGGTCGGGGAGGCAGGTCAGCCTGTCAGGGGATGACAGCACAGTGATTGGCAGAGAGAGGAAGTAGTGCTTCCTCAGGGGGCTGGAGCCCAGGTAGGGAAGAGGGAAGGTCTAGAAGAAGGAGTACCATGTTCAAAGGCCCTGGGATGGAGGGTGGTGGGGACTTCCCACAGAAGTTAGAGACTTTCTGTGGCTGCTCTGGCTCCTGATGAACCCTGTGTCTAGGCCATGGTTATGGTGTGAAGGGAGCAGAGGCCAAATCAGGAGCCTGGGCAGGTGAGGCGGTCCTTTGGGAAGGAGTTGACGGGGACAGCGTGGAGGTAGAACAAGATAGCAGTGTGACTCCTCAGCTTACAGACAGGGTGGCTTAGGAGGCCCAACACATTCCCCAGCTCAGTTGGAGCATTTCACAGAAGCATGTACAGACAGACGCCCTACTAACTCACATCCTCGTATCTTTGTGCTCCACATGTAGCGTTAAGAAACAGCTGTTGGTATGCCTATGACTCAGGGGGCTGAGGCAGGAGGACTGTGAGGGAAGGGATGGATTGGATTATATAGTGAGATCCTGTTTCAAATAAAGGGGGGTGTTATCTGGGGATATGGCTTGGTCATAGAGGACTTGTCTAGATATAGAAGGCCCTGGGTTTCATCACGAGTTGGGGGAGGGAGAAGAAGAGAAATTGAGTTTTCCAGTCCAGCACCCTGACGCTCTCCTTCCTGCCTCCTACCACTCATTGATTTCCCCTCAAAGGGATGTTCCCTGTCTTGCCTTCCAATTAGCACAGACTGGCCTGGTATAGGATGTCTCATGAGTTGAATGGAGTGCTGATTTTTGCATCTGACTTATAACCCACACTATGGCCATGGCTTTTATCCCAATTCTTGCACATGGCTGTAGATTGCTCCTTCTCCTGTCTGGGTGGTGTTCCACCATGTGAAGGTACATGATTGATTTCCCTATTCCTCTATTGGCAGGCATCAGGGCTCTTGTGACTAACTTCTCTGTGATCATTTTCATATGTGGCTTTTGGTGGTCGTACGTTCGAATACCTGCTGTGTACATGTATGACTCAATGTTGATGGTTTGTAGGAAGACTCAACAAGAATCAGGGGACTCTTTCTATAAATGAAGCGTGCCAGGGACTTTGGTAACAGCATTAGCGATATCTGAGGAGGGAGAGGAGACTCCCTGGCTCGTGTTTTGCCCTATGAACCTCTCTGCAGCCCCAGTGTGGGACTTGGGAGGGAGACGAACGAAGGAGCTAGAGTGACATTTCAGCAGGGTAGGTGGCACTCAGCTGACTACCTCCTTCTCAGTTGTGTGTTCAGTCTGGGGCGGGCCCGGTCCCTGGCAGGAACAGGAGGGTATGAGGCTGAGGGTGGGGCCTCATTCCTCCTCTCTTTCCAGATGGGCAAGAAGCCAGCTATTGCCTCCTTGCTTGCTGTATGAACTTGCCAATGTCCCCTGGCAGAGTGTGGTGCCAAGGGCAGGCAAGCTAAGGCAGCCCTTGGGGGAACAGAGGAGAGTAGAGGTTTCCATCTACTCAAGAGGTGGCTGGTACCCAGGGTCCTCCTCCTTTTTAGTACCCACCTCTGATTTCCAATTTTCTTTGTTTCCAGAGACCCAAGACCTGATGTTTCTGACCAGCTACCTATCTTAGCCTGAACAGCCCTGGAGCCCTGTCCCAGGACAGTAAAATAGATGAACCTCACTTCTGTGTATCTGTGTACCTCTCTGTCTCTCTCTGTGTCTCTGTCTCTGTCTCTCTTGTGTGTGTGTGTGTGTGTGTGTGTGTGTGTGTGTGTGTGTTGGTGCACATGCATGAATGTGGAGGCCAGAGGGGTTAATATCAGCTGGTCTTCCTTGATTAATCTCCACCTTATTTTCTGAAACAGGATCTCACTGAATAAGAAGCTCATGGATTTGGCTAGTCTGGGATCCACCTGTCTCTACCCACTCCTTCCCAAGTGTTGGGGTTTAAGGAAGCATGCCACGCATGCCAGAATTTTATGTAGTTTCTGAGGATCTGAACTCAGGTCCTCATGCTGGTATGGCAGGTGCTGTACCAACTAAGCCATCTCCTCAGCCCCAATTCCATGTTTCTTTCTGGCCAGGAATGGGAGAGTTGGTGGGCCACTCTGGGAATGTTTATTCAAAAGACTGTTTCCCTGGTAAGCCTATATGCAAGGGTCTCATATCAAGGTTAAGTTTCAGTGAACTTGGTGTCCCAGGAACTTAACAAAGGTTTTATAGCACACAGGTGCTCAGTAACAGTTGCTCAGTGGATGGAGGGATGCATGGTGAAATGGATTAAGGCAGAGAACCCCGTGGAAGGAGAGAAGACCCAAACGGAAATCCACACCAATGTGGACAGGATTGGGAAAGGGCTGTCTTGCCCCGCAGTGGAGCTGTTTGATCTCCCCCTCAAACTTGGGCTCCACCCAGGCTTGAATTCTTTGAGTGCTTAGCTGGAGGGTGCATGCGTGAGGCTAGGAACCAGGGTTTGACCAAGGGGATCAAGGTCAGGTGTGGTTGAAGGTCATCAGAAGCACGTGCAGGATTGAATGACGTCAGCTGATAGGACTTGGCCAGGTTTGAAACCACTGAGATGGGAGATGTGATTTGGCAACCAGCTAGGGCTGGCAGCGGGTGGTAGTCATGGGAGACTGAAGAAGGTGTCTCTGGGCTTCCGGGTAAACTTTTGCCTTTGCACAACTGCTCCAGGCATTTCTGCCAGCACCCTTTGCAGACAGACACTTCTGCCTGTCCTTATCCACTCCCATTGCACCCTACTCATCTCGACCTAGCTGCAGCCAGAAGGGTCAAGAGTGGCCTGGAGGAGCTACAGGCATCATCCTCAGAGTCTTCAGATGCACCTGAAGCCCCATGTTCTGTGGGCTGTGGTCCTGGGTGCCATGGTGATTCTGCACCCAGAAGGAGCCTCTCAATTCTCGTGTGTCTGCTCACCTTTCCACCTGTCTCTTCCCCACTCAGCCTCCTATTTATTTGTTTATTTGTTTGTTTGTTTATTTTTTGGTTTTTCGAGACAAGGTTTCTCTGTGTAGTTTTGGTGCCTGTCCTGGAACTCGCTCTGTAGACCAGATCCACCTGCCTCTGTCTCCTGATTAAAGACGTGCACCACCACCGCCTGGCTCCCTTCAGCCTTCTTATTCTCTTTCCCATGACCACCCTCGGTCACCTCGTTTCTCCTCTCACACCCACCCACCCTCTTCAAGCACTGTGTGTGTTCACACTGCTTCACTGAGAGTCTCAGTCAGGTTGTGCTAGGGTGAACATCTGAGATGGATGGTTTCATTTCTTTCTGCCCTTTTTTTTCTTAATTTTTTGAGACAGGGTCTTACTATGTAGCTCTGGCTGGTCTGGAACTTGTTATATAGATAGACCAGGTTGGCCTTGAACTCACAGAGATCTACCTGCCTCTGCCTTCCCAGGGCTGGGATTTAAGGTATGCATTACTATGATCTACCATTACAGAGTCTCGTATAGTTCAGGCTGGCTTTGAACCTGCTATATAGCTGAGGATGACCTTCAACTTCCAAGGGCTGGGATTTCAGTCATTTATGCCACCAGGCACAGACTATGTGGTGTTGGGGATGAAACCTAGGACTTTAGGCATGCTAGGCAAGCACTCAACTACTGGGGTCCATCTCCAGCCAGGCACTACATTTTCTTTATCCATTCCCCTCTTAATGGGCTTCTAGGTTTGTTCCCTAATTTAGCTGTGTGAAAAGTGCTGCCATAAACATTGGTGCCTCTGTGACGTCTCTGTGACATGTGAACGTGAAGTCCTTTGGGTAAATACCTAGGAGTGCTAAGGCTGAGTCAGATGGAGGACTATGGTTGGTGTTTTGAGAAACCCTCCATACTGACCTCCACAGGGGTGTAAAGAAGTTCCCTTTTGTCTGCATCCTAACCATTTGTGTTTTGACTGTATGTGTGTCTGGACCACATGCGTTCAGAGCCTGGGGAGGCCAGAAGAGGGTGTATAGGATCCTCTGGAACCGGAGTTACAGGTGGTTATGAGCCACCATGTGGATGCTGGGAACCGAACTTGGTCTTCTGAAGGAGCAGCCAGTGCTTTTAACCAGTGATCCATCTCTCCAGCCCCTTAATGTGGTATTTTGTTGTTGAGATAGGGTCTCACTATGTAGCCCTGGCTGTCCTGGATCTTGCTCTGTAGGCCAGGCTGGCCTTGAACTCACAGAGAGCCCCCTGGCTCTGCTTCCTGAGTGCTGGGATTAAAGGCGTGTTTGGTCACATTACCTCGGGTTCCCTCACTTGTAGCTTTAATTTACATTTCTCTGATGGCCGGTGGGATTGGACATGTTTTTCAAGTGTTTATTTGTGTTTCCTCTTTTGAGAACTGTCTGCTTATTTCTTTAGCCCATTTGTTAATTGGGTTATTTGATTGCTTATTTATTGTGTGCAGTGTATGTATGTGTTTGTGTGACTGTGTACACATGTGTGTGAGGGTGTGCTTGTGTATGGAGAGCCCAGAGAGCAGTATCAGGTGGATTTCTTAACCATTTTCAAACTTTATTTTTTTATTTTACAAATTTTTTCCAGTTTGTGTGTGTGTGTGTGTGTGTGTGTGTGTGTGTTGTATTTGTGTGTGTTGTATTTGTGTGTGTTCATGCTTGCATGTATGTGTGTACGTGGAGGCCCAAGGTTGATGTCGGTAATCATTCTGGATTGCTCTTCTACCTTATTCATTGATGCAGGGTTACTTAATCGAATCCAGAGCTCATCTATATGGCTAGTCTCCTTAGCCAGCTTGCTAAGGGGATCCTGCCTCTGCCTTTTGAGGCTGGAGTTATAGGTGGGCTGCCGTGCTCACTCAGCATTTTATGTGTGTTCTAGGGATCCAGATTGGTACTCAGGCATGCACAGTGAGTAGTTTAACTGCTGAGCCATCCCCTTAGCCCTAAACCTTGACTTTTTCTTGAAGTCTTATGTTTATATTATTATTTATTTATGTGGTTTATAGCGTGTGTGTGTGTGTGTGTGTGTGTGTGTGTGTGTGTGTGTGTGTGTGCCATAGCACATGTGTGGAGGTCAGTTTTCTCCTTCTACCATATCAGTCCTGAGGGTGGAACTTGAAGTTATCAGACTTGGCAGGAAGCACATTATTCAATGAACCATCTCTCTGGCCCATCTACCTTGAGTTTTGAGGCTTAGTCTTCTCACTGAACCTCATTGGTAAAGCCAGCCTGGCTAGCCAATGAGCACTAGGAATTTGCTTTCTCCCTCTCATCCCCCCCCCCCCTTCATCCCCTGCCCTCCTTGCTGGGATTACAGACAGATACCTCTACTATCTGGTTCTTACGTGCCTACTGGTTCTAAACTCAAGTCCTAATGTGTGTGGTGGGCACTTTAGTAACTGAACTGCCTCCCCACCCACCCTTGTTATTTAGTCTTTTGAGTTCTTTGTATGTTCTAGATATTAATCTTCTGTCCCATGTATAGCTGGCAAAGATTCTCTCCCATTCTGAAGTCTGCCTCATTCCTTGCTTGTTTTCTTTACTGTGCAGTGTCTTTTTAATTTTATGAGGCCCCATTTGTCAGTTGTTGGCACTGTTTCCTACATGACTGGAGCCCTGCTCAGAAAGTTCTTGCCTCCACCTGTATCTTGAAGTGTTTCCCTCCATAGTTTTAGAGTTTCAGGACTTTCATTAGGGTCTTTGATCTATTGGGACTTATCTCTTCACTCATTTCCCTTTGCTGGACCTCTCCTTTTGTGGGAGACTCTCCTGAGATAACAGCCAACTCCAAGGGTAATGGCATCCGTCCGTCCGTGGGGGCAGTGTCCCAGGGAGGCTCACCTTGCAACCAGATAGGCTGTCTGTCCAGATCTGCCCTGCCTGAGGTTGTCTAGGAAGCCCTCACAGAGGAGGTTGCATTTCAAAAGGGATCTTCAGAGATAGTAGCCGTTCACTGATACTAATCTGAGGCCTACAGCCCTCAGCCTCTGTGGCTGCTGACACTCTCCATGCTCCAAGCTCCAAGTGAGCCCCGTGGAACTGCTGAGCCCCTTCCACCTGGTTAGTTCAGTCGGTAGAGCATGAGACTCTTAATCTCAGGGTCATAGGTTCGTGCCCCACATTGGGCGCCAGATAGTACAAAAAATCCATGGAGTCTACTTAAAGGATAAAGTAATTTATTAGGGAGGAAGACTCACTACAACACAGGAGATTTATGTAGGGTCCTGGAAGCCCGAGGTACAGCCTCATGCTGTTCTTTCACCTGAATCTGTCTTAGCATCCAAGCCCACAAAAGAGAGAAGATAACAGACTACATGCCTCTCAGGTCTTAAGGGTAGCCCAGGGGCAGGTACTTCAAGGTCATAGGTAGGTAGGACAGTCATCTGCTACATCTCTAGGGGTAGTGCTTCAAGGTCATAGATAGAACAGATATCCACTACACCGGGGAGGCATAGGCAATTCAGTAGGATTCAGAGCTTGGAAAGAAGGGGAGAGGTAGGGTTAGAAGGTGGGGAAATAGCCTGTTAGGAAGGGGCTTGAATGTAGAGATAAAGGATTTGGCCTCGAGACTCTTGTGAGCTGTAAGGAGGTCTTGGAGGTGGGGGGGGAGGATGGAGGGGCTTTATATTTTAATCTGTTCAAGGCACAGGGTAGGGGATTCATGGAGGGCAGGGCATGGGGTGACTGGAACTTGTTGACCAGTCTTTCTCATGTGGCAGGACCACATAGGAGTTTGTTGTGTGTGTTTAGGGGTGGGGTTTTGTGTCAGCCAGCACTTCCTCCTCCCTTAGTGGACCTCTGGGGAAGCTGTCTATCTGTCCTTGTCCCTGACTTCACCTCTATTATGACACCCCCACCCCAACTCCAAGAACTTGGGCTGGGTGAGGTAGGTTCTTAAGCCAAGAACCTAGTATATCTGGCTCTCTGCCTTGTCCTTTTGGCTCCATTCACCTGCTGCCCAGCCCAGGCATCACTCCCAGGGGACAGGCCTGGCTTTGTTGGGACCCTGAGACCTGTGCCAGGCATGTGGGTCTTACCCTTGTAGAGTTGCAGGATGGGAAATGGAGGGCTGAGTACCTACTCAGGTGTAGAGATATCAGGACCTTGGTCCTGTGGAAGTCTGAGTGTAGATGTTCTGGGCTGGGCACAGCTTAGCCCTACTGGCCACGTCCCTGACATGTTCCTTGCAGGTTGGGAGTGGGGGAGCTAGTGGTTTATGGCCAGAGGTACAGAGAGTAAGTGGGTAGGAAAGATCCCTCTGGCCATATCTCCTTTCTCTTGCTGCCTCTGGCTCTGTACTTTGGCCTGCTTCTGACCTGGGAGTCTTCCTCTTCTTTCTTATGGCCTGCTTCCATGTTCCAACTCTGTTCCTCCCTGTGTATCTGTCTTGCAAGGGCAGGTGGCTTCTTTGCTGTAGGAGAGATTGTGTGGGGTGGCAGCTTCCCAATGGGCTTGGGAATGATGCTAGGTCCAGCTTGAACTTTTTAAGAGTTTTAGGACTGTGTGTGAATAAGTATATTTATTTAACCTCTTTGTGCCTCAGTTTCCCAAGTTCCCCCACTGTACTAACAGCTGTTAGGACAGTGGATGGCATATTGACAACATTTGATAAAGGACAGCTGTCTTTGTGGGCATCATCATCATTGTTATTGCTATTGAGTGATAGTATTCATCCAGTCCTTCAGGAAATATGATGCATCGGAAGTGTGAGGAAGTGTGAGGGCCCCAAGTATGAGGACCTTACCAGAGGTCTGCCTGCTGGGGCGGAAGGACTGGGGAGGCTGAGAGTCTCTTCCTGCTACAAGTCTGCCCTGAGAGAGTGGGGTGGAGATGGTGGTGGTGGTGGTGGAGGAGGAGGAGGGAGGAGGAGGCGGAGGAGGAGGAGGAGGAGGAGGAGGAGGAAAGGCCAGGCTTCTTCACTCAGAGGAGAGTTCAGCAAGGCTAGCAGAGTCCACGGGGCAAAGTTGCTCATCAGAGAAAGCCATAGTGCTTTAGCATGGCACTCTCCCTACTATATTGGAGTTACCTATGGGATGCTCAGTCTTTGCAAATCAGAGCCTCATTTCCAGTTAGCTGCCTTTGTAGGACACAGAGAGGACTGGAGCCTTTGGTGTGTGCGAGATGGCTTGGGGAGCAGTGAGGGATGACTCAAGCATCTAGAAGAGATGACAGTGTGCACAGGCCGTCAACAGTCCATTTTAGGTCTCCTGGCTTCTCACTGCCAGGTTCTGACTTTGGCATGAGTGTCGTCTACCTCTGTGAGTTCGATACTTCGAGCAGAGTGTCGATTCCCTCTGATACCTTTCCTGCCCTTCCCATCCTGCCTTTTGGCTTGTGTGCCTCAGTGCTGAGGGGAAAGTCCCAGGGTATGGCATTTAGAAATGGGCAGTCTACTAGCCCCGCTCACCACCGCACCCCAAATTTCATGCTGTGTGGGTGGGTGATGGGCAATTGGACTTGACCCCTGACATTCACCTTGACTGTTCTCTGAGTTGGTTGGAGTGTGGGGCAGGGGTGCCCGGCAGTTAGCAAGCTGTAACAGCAGCAGATGAATGAAGTTGGAGCAAGAGCAAATGTTTCTGGGCACCAAGCTGAGGCCATCTGTGGGCGGTCGGCTCGGACCCAGCCAGGCCAGACTGTCCCCCTCCTCTACTGCCCCCTCAGCTCCCACCGCAGCAGCTGGCAGACTGCATTGAGACCCGGGGAGGCACCCAGACGGCCTCCTGACCCCCAGCTACTCACTATGCGAAGCATGGCTCCTTTATTCCTTCGGCCTTTTAATGGTGCCACAGCAGGGGGCGGTTTCTCTGTGCTTCTCTTGTTTCCTACAAAATTCCTTCCTGCGGGCAGGCTACTTCCAGAGGCTTAGAAAGGAAACTATGTCGCTTCTGAGGATGGGCACCTGAGCATGAGGCTAGCTGGGTGAATCTTTTCCTAGCTGTGTGCTCTGGGCAAAACGACTCCCCAGTCTCTGAGTTTCAGTGACCTCAGTTGGGAAATAGGGAGAAGGGAGCCCACCACGCCAGGCTTCTGGGAAAGAGCTAGCTTGGCGATACATGCTAAGCTCTGGGACGGGGGCCGGTGGCACTGTCTGTGCCTGCCTGCACTCTGTCCTTCTTGGCATCTTCTTTTGCTCTATAGTCTGCAGGCTGGAGTGCTGAGGTCAGCTGGGGATGGTGGAGGAGCAGGCTGGCCTGGAAGCTCCTCTCTCGGGGGTGGGGGTTAGGCATCAGGTGAAGCATGGGGACAGATAAGCTCATAGCAGCCCGGATACAAAAAGAGGGAGGGCTAGTGGTGAAATATCTTGTGCTGATCAGGTGGCAGGTATGAGATGATAGAGCTGGAAGCCTAGGAAATCAGAGCCAGCACACAGGCCTTGCATTAGTGAGGAGTGGGGGAGCTGAGAGACCATTGTTTCCAGCATATTGCAGGTGCGCAGCTAGGCTCAGTCTCCTTCTGAATCTGGAAGGCCATTCTCGGACATCTGGTTGACCCCTCCATGCTTCTGCATGAGGCCACCCTAGAAGAGTGGGTCTGCTTGTGTGCAGGACCCTATGCTTGGGGTCTCTGACATGGCAGGTGGGCAGTTAACAATGATGGCCACAGATGCCTTTGAAAAACAGCCTTTTCAGGCTAGGGAGATGGCTCAGAGATAAAGGCACTCGCCACAGACAACCTGCATTCAGTCCCTGGGTGATTATTCTATGACCACCTCTCATGAATGGTGACACTCCCTGATTAAATACATAAATAATCTTTTCTGTCACCCTGCAAAGTGTTGGACATGGTCATGACTATCCTGTGCTGAGCTGGGTAGTTGAGACATGGGAGGGCCCCAGACAGGTACCTCCACTTGGACCTTTTGAGGGGAGGGAGTCTGGTTGAAAGACGTCATGGTCTTGTCTGATTAGTCAGCGGTACTTCTCCCCTGGGAATCTCCGTGGGAATCCCCAGCCTGGCCCCTTCTGAGCACCTGCCCCTGCTTCAGCCAGGTGCCAGAGGAGGGGGTCTAAGAAGCGGTCTGTGGCTACCACCTTCTTTGGGGATAGTGTGGGGTTAGATCTATGTCTGCTTTGCACGGTGATCCGCCCTCCACTTGTCTCTAGTGGGTGGGTGGGCACTCCAGACCCCGTTCGTTCCCCCCCCTCCCATGGGAGCATGAGCCCTACTCCCTGGGAGTCCTGTACTCCCTCCCCCTGAGCTCTGTAGCTGGTGTGTAGGGCTGTGAGAACAACCTCCATCTTGCTTCCCATACCCACAGACGGGCATTTTCAGCTCTGGGGTCTCTCTTGTGCCCTCCCTTCCTTCTCCATTTATCTCCCCCTCTGAGAGCCAAAGGCCCTTTGTAAAGGTCTTTGTGTGGATCTGAGCTCCCAAGCCTGCAGAGAGACAAAGGGACACACTTTCCCCCTCTCCATTGTCCCCTCTCTTCCCAGGAGGCCCTGCGCCCTGCATCCCACCCCCAGTCAGCTTGGCTTATTTCCTATGTAATTTAGTGAGTAGAGATGGGTGTTGAAAGGGTTCAGGGAGTCTGGGGCCCTGGACCAAGGCTGAGTGGCCCTAGCAGGAAGAAAGAGACTCGGTTCCTTTGGGGAGGGGTCCTCCAGGTTCTGAAGCAGGTTGGGCAAGGGGTTAGGTCATCAACACTGCTGTCCCTGTGTGGGTATGATCTCCCCCACCCCCTCCTTCTCTCTCTGTTGGTCACTGTCTTCCATCTGCCCCTGTCTCTGTTCATGTCTCTTTTCTCTCTGCATTGGCCTGCCCCCAGATCACTCTCATTATCTGTCTTGGAGAAACCAGGCAGGTCCCATCTTCATCCTTAATGCCAGTTCTAAGGAGATCCCTTCCCTTCTCCCCTCCTGAACATAGATCCCTTTTTCCCTGCCCTCCCCTAACCTGCATGGTCTCCCCTGGGGCACTGTCATTTCCTTTGCCCTGGCCAGCCTGATGACCCCAGCTGGAGTAACCCTGACTGGCTGCCTGCAGGGTTCTAGATAAAAATAGATATATGCTTGGTGACTGGGCCAAAGGCAGAGGCCAACCCACAGGTCTCTCATGGCCTCCTTGGGACACTTGCTCTTCTGGAGCCCTGGGGTCTCCCTACTGTAGTGGGTAGCCATTCCAGCTTTGACTTGGAAGTTCCAACCCCCATTGAGGCTTTGGTAATGGTCACGCCTATAAGGCAGGGCTGAGAGAAGAGAGGATGCTGAAGACCCGGGCTCCAGATATGGTGTGTGTGTGGGTCTCTTGGTTCCTGGCCCCTGGACGATGGAGGTAGACCGAGCAGAGTTCTCCAGAGAACACCACTGGACTGCGCCGCACCTTTCCCAGACCCTATAAACTATCCCTTCACTTGTAAGTTACCCCACAAAATAAACCTCCCTTTTAACTACATGGAGTGGCCTTAATAATTTCACCAGTACCTTACCACCTTGCTGCAGTGGGGAGTCTGGAGCACCATGGACCCCAGCAACTCTCAGGAGGGAGCTGCTGCTGGTGGTGGATGGCATATAGGCAGAGAGAGACAAGCCAAGGGCAAGGCCAATGCAGGAGTCCTAGTTGGTGGCCTGAACCCAAGTGCAGCCCAGGACATTGCAGGCATGGCACAGCATTCCAGGCCATGGGCAGTGGCTTGGGCCACAGTGGATTGGAGAGCCAGCTCTGCATACATGAGTTGCCAAGTAGCAGCCCAACCTCTGAGAGTGGCCATTTTCCTATGAGGAAAATGGAAGTCATCTGTGTCTTGGACAACAATTGAGTGACCTCTGGTGGGTCTGCATCTGCAGGACCCTCTGTAGGCTCCCCAGGCTGGTAGGCTTCCTCAGTCTTCAATTCCAGCCTTTGGTCCCTCATGTCTTTCTTTCTGGCTTATGTACACCCTCCTCATAGCCAGGTCTCCATTCCCTTGCTGGTTTCGAATGTGATTAAGCTCTTGCTTGTGAGCTCTGGAACCCAAGAGTCTTGCTGAGTCCAAGAGAGGAGAGCCCTGCTCTTTGGCTAGAGTGGCACAGGGAACAAAGCATGTAGCAGACACAGGCTCAGTTGTGGCTCTGCTGGGGCTTCATGGCTTTGGCATTCTTAAGACCTTCAGGTTCCCTAAAGGCTCTTCACATTCAATAGCATCCTGGTCTTATTCCATGAATATGATTTCTTCCTTCTTCCCCCAAGGGGATTGTGATCATCGTGTAGCCTTTCTTCTCCTTATGCTGCTTCCTCCAGGTGGCTTTGGAAACCATCATGGTTTATCTGGAAAGCTCTTCTCAGATGCTTGGAGCCCGGTTTTCTGTTCAGTGTTTAAATTAGGAGCACGGAGGGAGGATCGATTGCATCCCGCTGCCAGGCTGGACTGTTTTCTCAGGCAAACTCCTGTCCGTGTCTTTGGGTGTCTACATTTGGGCTTATTGGATCTCTGAGAAGACCCCACTTGGTTGCCACCCAGAGGAGTGGACCCACACTTGCTTTTCAGTGTCTGTCCCATATCCCCAGGACCAGCACCATCTCCTTCTTCTTTGGACAGTAGCTTCCTGTCTCTGGAGTTGGAGAAGAGGTCTGGATGGTGATGGCTTCTTCAGTGCTCCACTAGTCTTCCTGTTTCAGGGTCACATTTATCTCTGTCCCCAATCCTATCTGTGCTCCTCAGTCCTGAACCCTATGGGGACTGTACTGGGAGGCTAGCTTCTTCCCAGCCACTCTTCAGCCTGCTTGGGATTTTGCATGCCAGGACTTACAGTTTCCACTCACCCATCTCTCTCCTGCTCCCCAAAGTTTGACACGGTTGTCAGGGGTGATAGTGAAAATATTTAACAAGGGATCTAGGGGGTGGGTCAGCCCTTTCCTATCAGGACCAGGGAGGCCTAGGGTGAGATGGCTGCTTCCTGGCTGGGGTTGAAGAGGTTCAGGGCTGGCTCGTTCACCTATGAAGGGGCGGCTGAGCCCTGCCTGCTGGAGGGAAGCCGGCTTGAGGGTGAGGCTGGCTGGAAGGTTGCTTTTCTGGCTTTGTCCGTGTGTCCCCAATTTCTCTTCTTCTACCAGTTTTCTGCAGTGTGGCTTTGAGGCCATTCATGGGTGGGAAGTGGAATGGCATAGGACACACACACGGGAAGATGTGTCACTATCTGCTGGAGCTATGAGCAGAGGCGGGACTTCCTGTCTGGGAAGAGCCGTGAGACATCCTGCCTGCACAGATGTGATGGTGGTGTAGCCGCTCCTCCTTAGAGTCCCTTGTTCTCCTCCCTAGGAGCCCCCTCCTCAGGAGGCTGGGTCTTCCACCGGGGACCAGGGTCAACCTACCACAGGAGTAGAGTTTTGGGGGAAGGTAAAGGCAGGAGGATGTCATCTCTGTCATTTGGGGTCCAACATGGCCAGGCAGCTCCCGTAACTTCTGCTTTTCCATTTCTAGGGGAAATCCTTGTGACCCTGCCCTGCTTGGTGGGCTGAGCACAGCTTTTCTAATCCAAGGCCCAGTGGGGGACAGACCAGGTCTGTCACCTTTCTCCTTGTCCCTAGCCCCTCCTTCCAGCATGGAAACGGCAGTGGGGTTCCTCGGTGTCCCCCAGGTGGCTACAGCTTTTCCACCCACACCCTCAGCTGCCTAACCCTTCCTCTACCTCCCACAGGCAGAAAGCCTGGGGAAGGATGTCTAGAGCAGCGCAGAGCCAGGTGGGAGGGCCCAGGTGTGGCCCAGCTGGGGAAGAGTTGGATGGGAACAGCTGTCTGGTTGGAAAGTGGCCTCATTCCCCAGGGGGGCTGACTACTCAGACCTGTGGATGGTAGGTGTGAGTTCTGGGTTTTGCAAGATAACTCCTTGGCGGGTGTGGAGCTCAGTGAGAATGAAGACTCTGGATACAGGGTTTCCTGAAAAGGTGAAGAGCAATTTATGAGATTTTGTGCTGAAAATGGGGGACTTGTTTTGGAGGGGTTTAAAAGCAGAGCATGGAGAGTGGTAAGGGGGAGGGGGGATACAGAAGTCGCTCCAGCAGTGTTGTTATATCTCCTTGCAGGTGCTTCATGCTGTCCTATTAGGTATTTTCTGCTTCAGTCCTGGCTCGTTCTTCCCATTCATCCTTGTGGTGGGTGTGGGGTCCCAGGAGTTCATTACTGGGCTTCCATTTCTGTCTCCTCTGATGGATAGGTAGCCTCTTGTCCCCCTTTTCTTGGACCCAAGCCTCTTCCTGCATCCTATCTTACCTCTTCTTTGGCCCACTTCCCATCCTTCGCCAGCACTATTTTCGTGTCCTCTGGGGACACCTGGCTCCTCTCCCTCAGTGTTCATGCCTAGCTTGGGATATGAACTGCGTGTTCTAGACACCGTGCTCTGCTGGAGGGCCTGGCTGGAGTACTGTCTGGGAGATGAGGTGGTCAGTGTATAGTTGGCAGGCTAGGAAGAGCTGTGGGGAACAGGCCCAGGGCATCTTCTCCAGTTGATCCCAGGTCTTAAGATACTTGTCCGGGCACCGAAGGATGCCTGGTATGTCAAGCTGGTATAAGCATTTCTACATTTAACTCACTCCTTATGCTATCCTGGGAGGTCTTCTCTTTCTACTGAAGATATTAATAGTAGCTCAGGATAGGGACATAGTGTCCTCAAGGTCATGTGCCCCATGGGTTCCAGGGTCAGGATTTGAATGCTAGTCTCTTTGTAGCTTTTGTATTTGGGTCGTTCTCTCTGGGAGATGAGAGAGGATAAGGGAAGTGATGCCCATTTCACAGATGAGAACTCTGAGGCTCCTAGAGGGGTTGGGGCCCAGTTGGATCTATTCACAGGGCCAGAGAGGACCTTCTTCTCTCTGGTCTGCTTGAGCCTGGCCAGGCGCATTCTTCCCTGAAGCTACCAGATAGAGCAAGAACAAAATGTGTCAGAAGAGCCAGGCAGTGGTGGCGCACATCTTTAATCTCAGCACTTGGGAGGCAGAGGCAGTTGGATCTCAGTGAGTTCGAGGTCAGTCTGGTCTACAGAATGAATTCCAGGTCAGCCAGGACTGTTATACAGAGAAACCTTGTCTTGAGGGAAAAAAAGAAAAAAAAAATGAAAAAGAAAAAGAAAATGTGTCAGAAACTAGGCTCAAGGGATTCTGGAGTGAGATTGGGAGTTTTGGGTTAGGGTGAGGAGGAATCCAAATTATAGCACTCAGATTGGGGGAGGGGGTCTGCAGACCTCAAGGAGAGTGCCTAGCTTTGACTTGAATGGTACAGCTGTTTAGAACCAACCAGGGTACTGGGGTGTCATGTTTTTTGCAGCTGTGGAGTGGGAAAGGATGCAACTTCTAAGTGGACTTCTGACCCCATCGCACCATCTAGGACCCTGTTCTGGACCTGTCCTAGGTCCTTCTAAGGAGCCAAGTGTCCCAGGTCGTTGGCCCTGGGGACCTGGCTCTTGACCATGGTGGCTGTAGCCATCTGGAGACCTGAGCTTGGACATCCCTCCCACGCTACTCCCACCCCCCAGCAACTCATCTCCTGTGGGCTGAGCCCGGGAAGGCAGCCTTGTCAGGACTTTCTGTTTCTGCAGTCGGTGGTGGATGAGGCCAGGTCTGGCTTGTTTCTCAATTCGGTGTCCTTGGGTGGCTGGCTGTGCCCTGTGCCATCTCTCTTCTTCCTGTGTCCCTCTCTTCTCTCCCTTGTTCTTTCTAGAAGGGAGGAGCCAGCTACCTTCTTCCAGGCAGTTGCCCCCGCTTGCCCCCCCCAGGTCTCTCCCCCTCCCCAGGTCTCCCTGCTCTGCCCTCCTCTCCACTCATGCTCCTCCCCCTGCTCAGTCTGTTGAGGTTCAGCCCCCTCCTTCTGTCAATTTGGAGTTTTCTCTTGGTGGTCTTTTCCCTTCTTCTGTCCCCTGTGCCCTAAAGGGGCCTGTCCGAATGATCTGGCTTCTGCCCATATTCTCAGAAACCTGTAGGCTTCAGGCTGAGGCTAAGGAAGGAGTGGAGAGTCAGGGGGTTCACTTTTCAGGTCCCCCCCTTATCCACTGCTCTGGAAATGGGTTGAGAAAGAGAAGTGACGTGTTTAAGGAGGGGTGGGCAGAACCTATTTATCTGTCTATGCCTCAGGCTGCGCCCCATCTCTCCCTCAGGGGAGATGCCTTTGTCTCTGCCTTTCTTTCTCCTCTGGGTTCCTAGTCTTGAGGCTGTAGGTCAGCTTTCTGCCTCTCAGTGAAGTTGGGAGTGAGGCTGGCTGTCGCTGGCTTCCCAGGAGGGGCGGGGCCGTGGAGGTGGGGGCAGGGTACACCGTGATTAGCTAGTGTTGGTGCAAAGGGGTTTCCCAGACCAGCTCTCCTGACCCCTTCCTCTAGCCTCCTTCCTTGCACTTCTTCGAAGATACCCTGCATTCATCCCCTCCTTTCTCAGATCCATCAGAATCAATTAGACCTTTCCTGCTGTAATCTCATTGTGGGAGCCTGGGCTCCCACCCAGCAGCCAAGCTCCCAGGACTGCAGTCTCCATTCTGGGGCCCCTCAAAGAACACTCCAGGGTGAAGGGGTGACCAGGATGACCTCAGAACCCTTGCTCTTCCTTCCCCACCCTGGGGGTCCCTAGTGGATCAATAGCCTGCTTGGCCTGTCCCCACTCCTCCCCCACCACCGTTAATCATGCCCTAGGCGGCTGAGCGGTGATGGAAATCATTTGGAAAAGGGCCCAGAGGACCAGGATTCTCAGCCCAGAGAACGGAGTGGTGGGGGTGGGGAGAGGAGGGGGCTTGAATAACATGCTGCCAGCGTCTGAAGGCATTTATTGTGTAGAAGAGAGTGACCAAGCTGCTCTCCCCCAGGAAGGCAGACTCAAGGAAACAGTTTGGAATTTGAGAGGGGGACTGGAGGTTAGGTATCAGGAGGAACTTCCTGACTTTCACAGATCACAGACCTAGGTTAGCAGTGGTGAAGAGACATCCCTAGGAGGCTAGCCATAGTCCCCCTTCCTTCTGGCTACTGTGTTATGCTGTGGAAAAGCAATGGACCAACAGCAGGGGCCCCTACCAGCTTGGATACTGCCACTTGCTGGCCATGCGACCCTTGGCAAATCACTGGACCCTTCAGGGCTCCAGGGTCCGGTGAAAAGCAAGGGTAGGGAACGGATGGAACATTTCTAAGTTTGGGTCGATGTTGGAGGGCTGGTTCAGAAGAGGGATCATAATGTCTCTTGTCGGGGTGGGTGGAGTGGAGACATAAAGACCTTGTTGGCCAAACTGCATTAATGGCAGAGTTCCCCAAGTGACAGTCACCACTGGCCAGGATCTGGAAACAGGAAAGGATGTCTCTCCCTTCTTTTTTCCTTCCTTCCCTCTTACAATCAAACAGCCAATTTACCAAGTTAGCTCATGTTTACTGCCCACATGCCAGACCCCCTGTCAGCTCCCCACATGTCAGTGCTAGGTACTAGGGTGCACCTGAGAGTGACTGACAATGTCACTAGAGCTGGCCTTATGGTGGGGAGGAGGGGAGACCATGAAAAGGCAAATAGATATATCAACAAGGAATTGTGCCAAGAACTCAGAGGAACTGAGCTATCAGTGTCCACAGAAGGGCTGGCGGGGAATGGAAGGATTTCTGTGGGCTGGCCAGAGGAGGCTGCCTGGAGCTGTTGCCCCTGGAGCCCATCTGTTTCAGGCCTATTTTGTAGGAATCCCTGCTCTGCGGTATGCAGAGTGGCCTGGGGCTGGGTGTGAGTTTCTATGCCTTGGGTCTGGTTGGCTAATTGATCATGTGAGTGCAGTTGAGGAGACCCATCTCTGGTGTGGGAGCCGGAGGGCCAACCTAAGAGGGGGATATTTGACTGCAAACCTCCTGGGGCCCAGGGGCATCACAAGAGAGGGTAGTGACTCTAGCTCTGATTGTGAGCAGGTGCTGGGTGGGGAACGAGGGGATTGCTGGAGCCAAGCCTTTCATGGAGAAGGGTTGCGGAGTCCCCAGGGAGCCATGCTTGCACATCTCTCTCTAGGTGTGAAAGTGAGACATGGAGCCCGAGATCAAATGCTCAGGGATTCTCCTCTAACAGGACTTGCCTTTGTCCTGAAAGACTGGGGCACTGCAGCCCTTAGGGGCGAACACAGAGGAGACTCTGTGCTCTGCTGCCAGGTAGGCTTTCCTCCCACGGCTGTCCCAGGACACAGCTGGGCAGTGACCTGCTCTCTTGTTTCCTGACACCTGCGCTGGCCCCTCTGGGGACACTTTCCTTCTTCCCTTGGTTTGCTGTGGGAAAAGGGGACCTCCTTGGCCCTGTCCCAAGAATATGTAGGTGTGTGTGTGGGGGGGGGGTAGATCACAGGTAGCCTCCACCCCCACCTTGCTCTGGATTGGAATTTTCTTCCAGTTCAGTTCCTAGCACCCACATGAGGTTGCTCTCACATATCTGTGATCCTGGTGATCTGATGCCGTATTCTGGCCTCTGTGGCTACCTGCACACACATATCACACACACACACACACACACACACACACACACACACACACGCCCGCACACAAGCACACGAAATGAGATAAAACTTATTTTTAAAAATACCCAACAAAGCTAGGTAGTGGTGGCGCAGGCCTTTAATCTCAGCACTTGAGAGGCAGAGGCAGGGGGATCTCTGTGAGTTCCAGGCCAGCCTGGTCTACAGAGTGAGCTCCAGGATAGCTAGAGCTGTTACAGAGAAACCCTGTCTCAAAAAACCAAAACAAAAAGCAAGCAAACAAACGAACAAACACCAAAACAACAACAACAACAACAACAACAAAAACTACCAGACAAAATCAACTCGTGAGAAGACATACTCACTTCGGCTGACAGTTTGAGGGGAGATACCCCATCACGGCACCAGGAGCGTGAGGAGGCAGGAGCTTAGGCAACCAAGGGATCACAGTGGAGGAAGAAATCCCTGTTCTTTCCATCCCTGATGGACCCACAGCGCAGCCTCCTATCCTGTGCCCATATGGAGTCTAGTTGGGGTGGGGCAGGGAGTGGAGAGGAAGAGCAAGGGGTGTCAGGCTGGACGTCAGGTCTCTGGATCTATGGAGGCCTGGAGAAGGCCATGCCTAATGGACAGGGAGGTAAGGAGCCGTCAGGCGTTCACTGGGTGGTGATCAGCTCTTGACAAATGTCACTGGAGGACCGGTGAAAGGACTCAGCGGATATAGATGCTTGCTGCCAAGCCTGACAACCTGAATTCGACCCACAGGACCCGCTTGGTAGAAGGAGAGGACCGACTCCTGCAGTTTGAACTTTGCCCTCCACATGCAAGGCCATGACATGGGCATGCTTCCCAAATAAATTAACTAAACAAACAAAACAAAAAATGAATGTGGCCGGGCGGTGGTGGCCCAGCACTCGGGAGGCAGAGGCAGGTAGATCTCTGTGAGTTCAAGGCCAGCCTACAGAGCTAGTCCAGGACAGGCTCCAAAGCTACAGAGAAACCCTGTGGGGGGGGGGGATATAAATAAATAAATAAATAAATAAATAAATGTAACGAAAGTGTCACTGAAGAGGGAGAGATGAGAACTGAGGGTCCTGGTTGGACCCCCACATAGAGGCAGTAGAGAAGTCTTTATGTGGTGTTTACCAGTGCAGCCCTCTAACAGACAGGATCCCACTTAGACTCACCTAATCCTCTTACACCATACTTCTCTTTTAACCCACTGTCTTCTGGTCCATAGATGAGGAACCTTGTACCTTTGTTCCTGAGGCTCAGAGGCCTAGAAGCAGAGCTGGCGGGGGTGGGGGGTGGGTGGGGGTGGGTGGGGGTGGGTGGGTGGGGATACCAAGAAGCTCCTGGGAACTGGATGGAGTTGCTGGTGCCCTGAGTGACTTGAGGGAGTAAAGGGAGCAAGATTGGAAGGAGAAGGTGGGCACGGTGGTTTAAGCCTGTAATATCAGCATCCGGGAGGCAGAGACAGGCAGATCTATATGAGTTCGAGGCCAACCTGGTCTATGTAGTGAGTTCCAGGCCAGCCAGGCAGACACAGTGTAAGACCCTGTCTCAAACAAAACAAAACAAAACAAGAATGGGAAGAGACCTTCGGGAACTGGAAACTCACCTCCACTCTTTGTCCACGGAGTTTTGAAAGAAAAGGAAGTAAAAAGGGGTCCTTGCTAGAACCTTCCAGGAGGTTATGGGATGGCTTTAAGAGGTGTGGAGATTCTGCAGCGACTCTGGTGGGATTAGGGGATCTGTGTAGGGTTACGCTGACTCTCATGAGTTGAGACATGCATGGTGTGGTAGAGCTGTGAGGACTTTCCAGGCAAGCTGCAGGCCTGTCTTCCTGTCCTGTGTGCCATGAACTCTTCCTTCTCTCTGGGGAGGGTGGTTGAAGTGGAGAGCTTTGCCTATGAGCCCTCTCTAGAAGGGTTCCTGGCTGCAGAAGCCTGAGTCTTGTGATCTCTTCCTTACCTTCCTGCGCACCAGCCCTTCTGGCCCTGCAGACCAGCGTGTGTCTGTCTCCCATACTCTAATCTTCGAGAAGACTTTGAGAAGCCTTTGAAGGAAAAAAAAAGCTACCTTGCTTTCCTCCCTCAGGCTAGGCAGGGTCTCATGTCAGCCAATTCTACCCGAGGAATTTCCTCCCAACTTTAAAAATTCAACAAGCGATTCTTTCAATTAAGTGTCATCCCACATGCTATGGATTAAACTCCATTTTCTCCAACCTCAGTGTATTTCCTGTAGCCCCAAGGTAGGAAAGCTGTGGAGAGCGAAGACTCCCCTCAGGCCTGGAGCAGGACTGAGCAGAGCCAGAGACCTTTACTGGGCATAGTGGGCACAGACAAAGGTCCACCCCCTAGGAATGGGCTCACATATATGGGATCAGACCAACTTTCACCACCTAGCTCCCTGAAGTCCCTCCAGTCTTCATTTTGAAGTTTCATCATGGGGGCCCTTCGCTTGGGGATAGTTAGCGTTGAGAAGCCGCCCTTATGAGTGTCTGTCCCTGTCTATCTGCACACAAGGAATCCCTGCCTCTTCTCTCTCCAGCTAGCCTTCACTATTCTTCCTACACGGCCCCCTGTGTTGTCTGGTGGGGTGGAGGTGGGGGGGCTGGTGCAGGGGTGGGCTTATGAACGCCACTGCATTGCAGAAGAGTCTGGGCGGGGGGGGGGGGGGGGGGGGTGGGCAGGAGTAGCTGGTAAGACTTTTTCCAGGCCCTTAGCTGTAAGTTGGAAAAGACCCTGGAAGTTAGGGGACAGCGGTACACACTCCCAGGAAATCTAATCTGGCCTTGAAATGGGGATTGCGGCAGTAGAGGTGGGGCCAGGGTCTGCAAGGCCCCCCTGGGGTCCAGTTGCTGAGGAAGCAGCCGCAGCTCCCGCCCCCTTCTCTCCGTCCTGGCGCGCTGCCCTCTGAGCTTCTCAGCAGCCACAGATTCAGGCGAAATTCAGCGCTGGCTGCCGCCCCCCCCCCCCCCCCGCTTGTGGGTCCCCGCCTGGCTCTGTCCGCCTTTGTCTGCCTGTTTCTCCAGAGCCTTGCATTGCTCCTCTTTTCTTTTCCTTTTCTAATTCCAGGGTCCTAGTATGGTGACCCCAAACACGATTCCCGAAAGCAGCCTCATGTACAATCCCCAGAGTCCCACAGAGCCAGGGAAGTGGCACCTGGTAGGGCAGATTGAAAGGGAGAAAGAGGAGCACGCTACACCCTAGCAGAAGGGAGGCGTGGTCCTTCCAACCTGTTGGGGTGCTTTGGACTATGGGCACCATCACCTCTGGAGTGAGCTGCAAAGGGATCTCCGACGATGAGTAGGGGTGTGGCCAGGATCAGAGGGTGTCTAAGTTGATCTGTGTCCCCATGTATGCCCTGCGCATGCATGTTTCTGTTGGGCGGTGGAAGCCGATGGCCTCCGTTTAAGTTAATCACATTATGCTCTGGGGAGCAATCTGGGAATTGGAGGGAGGCCTGGAGGGAATCCACGTGCACGCACACACACTCACACTCACACACTCACTGCAGCGCGAGCATAATGCTGCTGTCGCGCCTTCCCGCAGGCGGCCGCCCTGCGCCTGGCACCGCCTCTGAAGTTGCCGGGGTGCAGAGCCGGGGAAGCCGGAGACAGAGGTTGGAGGCTGGCACGTCTCCGCGGCGGGAGGAGAGAGGGAGCAGCCGAGGAAGTCCCCCGGGGTGGAAGCGCCTTGCAGCTGCCCGAAGGGGGTCGGAGGAGATGGAGCCAGGCTGGCACCTCGCCGAGGGTCCTCTGCCTCGCTCCTCCCGCTAGAGGGGGCAGGATACCCCAGCTGCTCCTCAGGGACCGAAGCCCCGGGAGATGCCCAGCGCAAGGCGCTGGTTTTCGGCTCCTCAGTCCCCAACTGGTGCCGTCAGTGCTCCTTTTGCTGTCCGCGAGCCCCCACTTTCCCGGACACCCACTTCCCCGGGCAACATGACTCGGCTGAGCTGGTGCTTTTCCTGCGTGATCCGCTGGGGCAAGTACCTCTTCTCCTGCCTCTTGCCCCTGCGCCTCTGCCTTCGCAGCCAGGTAACGCGACACCTGGTCCCTTCCAGCCCTCCAGCCAAGTCCTCCTTTCCCCCTTAAGTTTGATGGATTACCTCACGTTCAGAGATTCACCACTGTGGTCTTGTCAGCTTGGCTCTCTCACCACTGTAGGGAATCCTAGGGAGTCCCTAGCTCATGCTAGCGGATCCAGGAGGGGGAGTAGCTGTCAACTCCAACAGTGCAAACCGCTCAGCATCAGAAGTCTGAAGGATAGCCCTGAGTCTTGGAATGGTCCTGGAAATTAGGGGACAGGGGACCATTTTTGGAGTTTGGTTTGAAATTTATGTAGGAAGAGGAGCCTTTTCCTGGAAATACCTCTCTCTCCATCTCAGAGGCCCCGGAATTAATGCGGGAAGATAAATGAGAGGCAAAGGGAGTGGCCACTGGTGGGCTTCTGGAAGGACTTTCTGCCTATTCAGAAGGGTAGAGGGACCTTGGAACGGGAAAAGGAGAGAATGGGGTCCCAGGGAGGGACCAGCAGGTGGATTTGGGGGTGGTGGTGAGATGGTACTTGCTGTACTGAGGATGGGGGTCCTGGTTAAGCATTGGTCTCCCTGGGATTCCTCTGGCTACATCCTGGGTAGTGCCCTCAGAGCAGTTTATGTGGGCCATGGCTAGGAACTGGAAATATAGCCGGTAATCTTGACTTAGCCCCTGGAGGGGCAGGGGGACCCCCAACAGCATGGCTACTGCCCCAGGAGCCTCTGTCAAAGGGACTGCTTCTAGAGGCTGAGGCCTGTGGTTTTTTGATTCACTCTCCATTTCTTGGGGGGCGGTAGCTCAGCTCCAGAACTGTGGGCATGGTAGACCATTGTGGTTTAAGGGACTCCGTGATGGAGCCGGCCTTTGGGATTCTGGCATTCTCACCTACCAGCCGAGAACCTGGGCTGTGGCAGTTGCCCATACTAGTTTTCTTGTGTGTAGAGTGGGAATTATAAAAATGTCCACTTTGTTAGATTGCAGTGTGGAATGTGAGGTAGTTCATGCAGAGTGTTTAACAATGCGCTCGCTCAATTGAAGGGACTCAACAAAAATGAAGGATGTCTTGGTCCTGACCTCACTCTTGCCTCCTTCAGGCATGGGAGGATTTCAGCCGGTCATTCTTTCCTTTATCCTACTTCTCAGGAACGTCCGGCTTCTCTTTGACTAGCTCTGCCTCTGTACCTCAGTTTCCCCCTCTGTCGTTCCGCAGTGGGGAAGGGTGCCAGCGGGCTTCTACCCCAGTCACCTAAGATAAGCTTCGAAATCTTCCAGCAAAATGCGTTGTCCCTGGGGATTGGCTGGGAGGCAGCACAGCCTCTGGGGAGTGCAGGGCTAGAGCCCCAGCCACTGTCCCTTAGGCTCTGAGTTCAGATGTTGCCGAGAACTGGTTTTTCAGCTTTGGGAACAGTCTGCAGTGAGAAATGGCCAACCAGGACCAGGTTAGTGGATCCAACTGTCCAGCAGTTCCCCTTCCTCCTCATCTGCCGGGTAGGAGGGGATCCACCTGCCACCGCCGTGCCCTACTCTACCACCTCTGTGGCCAGGACAGACCTAGGGCTGCAGCAAGGGCGATAAGCCCCTACAGCTGCCTCTTGCAGCCTTTGAGGGCTGGAGTCAGGCAGGAAATTAGAGCTGGGAAAGAGATCAAAATCATGGAGCTGGGAAGGAGCTTATTAAAAATTATCAGGATTGGGTCCAGACACTGTCCCCATCCAGGGCGCTGGTGGATGGGAGGTTAGGGGGGAAGTGGGGGGGAGGGAGAGGGGGAGTGCAGGATGTGTCTATGATCCTTCCTGTGTTGGCTGGGGAAATGAAGTCTGGATAGGGCCTGCTTGAGACTCTCCTTTCCCTCCCATGGAGCACTCAGATTTCTGGAGTACAGGGGAGCAGCCTTATCTTCGAGGGGTGTTGGGTTTGGGGGCACGGCCTGGGGTTGTCCATGAGGGTTGTTAGTGGACATCAGGAAGAAGTGCCTGGTGCTCGGGGCTAGTTTCTCATGTCAGAGTTTGCTGATAGGACCGGAGAACCCACTCAATCCTTACCTGCACGGTTGCACCATGAACATCTAGCAGAGTGGTACGGAGAGGCTCTGCCAAGGGTACTGGCTCCCAGACTCCAAAGACCTCAAAGAGTGCTTATGGATGGGGGAAAGCGGCATGGCTTGTTGGAAAGGATGGAGCTAGAAGCAGCAGGCTCCAGCTCCTGCCTGCCACGGGCAAAGCCGGTGGTCTCATCTTGACCCATGTCAGAGGAGCACATAACCTTAGCGTTTCCTTCTGTGGCTCCTCTTTATTCTGCTGAGCCTGGGCAGGGCAGCTGACCCTCTTCCTGGAGTTGTACTGTCAGCTCTTTAATAAGGAGTGGAAAGGACAGTGAACGGTTACCAGAATATGGGAGCATGACTCCTTCCTGATCCCGGGGCGACTGACTACAGTGTTACTAGGGCGACAAAACAAAGCTCTGTCCCAGGGAGATGAAAAGTCAGATGCCTGGGGCTCCATTGCCTCAGTCCTAGCTGTGTGACTTCAGCAAGTTGCTTGGCCTCTCTGTGCTGGTTTCCTGCACCTTTAAGATGAAGGTTGGTAGGATGGCTGGTTGGTCGGTGGGTGTCAGTCTTTCCTGGGATAGGACAAGTGACAGAGTCTGGTGGGGGTAGGGGCAGGGGAGGGAGGAGGAGAGGGTATGTATCCAGCAGCTGAGTGCCTTGGGGATCTACAGCCTTCTGCATCCTCCTCTGGCTTAGAGGTAGGCTTGGGGTGTCCAGTGTCAGGGTAGGAGTGCTCAGTGCAGGGGAAGAACAGAGGGCTACCTTTGGCCTGTGGTGTCTGTTGAGCAGGACGCTTAGAAGAAACAGGGGGACCCGGGAAATCTGAAATTTGGGAGTCAGAGGACCATGAGCTGTGCTCCTAATGCTTCCTGGGAGATCACTCCACTGCCCTTGAGCACAGTGCACTTAGTTATCTGCTCAACAGGACCTGAGGTGAGGTGAGACATGTCCCAGAGTTCAGGTCATTCTGGCAGATCCTTAGTTTGCTCTTCCAAGTTGTATGCATGTGTGTGTGTGTGTGTGTGTGTGTGTGTGTGTGTGTGTGTGTGTGTATTTCTTTATATTTATATTTAACACTTTAAAATTTATAGTTTTCATCTTTTGTAGTCAGTTTTTTACATAAAAATGTAGATGGGGGCTTCAATAGTAAGATTCCATCTGAAGAGCTGAGGAGGATCTCGTGTGGATGCAGGCCTCCTAAGCTATAGCCTGAGCCCCACAACTGCGTTTCTGCTTGCCTCTCTACCCTCTCTCAGGCCTCGAGGTTTCTTCCTGTGACACTCAGACCAGCTGAGCTTGAAAAATCTCCGAAGCTCTGTGACCTTCAGATTCTGTGGCAGGTGGGGACAGGGCATGGCGGTTGAGGACAAGGGTGGCTCAGTGCCATAATTAGAACTGGGTGAGACACTAGCAGAGATTTTTGAGGGACGTGCTCCAGGTGTGTGTGGGGGGATGGATTGGGTGGACCTTGTTCTAGGAATCATTAACAAGGCAGGGACTAGAGCTGGGTGGGGGCGGAGGGTGGGCATTAGGGACCATCAGCCTGACCATTTTGCAGGCCAGGAAACTGAGGAGCAGAGGAAGAATGGAGGCAGCCAATTTTAATTCCATTAGCTCATCTCCAGGCCCATGGATCCTCTCTGGGTGTCTGGAAGACGCCACTGGCCTAGAGTCGACAGCCAAGCCTGTTTCATCAGCTGGTTGCAGGGCAGGGGGCTAGAGGGAGGAGCCCAGAGGTCTTTGCTATAGAAGGAGGGCTGGAATGAAGCCACTAAAGGCTGCCTAGCTGCCTGTTGGGGAGGCAGGGGGCCACAGGGTGCGGTTGGGCTCATAGGCTTTTGGAGTCACCCACAGGGAACCCAGCCAGCTCACCAGTGTGTACCTGGTGTTTGCTGCATGTAACACATCCAGGCCCCAGGCACAGTGTGGGGCTCCCAAGATGAGAAGAGCCTCTAGTGGGTCTGCAGCCTGCTGGAACTCAGATCAGCGGCCATGGCTGACAGTGGAAAGAAAGCCAGGGACCTGATGATGGGTGGGCATTGCAAGCTTGGGCAAAAGTAGGAGGTAGGGCCGCCCACATCTATGCAAGGGGAGAGAATGAAGGGTTTAGGAGAGGGTGGGAGATGCTAATAATAAGAAAATATGCCGGGCGGTGGTGGCGCACGCCTTTAGTCCCAGCACTCGGGAGGCAGAGGCAGGCGGATCTCTGGGAGTTGGAGGCCAGCCTGGTCTACAAAGCTAGGAAAGGTGCAAAGCTACAAAGAGAAACCCTGGCTAAAATAAATAAATAAATAAATAAATAAATAAGTAAGTAAGTAAGTAAGTAAATAAATGGAAAAGGTGTGAGGACTTTTCTCAGGTGAGGAGGGAGTGTGTTCCTCTCCTTCCTGGGTTTCTAGGTGAATAGCTAGGCTGGGCTGGGAGCCCGCATACCTGGCTGCACAGATCCCCATGACTCTGGGGTTGTGCTGTATGTGGCATTGATAGTGTCAAAGGGTGATCCTGGACAGGTAGAAGAGAGGCAGGGGACATGGATGGAATCCTTTGTCCACGTGGCTCCTACATGTGCATCGGAGCCCAGGCCAAAGGACTTTCTTGCTGAGTGACTCAGTCCAGGCAAATGGTCTCCAAGTGCCTACTCTGGGCGGGGCCCTGTCCTTGGCCTTTGTGTGTGTGTGTGTGTGTGTGTGTGTGTATGTGTGTGTGTTTGGAAGTTGGACTGCTTCCTGATGTTTGTGCATCCACAGAGGGGGTTGGCTGAGCCCCTGTCCATCCCTGGACAGCTCTAGAGAGTTATTCACAGCCTCCACCCACCCCTCACTTAGTCCAGCCAGGCCAGAGCTCAGGAGGGAAATGGCTTATTTTTTATTTTATTTTTTTTGGGGGGGGGTAGATCCAGACATTAGGGGGCCTGGGACAGATTCGGTTGGATTCCCTGCAGGGCATCCTGGGAACATATTTGGACCTGAACACTGTCTTCTTCCCAGTCTGTTTGTCCCACTGGGCAGCAGGGAGGGCTGGGGTGGGGGGGGGGTGGGGGGGGGGGGGGGAGACGACAATGACACTGTGGTGAAGATACGGCATGGGAAAAGGGTGAGAAGAGGAGCGTGGAGGAAAGG
Source organism: Onychomys torridus (assembly GCF_903995425.1). Classification (NCBI taxonomy): domain Eukaryota; kingdom Metazoa; phylum Chordata; class Mammalia; order Rodentia; family Cricetidae; genus Onychomys; species Onychomys torridus. The sequence goes on along the minus strand of NC_050465.1, from coordinate 58,316,384 downwards.
AAGAAGAGGAGGGGAGGAGGGGAGGAGGGGAGGAGGGGGAGGAGGGGGAGGAGGGGGAGGAGGAGGAGGAGAAGGAAGTGGGAAAATGCAAACCAAATGTTGGCCCAGGGTACAGTCAAGAAAAACAGACTCTCTCGCCGCCAGAGCCTGCAGCCAGCTCCCTTTCAGAGGGCAGGAAGGGCTGGGACAGATGTTGGAGGGAAGAAAGAAAAAGGGGAGGAAGAAATCAGAAAAAAAAACCAACAAAACTGGGATGAAATCCACAGCCTGGGGGCAGGGCCCTGCCTCCCCATCACCAGCTTCTCCTATGTCAAGGCCTGTCCTGTTCTGGGGAGCTTGCCTGCGGCAGCAGGGTCTGTCTTAGCTGCATGTATTCAAATGAGTGTGTGTTCCAAGGCCAGGGATCTTGGGGAGAAGCCCAGCAGCTCTGGGGTGTGCAGACTGTGCCATCAGAATCTGTCTGTCCGTCCACTGATGTTCTGGAAGGCTCTGGAGTGGGGTCCCTTCACCGGCCTGCAATTTGGAACAGATCTTAGGCTGCAAGACCCCAGATCAGGAAGAGGCAGGAGGGGGCCTCCATGGCTTCCAGGGATGCTGTGCCTGTGGAGGGTGTGGCTTCATAGAGCCCTGCCTTGGGCAGACACCCACCTCTTGGCCCTATCTGTCTCAAGCCCCCTGCTAAGCTGAGCTTCTTACCCCCTAGCCAGCCACGGAGTCTGGGAGGAGAGAAGAGAGAGGAGGCTGGGACAAGGGGAGGAGTGGCAAGGAGGGGGTGTAGGAGGGGAGTGGAAGGCCCAGATGCTGGCTGAACCAGCCGCTTAGGACTCTGCACTCCTTGTGCCTGCTTGGTGGGCACTACAAGCTCAAGGGGGCCCTTGGCAGGCCCCTACTTGGCCCGCAGCGCAGGAACCGGACCCTGTGAAGATGACGTGGATTTGCCTGTCCTGCATGCTCTGGGTAGGTTCTTGTTGCTTTAGTGCTGAGGTCCCACGGTTATCCTTCAGTGAAGAGCCTTGGGGGGTGGGGTGGGGTGGAGATTGGGATGAAGGGAGCGGACACAGAATAGACTGCAGCGGCAGGCCCTGGGTTCTGCCTCTATGGGTCCTTTAATCTACCTTTTCCCTCAGCCCACCATTGATGTAGGCACTGTGAGCAGAATCAGAAAGTTTGTTTCTTTTTAGAGAATGTTTGGTTCCTCTAAACCGAGGAGTGGGAATCGGCATTCCCTTCAGTGGCTCTATGCAGTCGCCCAAGGAGGAGTGGTCAGTCCACGGGCCGGGGGTGGGAGATGGGGAACTAGGGAAACAGAATAGTAGTCTGGAATCTTAAACCCAGAGAAGCCGTGATGCTGGGAATTCTGTTTCTGTCACGTTTGCCTCTTCTAGACCTTTTCTTCACAGTCTCCGGTTCTCACCAGGATTTCCCTGTTTTGCTTGTCTCTCCTTTGAGATGATGAGTGTAGAGATGGGGGTCTGTAGACAGGTCTGGGGACCATGCTGCGCGCGCGGGGGGGTGGGTGGGGGGGGGGCAGTTAAGGCTAAAGCAGTGATGGGCAGAGGCTCCCAGGAAGGGGGATGGGAGAGGGTTGATGCTGCAGGGAGTTGGGTAAGAGGAGACCCCCTTTCTCAGGGGGACTCGGCAGGGCTGTGGGAGGTATGCACAGGGGTCAGGAGGGCGAGGAAGTTATCCAGGGCTGAGGTTTCTGAGAGCCATGGCTGGCTGGGGGAAGGGGCTTCAGACAGGCGGCCAGATGTGGCTTGCCTGCCCCCTCTCTCTGTTCTAGACAGTTAGTCCTCAGGAGGCCTGTCAAGCAGAGGGCAGGCTGGGGCTGAGGGAAATGATGGGAGGGACTAGGTATCCAGGGTCACTTCGTGGAGGAGGTGAGAGTCTTGGGTGGCCTATGGACTGGGTGCCGTGAGATGCCTGCCTCTGGATAGAGGACCATGGAGTATCTCCCATACAGAGGACGTTCCAGTAGTTAGATGGGCTGCTGCTGCTGCCTGTTCATATCTGGGCTGAGGATGCTGGTGAGTGGGGTTTTGTGCAGGAAGGCTGCAGTTAGACTCTCCTGGATGACATCAAGAGGACTCAGTAGGTACTTCTGCTGAAAGGTTTTTGAGAGAAGTGCCTCAACCCAGTGGATCTCCATTTCCCCATGGATGGAGAAAGGAAGTTTCAGAGAACTTGCAGGGAGAGAGTGTCTTAGTGCCCTGGGCAGTGCCCTGGCACATAGTGAGGTCCTGGAGTGTGGCTGCCCTCCCAGGGAATAGGGTCTAGTGATCAAGGGAGGTGTGGATGGCCTGCCTTGAGCTTCTATAAGACCAGCAGAGCATCATCTCCCCCTCCTTATAATGCCCCAGCCCTATCCCTACCTTTGTGTTTTTCTTCCTCCAGGGGGAGGGAGCACACAGGCAGAGGGAGCATCCTGGAAAGCCATGTCCTGCCTGAGGCTGATGCAGCAGTCCTTCATCCTCCAGGGTGGGTGTTGGCCAGGCTGGGGTCTGTTGGCAGCAGTAGGGGAGGGGGCTTGGTGGCACCAATCAGAAGGAAGGTCTGGAAGGAGGCCGTGGAAAGTGTCCAGGGAGTCGGCTGCATCGAGAGGTGCCTGGTTGTGAGGCAGGTGTGTGAACTTTGATACTAGGCAGTTCTGGGCTGGAACCCCAGCTCCATCATTTACCAGATGTGCAGTGTTGGTTAAGACAGCTTCTGCTCTGAGCCTCAGTTTCCCTGTCTGTAAAGTAGTGAGACTCATCTAGTACAATTAAAAGATTGCGGACCCAGGCACTGAGGAAATGTTGGCCTGCCTCCTACTCCACACCTCCTTGGCTTAGGAGGATCCCATGAATCCAGATGTGATGGGCCTGGATCTCCCTGGGAAGAGCATGGTGGGACTCGTGTGAGCTGTGTCTCTCCTAACTGTTCAAGGACTCTGCCTCGCTCTCCTGGGGCCAAGAACTGGTTAGCTCTGCAGCCTCAGTGGGGCCAGTCAAGACAGGGTCTGGAGGAAGCAGGCAGGCCTTGTGCCCAGGGCATGTGGGTTCACACGTTCTTTTCGGAAAGAACTGCAGATGTTGCATCCATGAAGTCGCACATCTGTGGCCCAGAGCCCTCACAAGCTCCAGGAGCCGACCCTGCTTTATTAGCTGAGGGCCTCGCTGTGCATTATGCAGAAGTTGGTTTTCCCACCAAATGCTTCCACTTGCTCTTACACAGTTAAGTGGGGCTTATTTAGAAAATAATTACACGTCTATTCATTGAAGGTGTTGGTGTGGGGTGTGGAGGCAGACTCAGCCTTTCCTTCTAGTGAGGACATTGGCTTTCAGGGTCAGTTGGCCAGAACAAGCAGCTGGAACCAAGCTCAGCTCTGACCTTGCCCTGAGCAAACCCCATGGCCAAGGAGCAGTCCTGGACCTCACAGAAACTTAGATACTGTTCTCCAAGCTAGCTGCTGACAGTGGCAGGTCCCAGTTTCTGAGTTGGGGTCCTTACGAGGGCTGAGTGAATATTTCAGTCAGAAGGTTCTTAATGAGCCCCCGTGTTCCTTGAGTGGTTCTGGCCAGGCAGCTCCTCCGCTGGCCTTCTGCTCTGAACCCTCTCCCTTCTGATGGAGGGACTTGGGTCAGGCTGCAGAATCCTAACCAGCACCAGCAACCAAACTCTCCTTTTGCAAAGGTCCTTAAAGTGACCCTTGAGGCACACAGGTTAGGGAGAAAGAGCACATTGCCTTTTCACGGATTGGCTGGAAATGCCATGTGCTTGGGGTTGACCCTGTCCCCTGGTATTCCTGAGCTGTGTGACTGTGGCTACACTCTTCATATTCTGTGCCTTGGGTTTTCCTACCTACCTGTAGGGCTGATACTTTTTTTTTCCTACTGCAAAAGATGGAGCCTAGGGCCTCATACATGATGAGGTTTCTACTGCTAAGCCATCCACCCAGTTACTAAAATTTCAGTGGGAATCCACATACCTTCAGGCAAATGCCTGTCACACACGAGAGCTCAGTAACCAACTGATAGCTCTCCTAATACCCAGCAATAGAAGCAGGATAGAAGGTGATCTGCTTAACTAACTAGGTAGGGCTTTCCATTGGGGAAGTTCTTCATAGCAGTGCATTCAGGGACAATGGGAATGGGATCATAGGAATGGTACAAAGGCCCCCAGCATGCAGGTCTTCCTCTGCAGAGGTCGGAGCATGACTTGTCCAGTTGCAAATCCTCAGCTGGTTGCTGGGTAGGTTTTTTTTTTTTTTTTTTTTTTTTTTGGGTCAACTTGACACCTGGGAAGCATTGTTTCCATCAGATGGACCTGTAGGCAAGTTTGTGGGGGCTTTTTTTAGACTCGTGATTGATGTGGGAGGGCTCAGTCCACTGTAGGTGGTACCCGTGGGCAGTTGGGCATGAGTTGTATTTAAATGTAACCTCAGCAAGCTATGGAGAGCAAGCCAGTAGGCAGTGTTCTTCCACGGTCCATCCTCAAGGTTCCTCTCTGGGCATTCCCTCATCATGGATTTGAACCTCTAAGAAGTAGTAACTGCTCCCCACCCCACCCCCCATCCCCGGTTGCTTTTGGTCATGGTGTGTGTTCCCAGTGGCTTTCTCTCTGGGCCTTATGCACTTCTTCAACTTGCCCAATTTCCTTTGAACCTCATTGATTCCGTGAGGTAGTAAGGGACAAGCATTCCATCTTTGGTCAGTAGAAGGGGCGTTATGGAGGGGAAGAGGGCTGCTTAAGGCCATCTTGCCAATGGTCTCGTTGTTCCTGAAACAAGGGGATAGGTTGGGCAGGCCACTGAGCTTCTAGATTAAAAGAGATCTTGTCCAGCACCCTCAAAGGTGAGGGATGGCTTGAGAGACCACGTGGTGAGAAACCATGTAACTGCTTGGCCACTTAGGCTCCTTCTATGCCCTGTCCACCCATGGAGGGGCCTACATGCTTCACGCAACTTGTAGCCAACAGGTAACTTGTATGAGTGTGAAAAGCAGGGGCTAACCTAGACTTCAGAAAGGAGATCATTAGGGAAGATCTCTCAGGATACGCATATGCCTATGTGTATATGTATATTGGTAAGACGGTCTGGTGTGGTCCAGGCCAGCCTTGAACTCAATATGTATGGAGGATGATCTTGAACTACTGTCTCTACCTTCCAAGTGCTGGGATAAGAGGTGTGCATCATCATGCCTGGTTTTATCTGGTGCTGGTAATAAACCCAGGGATTTGTGCATGTTGAGAAAGTGGGCTGCCAACTGAGCTAAGACCCTAGAGGTTGTTTTTTAAGAGATAAGGTTTTGCTATGTAGCCCAAGCTGGCCTTGGACATGCTGTGTAGTCCAGGCTGTCCTCAAGACTTGTCATCCCTTTCTGCCTCTGTCTCCTGAATGCTGTAATTACAGGTATGTGTCATCACACTCAGTTCAGGAAATAGATTTCCTTTTTAAAAAAATACTTATTTTATTTTATGTGTATAAATGTTTTGCCTGTGTGTATGCATGTGTGCCACGTACCCATGGAAGTTAGAAGAACTGGAGTTACAGATGCTTTTGAGCCACCTTGTGGATGCTGGAAATCAAACTCAGGTTCTCTGCAAGAGCACCTGGTGCTCTTAACCACTGATCCATCTCTCCAGCTCCAAGGAGATAAGTTTTCAAACCAGATTCACAGAAGTGACCTCTCAGAACACAAGTATACGAGGTAAAAATGATTGAGGGTGATTAAGACAAGCAGCCAACATATGACCCTTAAGTTAGGCATGCTGGTGTGATAGAATGCCAGGCCTCACTCCTGCGATCATCACTGCGAGCAGATGGGGACACCCTAGTTAGAGATCCAAGTAAGTGCTGGGATTGGGGACTTGGGACTTTGTCTCGGACAGACTGGAGTCTCCGTCTCATCCTACCTTATCTACATGACCCAGGGTGATTCCTCAGCCTCATGGAAGGATGTCACTGTGAGGGCTCAATCTGCCACCATGGCACCTGGCTTTGTTCATGGACCTCAGACTGTCTACATCTCCGTGACTTCCTGGTTCTGTTGATTTGACTCAGGGAGGCAGAAGGTTTTGATGTAGCAATGCCAGAGACTAAGTTGTGAAAGAGCCTGGGATGGAGGGAGGAAGAGAGGGAAAGAGGGGTCGAGGAAAGAAAAAGAGAGGGAGAGAGGAGGGAGAAGGTGAGGAGAGAAAGGAGAGATATGGGAGGTACATGTGGGTGGGTCAGGAACAGACCCTGGGCCCTGTCTAAACAGCCTCCCCCCACCATGGGAGTTCTAATTGGCAAGTTTAAAGCCATCAGGCACAAGCTCTAGAAGGTTGCACTGGTGGAGAGGTGGGTCCTGGACAATTATGTGCAGTCCATGTGTGGTGAGGGGGCCAGGTTAGCGGGGCCACCTAGATGGCAGTATGTTGCCAGGAAGTTTCTGGATAGGACAGTGATCAAGATGGATACACTGAGGAACCGGGCATGGGGGACCCGAACAACCAGAACCTGGGATGAGGGTACCTGGTGCTGCGTTTGTGTGAGAAAGCTGACCGTGTATTTAAACTGGATACAAAGAGTGTGGGTATGTGCCCGAGTGGTAGTGTGTTTGCCTAGAATTCTGGGTTCAATCCTCAGTACTGCTATTTTTTTTTTCTTTTTGAGTAGTTTAGTTTTACTTTATGTGGATTGGTGTGCAATTTGCCTGCATGTATGTCTGTGTGAGTGTGCCAGGTTCCCTGAACTGGAGCTACAGACAATGGTGAGCCACCATGTGGGTGCTGGGAGTTGAACCTGGGTCCTTTGGAAGAGTGGTCTTAACCACTTAGCTGTCTCTCCAGTGCCAGTACTGCTATGCTCCTGAGACATGAAATGGTAGCGGGAGGTCGCAATGGGTGGACCATGACTGGGGGCAGAGCCTGTGTGGCTTTGGGATGGACGCTGGGGAGTGGGCATGGAGACTGGTAGGAAGGCTGGGTGGGGCAGAGGATGATCCTCTTGCTAGTGTGAGTGAACACAGGATGTTCCCTGGACACCCGGGAGGCAGGCGAGGGGAAGCATTTTGCAGTGAGTGAGGTGTCATGGCCCCTGCAGAGCTGAGGTTATTCTAATGGTGTTGGAGGTCCTGGAAGCTGTTGCCTTAGGCAGAGGTGAGGAGGCTGGGAATGGGCAGAGGGAGCAGAGCTGGAGAGCAGGAGAGGGACGTCTGTGGAGAGAATTAGGAGGCAAAAGTCACAGGATCTGGCAGCTAGCTGCTGGGAGGCTGGGGGAGGGCGGGGAGGTGCTGAGAGTGACTCAGAGTTTTCCATTAGGGTGACCAAGAACATGGGCAGGCCCTTAACTGGGGGCTCAGGAGGGGCAAGTGAAGATGAGATCTGTGGGGGGGGGGGCGGGGGACACGCCTGAAGGGCAGGTGCCAAGAGACTCCCAGACCAAGGGTGAGGGGACCTTGAGGGCTGGATAGCCAGGTCGCAGGGGGAGGGTGACATGTATCTCAGTTGTTGGACGTCCCATCTCCCAGGATGCCTCGCTCTCTGGCCAGAAGACTTCTGTCTTTCTAGTCACCAGAGGTGCTTGGCCACAGAGGAGGGCAGAACTGGAGGATTTTCTCTCAGTGGGTGGAGGAAGCTCCTGGACCCCTTTAGCACACAACCCTCTGCCTCATCGCCCCCCGAGGCAGGGAGTTGCCTGCAAGCAGCCTTTCCCAACCAGGACCAAGGCCTGGCTGATGGTCCAGCCTGTTGTGCCACACCCTCTGGCTGGCTCAATGGAGAGAGGGAAGGGCTGAGATGGGCCAAGGCCTTAGGCTGTGAAAGCCCTCTGCTGGGACTTACAGGCAAGATGGAATGGCTTCCATCTGGACCCCTTCCCTTCTGGCTCTGACTCCGGCCTGTAGGGAGGTGGGACCAGGACATCCCTCCTCACATTGTAACCAATGCCTCCTTCTGCCTCTGGGCTTGCCTGCTAATCCAGGGAAGGGAGGGCCTGGCTGTGCCCCATGTGGCTGTCTGCCGCTTGTCAGGAAAACGGCAATCATTGTCCTAACAAGCCATCGCCCTTGGATGGCACTGCACGTTTTATGGGCTTGTTGACTTTATGGGGCTCACTCTCATCCTCTGCCTGGACCTGAGGAACAATCCCAGATGGGGAAGGAGGGCAGGGTGGCAGCCAGATTCAAACATCAGCCTGCTCTTGTGGCAAGATCTGCCTCTGGTCTTTGGGGTTGTGGCATCTCCTTTGAGTATCAGAGCAGGGGAGGCTAACCCACCCTGGACTGTCTCCTCCACCGTACTGTGACATTAGAACCCATATGGTGGCCATTTCTACAACATCACTGGACAGCCTGCTTCCTAGTGAGGGACGATGAGGCTGGCAGAGTCCCTGCTACTCCTCTGGGATGACAGACCTGACTTTTGTCCCCATAGGTGCCCTTCATAGTCAGTGCTCCCCGAAGCTGCCAGCACACCCCTCATTCCTCATGCTGTCTACCTCAGGCCTAAGCTCTTCACTGTATTGATTATTTTGAGGCCCAGAGAAGGCTGTTGATGCTCTCAAGGCCACACAGCCTTGGGAACAGGTCTCCAGAGTCTAGGCCTAGAGTTCTTCCATCAGAGCTGGATGAAGGGAAGGCACCCAGAGCCGATTATCAGGTCCAAGGAGGTCAGAGCCCTGGAACCATCATCTGCCTTCTAGGTCCACCACAGTTTATAAATTCAGGTTTTCCAGGACAGGTAGGCAGGATCACAAACCCAGGCATGATCCTGGATATTCTCTTAACAGTCTGGAAGGCTTCACTTGCCTGCTTCCTGCCCACTAGGCAGCAAGGACTCTTTCTGTGCTCCAGGGAAAAGGACTTTTCGTAAGGATTTGGGAGAAGGGCTGAACTTGGGGGTGTAGGATGGGGGAGCTTGGGAAGGAAGGTTAGCTAGAATGTCAAATACTGTCTCTTTCAGTGGGGAGGAGGAGGGGGGCTTGGGATGCTTTGGGACTTCCTGTCTGCCTCCCTCACATAGTCCTCCAACTAAACTCCAAGTTCCTACTGTGGTTCCCCCCCCCTGGCTGGGGCCCCTCCCTGGGATGTCTGATAGAACTGACCAGGAAATCTGACAGCCATGGTCTGACCTTGGAAAATGGGAGGGGAGACAGCGGAATGGAGGGGGCTGGAACACCCTACCCTCACTGGGTCCAGGTTGTAGCTGTTTGGAATAGCAGACCCTTGGTTGGCTGTGGATGTGGGGGTGGGGTATTCAGGATCAGCTCAGTGGGTGCTGCTGCTCACTATGACCACCAGGAGGCACTGCTGGGCTCTGGGCCCTCTTCTTGTGTTGCTTTACCTCTGCCCTGGACTTGTCTGTTTCCCTAGCCTTTCACCTAGTCTGTCCATCTGTCTTTGATTTCAAAACAATCTCAAGCTTCAGAAGGGTTGCAAATACCACACCAAGGTCTTTCTTTCTCTCCTGAACACTGGGAGGGTGAGTTACTGACACCCTCCCCCCCATGGCCCATCTACCCCCCCCCCCACCTCCCCGATACCTTCCTGATCTTCTTCACACAAGGACTTGGGTTTCACGGTGCACAGAGGTCATTATCAGAGGTTGACAACATGGAGGTGTCACTACTATCTAATGCTCAGATGCCATGGCATTTCACTGGGTGTCCCTGAGATGTCCTGAAGGCCACCCAAAACATCTAGTTCAGACGCAGCCACTGCTTTGGGCTGCCATGTCTGGAGTCTCCTCCTGTCTGGGAATCTCAGTGGCCTCTTGACTTTGACTTGTGACGGCCCCAGGCCATTTCATTTGTCGACCGCGCCTCCGCTTGGGTCAGCCGGATGTTTCCTCCTGATTAGATTCAGGTTGTGGCTTTTGGCAGGAATATCACAGAATGACACTTTGTTCTCAGCCACTGCTCCCAGGTGTACACCACTTCCATCCAGCCTGCCCGTGGGTGACAGTGAGCGACTTTGACCACTTGACTGGCATCTGCCGGGGAAATCTATATCCCACTTCATTTGTTTTTGAGACAGCTCCAGTCTGTCTCAGGCTGACCTTGAACTCAGACTGTTGGGGTTCCAGGTGTGCCACCACACCCCGTCTCACCCTTTGTGACTTACGTGTCTGATGTGGGGAGGTGTATTGTGTTTTAACCCACCTTTTGATTTCTTCATTTATTATGTTTCTCACAGTGGGCTCTTTGAAGCCACGGCTGTCATCGTGTGTCTTGATGCTCAGCTCGTCCCTGATGCGGCCTTTGGGAGCTCCTGGGTCCCTGTCTGTCCCTCTTGGTTTCCTGGTTCCCTCTTAGCCGTGTGCCTCTATTCACGCTCGCTCTCCGTGTACTCGTGGCTTGTACCTTTTTTCTCCTCTGCCCTTATCTCCGTCTGCCCGGTCTGCTTGGGTGGCTTGTCTCTTTCTCAGTCTGCTCACTTCTTCCCTTGTCCATTTCTTCCCGTCTCTTTGGTTTGCTGCCCCTGACCCAGCCTCATTTTGCCTGAATAGAAACCTGTGTTTTGGTGGCACCCAGACTGTGTCCTCAGTGGTGTTAGACAGAAGTCCCGAGTTTCCTCCCCGAAACCATGTTGTCCCTTCTGGCCACGGCTCAGAGCTGAGAGGCTCAGGGACAAGGTGCGTGAGGAGAGCTTAGAGGGAAGGATCCCTCTGCACATGGAAGGTCCATGGCCTGGCCTCACTGTGTGCCTAGAACGGGCACCAGATGTGTCTATGCCCTGGACAGTCCCTGCCAAGGAGGGTTGTAGAAGGGGGTGGGGGGTGGGGGGGTAGGGGGGAGGAGTAAGTGTGGTAGGGAGTAAGGGAGTACTTCTTTAAGTACTCTCCAGAGCAAGAACTCCATAGTCTACATGTGGGATGAGCCCTGGAGTGGACAGTGTCATGAGCTCTCCTGTGTCTGGAGGGGGAACAGATGACTCTGTGTGTGTGTGTGTGTGTGTGTGTGACCTGCTAGCTTAGATATGCCCAACAAGTCAGAACCTGTTGCTCTTCTCACACGAGAGGTGGTACAGACTCAAATAGGAATTTATTTCAGGGTTTGTGGCACATGCTTGGGATCCCAGCACCGGGAGGGGGTAGGGGGGGGGGGGGTAGGGTGGAGGCAGGAGGATCATGTGTTTTAGGGCTATATGGTTCACTGACTCAAAGAAATAAAATCAAACAGGAAATTTAACATACTATATTTTTCATAAGACTAGGGGTGTGGCTTGGCAGTGGAGCATACACTTAACATACTCAAGGCTCTGGGGTTGACCCCCCCCCAGAATATTTTCATAATGTAAAGAATGGGAAACAAAAATAAAGGCAGAAGAGACCCCCCTGGACTAGAGGAAGTGGAAAGTTTGAGAGAAGACAGGGAAATGGCATGCTGGGATGTGGGCTAGAGAAGTTAGGGGCCATCCACAGTGGAATGGATAAATTGACTGCGTTCACACAGTGGAATATTATACAGCAACGAAGCGGAAGGAATTGCATTACATCCTAACAGGCAAATGTTGTATGAGGGATCCTGCACACTACAGTACACACTTACAATTCCATTTCTACAGAGTGTAAGATCCAGTGAAGTAATCTGTTGACAAGAGAAGTCCCATCAGTACGGGACGGTGTATTGTTAGTGTGTAGAAGGCACATGGAGGGTGTGTGGTTGCTACGTGGAAGGTATTGAAGGCTTGTGGTTGGTGTGGGAGGTGTCAATTGAGGTGCGCTGGGTAAGTTGTCCACTCTTTTTGGTTTTTATGCTTTATGGTCTAAGATAATAAAAGACCTTACCCAAGCTAGGCAAGTGCCAGGCCACTCAGCTCCAGCTCTGCCCAATGAAGCCACACATTTAAACTGAGTCCCTTAACTGTGTTTTAATTCGCATCCTAACACCAGGGTAATCGTGAAGAGAAACACGGAGGGAAGCCATGGAGGGTGATCTCTGGGTACTAGTCTGCAGCCTTGTCCACGGATACTGCTAGTCTGGGAGTCTGGGGTGGAGGCCCATCACCCCTGTACCATTCTCGGTCCTTAGGCGCCTCTTTCCTCCTGGGGCTTTTGCCTTAGTTTTCCCTCTGAACTGCCAATTTTTCCTTCTCTGTCCCTGCCTCCTTCCCAGGACCCCAGTAGTTGCCCGACTGACCTCTGGGCCTTTTTTCCTACAGCCAGAAGACCTGGAGGCCCCCAAGGCCCATCACTTCAAGGTGAAGGCCTTCAAGAAGGTGAAACCCTGTGCCATCTGCCGGCAGGCCATCACTCGGGAGGGCTGCGTTTGCAAAGGTTTGTTGTTGATGGGACCCAGGGCATGTTGTTGTTGTTGGACTGGTCTGGCCTGAGGCAGGTGGGGTCTCTCATCTGTTGGAGGACAATGGACATGTAGATGATAAGCACACAGAGTGCATGATAATGTGTGGCAGGTGGTGATGGCATGTAATGGTAGAGCTTGTATGAAGATAGAGACCTAATGTGGATGGTAAGCAGGTGATATTGTAGGGAGGTGTAGGGCTAGGATGTGGTTGTGTGGAGATGGCATATGATTGGGGTGGAGTGGGGGCAGGTTGGTAAAAGTCATGCAGAAGCCTTGGTGCTCATATGTTTTAAAGGCATGATGGCGCTGGGTGGTGGTGGTATTTTCCTTAAATCCCAGCACTCAGGAAGCAAAGCAGATGGATCCCTGAGTTCCCTGAGTTTGAGGCCAGCCTGGTCTACAGCATGTGTTCCAGAACAGCCAGGGCTGTTACACAGAGAAACCCTGTCTTTGTTTTTCAAGACAAAAAACAAATAAACAATAAAGAGAGAAAGGTATGATGTGTGTAAAGGTGTGGATTTGGAAAGTGTGTAGAAGGTACAAAGCTGGTATACAAAAGGTACATGGCTGGCTGTGGAAAGTGTGCTGAAGGCATGTGGTTGGTACATGGGAAGTACATGGTTGGCATGTAACAGGTGTGGTTGGTATGTGGAAGGTGCAGGGTTGGTGTGTGAAAAGTGTGTGGTTGGCATGTAGAAGGTGTGTGGTTAGTATGTGGAAGGCACATGTGTAGTTAGAGTTTTCCTGCCTGGCCCAGTCAGGACAAATCTCTCTTACCCGCCAGTCCCACAGTCGCTCAGACCCAACCAAGAAAGCACACAAAAACTTATATTGCTTACAAACAGTATGGCCGTGGCAGGCTGCTTGTTATCTACCTTTTCTATCTTAAATTAACCCATTTCTGTTAGTCTATACTTTGCCACATGGCTTGTGGCTTACCAGTGTCTTTACATGTTGCTTTTCATGGCGGCGGTAGGCGGTGTCTCTCTCCAGCCTTCTACTTCCCAGAATTCTCTTCTCTCTTGTCCCGCCTATACTTCCTGCCTGGCCACTGGCCAATCAGAGCTTTATTTACACAGAGCGATATCCACAGCACTTCCCCTTTTCTTTTGTTTTTAAGGAAGGTTTTAACTTTTACATAGTACAGTTACATATAACAAAACAATTATTAAGCAAGAATTACAGTTACAATATTAAAGAAGATATCCTATCTATCTTATATTTGTGAGTCTAAGGTTTTATATCTAACTTATCTTTTATCATAACTGAGGAAATTATAACTATCTAGCTTTCAACCACATCAAAGACCTCAGAAGGATATAATATTACCTGAGAACCGGGAGAAGGATGCAAGCATTTTTCAGGAGTCTTGCAAGAGTAGACAGAGACAGCTGGCAGCCTGGACAGTCACCTAATGTTCCTTTGTAAAGTTGGAGCATTTGTCTTTAGCCCACAGGGCTAGAGTCTCTCGGTCACTTCTCTCAATGTCCTGTAGAATGTCTGGCAGTTTCCTCTGCTAAGCAGGAACCTGAAAGACCATTTTGCCAAGTAAAGTTTAGTGGTCACCTTTCTATGGGTCCTGCATGTCCAGTTGATCAAGCAGTCCAGGCAAGAACAGTTTCTTGCCCAAATGGCTATTTTTGCCAAGGTGAAGATAAGATATGAAGTGTCTCCAATGCCCATCATCCTCTCTGAAGTAAATCGGTGCTGCCAGGAGCAGACATGTCTCACTGTCCAGAAAGTCTAAATTTTAAAAATATTTTAAATGCCATATTCTGTAGGTCTTTGAAGTATTTGAAGATTATCTATCTATCTGAAATATCTCTATGTATATCTAGAAGACTTAACTAACATGGCTACGAGTATGATTATCATAGATGACTAATCACTAATTTATTTTTAATTATCCATTTCAGTTTAAAATGAGCTATACAAAAATACCTTAAACACGATTAGAAATATACACACAGTATAACAAAATTAACTTTAAGTTTGTATCAATAGACTAAAATCTATACCAATGTAAAACATTTTAAATGAGTTGTTGCTCTTTTAGAAGTAAGTTCATTAATTTACCCTTTCATCCTATCATATCTATATCATATCCCCTTTTTATCTTTAGAAAGAGATTGCATTTATAATCAACCTGTTTTAAATAAAATGGTGGTTTTTCTCTGTCCCACACCACACATGGAAGGTTCATGTCCGCTGTGTGGAAGGCATGTGGCTAGTGCATGGTAAATGTGTGGCTGGAATATGGAAAGGGTTGGTGCATGGAAGGCACATGAATGGCATGTGCCTGGCATCAGCAGTAATGCCAAGAAACGAAGCCACCGTCCTCCCCCTTGGATGGCTAGGGTTGACTTTAAGCAGCCCCAAATCACAGTGGGCTACTGGGCTTCTCCAGGCACTATTGCCATGTGCTTTGGAAGGCCTCCCTGCCCCAGAGAAGTCTGTCTTGTCACAGATCCGAAAGGGCAATCAGCACCGTGACTGACACCATCACCCCTCAGTTTCTCTTGTAAGTGCAGTTCTCTTTTCAGCCCTACCTCCTGTCTATTGCCAGGGTCCCCATGCGGCCGAGTCCCTGAGCTATGGCTCCTACCCAATCAGCTGCCTCTCCAATCCAGTCTCCAGTAGTCTCCCTGGGTCTGAAGAGTGTACATTATTGGTTAAAACTTTTGGACTCCCCCCACTACCTTTGAGATACAGCCCTTAGTTACAGGCCTGTGGGACTCAACCCTTGTCTTGTCTTGCCCCATGTCAAGGGATGTGTTCCTTCCTGCCCAACTTCTCAGCCCATGTTCCTCCCTATGTGTCAAAACCCAGAGGGACCAGGCAGGCCGCACTAGAACCCAGAACAATCACTAAGACTCTTATGGGGATCAAGCATCCTCATGCATGGTCTTATCAAGTACTTACAGCATTTGCAAGATGCTGGTCTTATAACTCTTTTACAGATGAGGAAAGAGGCTGGTGGTGATTGTGTCTCTTGTTGGCTGGTGGGGTTAGAGCAAGGCTTTAAGGATCTGAACTCTGAAGGGATTAAGGGAAAGAAATTGAGTATGGATGTGTGTGTGTGTGTGTGTGTGTGTGTGTGTGTGTGTGTGTGTCCGTCCCTGTCCATTCAGGAAAGGCCTGAATGGCCATAGGCAGAACATTATGGCCCATACTGGACCTAGCATCAATCTAGGCAACAAGAATGTATGCAATACCTACATCAGCCACATGGCGTCACCCTCCTCCCAAGAGAGCTAGCAGGGACCCCACAGGGGAGCCTTGGAGAGGGTTCATCCAGGGTAGGTGTTGTATTTTGATTGTGTAATAGCCCCCATCCTGCCCCGTACCTTCAAGTCTCTTAAATTAGCTTCTATCTCCCCTTGCTGTCCACTGTCTTCTTCCTGGGCTTGGCCACATGTGAACCTCTGCAGAAGGGGTAGGGCTGCCTGGGCTGGGCCCAAGGGTGGAAGAAGTAGGTACCAAGTCTGCTTGGAACAAGGAGATTGTGGTGGCATGAGGTGAACCTACCATCTTATTTACCCATCCACACTGCCCTCCATTCATCTTATCCATCCGCCCATCCATTCTATTATCCGTCCTTCCGTCCATCCATCCATCCATCCATCCACCCATCCATCCATCCATCTTATCCATCTGCCCATCCATTCTATTGTCCAGACTATCCATCCATCCATCCATTTGTCCATCCATCCATCCATCCATCCATCTACCCACCCACCCACCCACCCACCCATCCATCCAAGGCCACCAGATATAGCCATTCAACTTGTTCCCTAGCAGAAGGGCCATGGTTGCCAAGTTCTTGTATGGCTTCTGGGACTTGACTGTGCCAGCGAGGGATGAAGAAAAGGCAGACATATGCACACCGAGAGACAGAAGTAGCTGGGGTTGGGTGGACTTCAATACCCCCCAGAAGCTCTGCATGTTTACTATACGGTTGAACAGTGAGTGGAGTTATTGTATACAACTGAACAAGGAGGCAGGTTTAGCCAATCTCTGTAGGAATGGGCTCTGTAGTGGAGCAGTCTCCACGCTGTAAGTACTGGGTTGGAAGAGAAGGATTCAGTGGGTATTTTCTGCTATCAACATTCTCACTCAGACCAGAGGAAGACTTTGCCATCCCTCTGAGCCCGTGTGTGTGTGTGTGTGTGTGTGTGTGTGTGTGTGTGTGTGTGTGTGTGTGTAGGGAGTGGGCTTTGGGGTCCTTGACACGACCGTACCCATGCCACCAGCACACATTCATTCAGGGCTTGCTCCACTCCCCACACATGGTGGACTTTTATTCTTTATTCTGTTAGAGTCTAACCTAAGTTTGCTGTGTTTTCTGATTCCTCTCAATCTTTGAGTCTTGGCTTCAACAGGGTGTGAGTCTGGACCAGTGGCCAGTGGTGGTGGGTGGCTGGGGTGTGGACTGTCAGGGTCTGGAACCCAGTCCTCACAGGGCCCTCTATTGCCACGAGGAAACCTTGGTTCTGGAGGAGGTGGGAAGTCACTTGCTTCCCTATTGCTTAGCCTCCAGCTCTGCACACACACACCCTTCACCTTGCACTTTGCATTCATAGAGCTGAAGGAGGTAGAAGAGTCACAGATCCTGCAGTGGGATCCTAGTCCCGGGAAACACAAAAGATGGCCAAGGGGATGAGGAAGAGTGGTACTGGATGTCCCCAGCTTGGGCCTCCGTTTCCTCATCTACAGACCAGGAGACTGGACCAGAGATGCTCAGCAAGGGAGATGAGGGAGTCCTTGGAAGATTCCCGTGGAAGGTCAGCTAGTTGGGAAGGTCAGCCTGCTCACCCAGTGCAGGCCGCTGCTCACTCTCCATGTACCTGTGGGCTCTTCTGATGCATATAAACTGAGCCATCTTCAGGACTAATCATAGCGGGGGTACTGACACCCAGAGCTACCCAGTATCCTCGGAAGACACACACACAGCCAGGTGTTCACGGAACCCAGGGACAGAGCTGGCACTGAAGTGTGGGTGAGGCTGCCCAGTACAGCAAACACATCCTGGTTAGTCTTCAGCAAGGAAAGAGTATACAAGCTGGGTCTTGGGGGATGTGTAGGAGTTCCTCAGTCTAAATAATGGTTTACTCACAGGTCCTTGGCAGAAGTGTTCTAGAGGTGTCTCATGAATCTCTCTAGTCACTAGACCATATTGCCAGCTTGGAAGCCCAAGGGCTGTTATGTAGGCTTGGTCTGGCATCCAGGTTTAGGCCACTTCCCGTCTCTTGTCTTCTGGTGAGCCCAGAAGCAAAGAGCAGCCACATGTGGCCTCCTCAGAGTAGCACACACCTGTGATGGCAGCCAGCCCTCAGTGAGACATGCCAACTCGTAGCTTCCCCTTTCAAAGGTGGACGAATAGCAAACCTTCTCCATCGGATAACAACAAGGATTAAAGAGACACCAGGCAGACAGTTCAGTCAGAGGTCCTGGATGGCCACGCCGTCAATCTCATCAGCATCTCCCAGACGCCACACAAAAAGCAAACTGCATGAGTTTGACTATAAAATTGAAACTTTGACAATTCCTGGCAGCAGGGGACGATGGGTACTTGCCTGTGATGGAAATACTCAGGAGGCTGAGGCAGGAGGATTACCAGGAGTTGGAGCCAGCATGGATTAGAGTGTGATCTGTCTCAAAATAAACAGAACAAAACAAAACAAAACATCCACAACAATAAACCAAAACAAAAAGTGAGGCTTTGGGGGCCACAGTGTGGTGGCTTCTGTCTGTAGTTCTCATACTCAGAGGTTGAGTCAGGAAGATTCTCAGTGTGAGGCCAGCCTGGGCAATGGAGGGCTCATTCATTCATTCATTCATTCATTCATTCATTTATTACTAAAAACACACAAGCAAAAACCACAACAAACAAACAAACACACACAGAAAACACCCAAAGAAACAAATATATGTACTGAGAGAGATAATCTGGGGGCCTTTTCTTGTTGCACCCCCAGAGGCACACTGCCCTGAGTACCCCAAGATTTCTGCATTAGTTGGCATCCTCAAGAAGCAGGAACATGATGTGTGTAGCTAGGGGTGGAAGGAAGGATGGATCTCTGGGTGGACAGAAGGATGGATGGATGGATGGATGGATGGATGGATGGATGGAAGGAAGGATGGAAGGGTAGATTGTAGGTGTATATTGAATGGATGGGTGGATGGATGGATGGAAGGAAGGAAGGATGGAAGGGTAGATTGTAGGTGTATATTGAATGGATGGGTGGATGGATGGGTGGATGGGTGAGTTGGTGGGTGGGTGGATGGATTGATGGATGGATGGATGGGTGGATAGATGGGTGGGTGGATGGGTGGGTGGATGGATGGGTGGGTGGGTGGATGGGTGGATGGATGGATGGATGGGTGGATGGATGGATGGGTGGGTGGGTGGATGGATGGATGGATGGATGGGTGGATGGATGGATGGATGGGTGGGTGGATGGATGGATGGGTGGGTGGATGGATGGATGGGTGGGTGGGTGGGTGGATGGATGGATGGATGGGTGGATGGATGGATGGATGGGTGGGTGGATGGATGGATGGGTGGGTGGATGGATGGATGGATGGGTGGGTGGGTGGATGGATGGGTGGGTGGGTGGGTGGATGGATGGATGGATGGATGGGTGGGTGGGTGGGTGGGTGGATGGATGGATGGGTGGATGGATGGATGGGTGGATGGATGGATGGGTGGGTGGATGGATGGATGGATGGGTGGGTGGGTGGATGGGTGGATGGATGGGTGGGTGGATGGATGGGTGGGTGGATGGATGGGTGGATGGGTGGATGGATGGATGGATGGGTGGGTGGGTGGGTGGATGGATGGATGGATGGGTGGGTGGGTGGGTGGATGGGTGGGTGGGTGGGTGGGTGGATGGATGGATGGATGGATGGGTGGGTGGGTGGGTGGGTGGATGGATGGATGGGTGGATGGGTGGGTGGGTGGATGGATGGGTGGATGGGTGGGTGGATGGGTGGATGGATGGATGGGTGGATGGATGGATGGATGGGTGGATGGGTGGGTGGGTGGGTGGGTAAGTGGATGGGTGGATGGGTGGGTGGGTGGGTGGGTAAGTGGGTGGGTGGATGGATGGATAAATGGAAGGACACATAGGTAAACAAGTAGGTACATAGATGGATAAACAGAAATTGATTTTTAGGAACTGGCTCATGTGATGGTGGGGATGTGGCCAGTTTTAGTTTGCTGAGGGCCATTAGGCTGGAGACTCGGACAAGCTGCAGGTCAAGTTCGGGCACAGGGTGCTGGTAGAGTTCCTCTTGCTGGGGGAGGCCAGTCATTTCCTCTTCAGGGTTCAGCTGATTGCATGAGGCTTACCCACACCTTGGAGGGTAACATGCTCTACTTAGAGGCCACTCTTGATTTCCATGTCAATCTCAGTTTTAAAAATGGCTTTATAGGGGGCTGGAGAGATAGCTCAGAGGTTAAGAGCACAGACTGCTCTTCCAGAGGTCCTGAGTTCAATTCCCAGCAACCACATGGTGGCTCACAACCATCTGTAATGAGATCTGGCGCCCTCTTCTGGCGAGCAGGCAGGTGTATAAACAGGCAGACCACTGTATACATAATAAATAAATAAATTTAAAAAATAGCTTTATAGAAAAACTTAGAATGATGTTTGACCAAACATTTGTGTACTGTGGCCTCTGCCTGTCTCCAGGCCCAAACCATGGGCAGGGCCCACTGATGGCTGAGTGAACAGATGTGTGACCTGGTGTCTGGGGAAGAGCCAAGGCCTGGGGTGGTTACGGCCAGGTCAGGTGCACACTGAGGCTGTGTGTGCATTTTCTGACCCAAGTCCTAGAGGAAAAGGCCATTTAGATCTCAACAATGTGGTTTCCTGTGTTCCCAAGGCAGGAAGCCACCCCGGCCCAGAGCCATACAGCCCAGCTGAGGCAGAGCAGGCCACAGGAGGGGTTGGGGTGCAGCTCCCCACACTGAAGTGATCAAAAGCCTCACCACAGGGGCTCCGCTCCTTCAGGGCCATGCGGGCCAAGCTAGGTGGGGCAGTGTTTCCTGGAGCTTCAGGTCAATGGGCAGTCTCTAGTGCCTCTCCTCAGGGAGTTGGCACAGGAAGGCATTGTGGGTAGATCTGTGACTTTGATGCCCTCCAAGGACCTGGGAGGTCACAGCTGCCCAGGTGTCTGCCTTTCTCAGGAGCCTGAGGGAAATCTGGAGACTGGAGACAGGGCAGGTTTTCTCTGCCCTGTCTCTACAACCATGTGCCCAAAAGGAGAATGGAGAATTGTACCCCAGGAGGCTGTGTTCCTGCTGATCCTAAGCCACCTTTCTAGGGCCAGAGTGAGAGTTCCTCTTCTTTGGAGGGAGAGGGCTGGTGTTAAATGGTGTGGGGAATCTGTCTGTCTGTGCTGTGGTACAGAATTACTCAGGCTGTCGTTTACGAACAGTAGACACTCGTTGCCATGGTTCCAGAGCACAGGTCTGAGATGAAGGCACTAATTGAACTGAGGAACAGGGAAGGATCTACTCTGTTTGCACTAGGTTTCCCAGTTGCTGTCTGCCCCAGAGGGGTCAGGAGGGGACAGTGCTGTGTGGTGGGAGGGTGGAGGGCATTGGGCCCCTCAGCACCATCACAGCAGACAGGTTCCAGCACGGGAATCCAGGGACACATCCAACCCCAGCTGGGGGATAGACCAGTGTGGGCGATACAGACTCTTATAGCTGGAACAGGGCTGTGGCTCATCTGATTTGGTACCTAGGAGTAAGGCGGACAGATGAGTGGGTCACTCTGGGTGTTGTGAGGGAGGGGGCTCTGGCCACTGGAGAGCTCTAGAGATGGCTGCTGGGCCTGGGGGCATTCCAAGGTGAAACTTCTGTGGTCTTTGTGAACATTGAGCCATCTATCTAATTATGAGGGTTCAGGCCTATGGATCTTTCTGGCTGCTATAGGAGCAAGAGTCTGAGACCAGAGAGGGTAGTGACCTGCTCAATGGCCACATAGCAAAAATGGAAGTGGTGAGGACAGGAACCCAGATGTCCTTTATAATAACTAGGGCCAAGATGATGAAGATACTGTTGTCCACACTCAGTCTGAACACACAGGGGCCCTGCTTATCCATGGCATTGCTTTTCAAGGTTTCAGTTCCCCGAGGCCAGCCATAGCTCAAAAATAAGAGAAAGTTAATTCCACAGTTTGAGATGGTTTTTGTAACTGTGTATCGTGGCTCAAAAATTAGAGAAAGTTCGAGAAACAATTCCACAGTTTGAGATGATTTTTGTAACTGTGTATCGTGGTTCAAAAATTAGAGAAAGTTCGAGAAACAATTCCACAGTTTGAGATGGTTTTTGTAACTGTGTATTGCTCCATTCTACTGTTGTTACGTTCTTACGCCCTGGGCCTAAATTATTAATTAAATGCTATCCCAAGCATTTACAAATAGGAAAAGGCACTGTGCACCTTGGGGTCAGTACCATCTATTGGCTGTAAGTACTGACTGGGGATTTGGGAGTGTACCCCTGGAGATGAGGGGGCCTCAGCATGGGGCTCTGCAGCAGCACAGTGACAATGAGTGAATCCTGCCTAGTGACACAGATGTTGCCATCAGCCCCATTTACAGATGAGGGGCTGGAAGCTCAGAGTGACTAGGTGACTTCCCCAGATCACACAGCAACATCTGCACCTAGGCCGAGAGCTGGCTCCTTGCAGCTTAGGCTCTGATGTGGAGAGAGTGAGTACAGCTGCATGTAGGGAAAAGAGGGGAGAGGGAGAGGGGGAGGGGGAGAGAGAGAGGGGGAGAGGGAGGGAGTGAGGGAGAGAGGGAGAGAGAGGGAGAGGGAGGAGAGGGAGGAGAGAGGGAGGGAGGGAGGGAGGGAGGGAGGGAGAGAGAGAGAGAGAGAGAGAGAGAGAGAGAGAGAGAGAAATCTGCTCCATTGCTATTCCATATCCTAGCTCTTAGCTGATAGGTGGTATGGGCACTGACCAGTTCCCATAGTCTCTACTTTCCCCCAAGTAGGGCTCACCCAGCCCACCATACCTGCTCTGTGGCCCCCCAAATGCCAGCCATATCCCAGGGGCTTTATCTGAGGACGATTGTAGTTGGAAGTTTGCACATTACTGAGCCCATCTGTGTTAGTAGCAGTGGACACAAAAGCTGTGATTGAACAGAACCCCCTTCTGATGCAGGGAAGCAAGTGTGTGTGTGTGTGTGCGTGCGTGCGTGCGTGCGTGTGTGTGTGTGCGCGTGTGTGTGTGTGTGTGTGTGTGTGTGTGTGTGTGTGTGTGTAGTGACTCTATAAGAGGAGGGGGGGGGACCATCTCTGAATGAATGGTTTTCCAGGGAGGGACATTTTGAACTGGGTCTTGAAGGAGATATATGAGTTCACCATTCCAGACCTGCTCATTGCCGACTCAGAGGTCTATTTGGGGAGGTTGGTATGGCAGGAACAGACCCTTTGTGGGTACTGACTGGGGGCAGAAGCTAGACCAGGCTGTGAGGAAGAGTTAGTTCTGAGAAGGAATGTGGTGTAAGCTGTCAGCACTTGGCTATGACCTGTGAATGGATGGGCATAAGGCTGGAGGTGAGAGCCAGCCAAGGAAAGGTAATTGGTCTGAACTGGTGCATGGTGGGAGCTGGGGAAGAGGGTCACCCTTAGCCTCTTTGGGATTATTTTCTGGAACGTGATCAAATGCCCAGCAGGGCGATAGAAGGGAAGGAGTTAGAGAAGACTAGAAAGAGATGGGAGCATGGGGGGCCAGGGAAGGCCTGTGATTGCCATCCCACCGCCGGCCAGCGCCGGCTTGCACATTCTAAGGGACCCAGTGCTTCCATTTCTACACTGTTTATCTATTGCTGTGTGCATATGGCCGCCAGGCCTAACAGTTTCAATGAGGTTCTTCCACAGCTGATGCGGTAGGAGGAGTGATGGGGTGCGAGGCTTCTAGTGTTGGGGTCCCTGGAGGCTGGGTCAGGATGGCAGCTGGGCCTGGTGGGGGCTGTGGTGGGGAGCTGGCTGACGGAGTGTTTTCAAGACAGGATCACTGGTTTCCTCAGCTACCCAAGGGTCAAGGCTGAAGTCACAATGCCCTGCCTAGCTTGGCCCAGAGGTCACACACACCGTCAGTTCTACATTATCTTGTTGTGTTAGAGTTCTGTTCCTGACATAATACTTGAGACAACCAACTTGAAGGCAGAAAAGCTAATTATCTATCAGTTCCAGTCCATGGTTGCTTTGGTCTGTGGTGGCCCGGTACATCATGGAAGGAGTTTGTGCACAGGCCTGCTCACCTCACGGCAGTCAGGAAGCAGAGAATCAGGAAGGGCCAGGGTCCCTGTATCCCGCTCAGGGACCTAACTTCCACCTTAGGTCTGGTTTCTTGAACTTTTATTTCTGCGTCAGAACACCCATGCAACAGAAATCAAGAAGAAACACTTTGCTGATTGTTTCAAAGGCGTTAGTCCCTTGGCGTGGTTCAGTAGAGCATAGAGAAGCTCCGCTCATGCTAGCCAGGAAGTAGTGGTGGGGGAGAAAGCCAGCCTATGATGTCTGCTTTTTCTCTTTTTTTCCTAATATTCCATCTGCTCCCAATGGGATGGGGTACCCACATTCTCCCCTTCCTCTCTGGAAGAATAGACAGACCCAGGGGCATGCTTGACTGACCTCTCAGGTACTTCCTGATCAAATCAAGTTGTCAGTGGAGATTAATCAGCTCGAGGCCCAGTTCTTATGACTTCTGCCTTTTCCCGTGAGGCTTTAAAATACAATCTTGATGAACAGCCAGGCCTGATGGGGGTAGGAGTCAAGATTACTCCAACCAGGGCTGGAGAGATGGCTCAGCAGTAAAGAACACTGGTTGCTTTTCCAGAGGACCTGGGTTCAATTCTTAGCACCTACATGGCAGCTCCCAATGATTTCTAACTCCCTCTTCTTGCCTCTGCAGGCACTAGGAATACACATGATTGCTCAGAAACACATTCGGATAAGACACTGATACACATAAAATAAATAATTAATAATAAAAAGATCCAAACCAGCCCTATCAATGCAGTGTGTGTGTGTGTGTGTGTGTGTGTGTGTGTGTGTGTGTGTTTGTGTTGGGGTGTTAGCAGAGGGCATGAATCCCCATTAGAGTTGGCTACCGCACTTCCTTTCTGTACCATCCTGAATGTTTCCTTGGTCTTAGAGAGGCCAGCAGCATGGTCTGACCAAGTTTTGAATGACAGGAGAGAGTCAAGTAAGGCAGCAGGACCACTGTCCTTGGAGAAGACCAACAACAGGTGGCTAAGAGTGTAAGGGAGGCTCCTCTGGACGTCACTGAAGAACTCAGTGGGACTGGGGACAAGTATGGTGCTCTGAGGTGGAGCACCATACTTGACCTGCTGGGGACCTGGCCCTGTGTGCTGAGGTGCCTCTGAAGTGGGATGGGGACATTTTCTCACACAACTCTGCATTCACCATGCAGGGAGCTCTGGGCTGCAATTGCCTACATGTTTCCACTTGAGGACACTTGCTGAGCGTCTGTCCACTGAGATACTCCTGTGGTCCTACAGCAGGGTCCTGGTAAGGGCACCTACCAAAGTGAGTGCTGGAATCGATGGAGTCACCATCCTGAGAACAGCCTGGATAAAGGTGCTCTTCTATTGCAGCTGCGCACATCTGTGCTGGTTTTGGATCACAGGCCAGTCTGCCTGGGCCTTATCCAACACGGTGTGGTCCAGAGTCTGAGCAGATTCTGTCCTGGTCACAGAGGATACAGGTTGAGTGAGATAGGCAAGCTCCCTGTGTTCAAGAGTTTAGTGCAGGCAGATAGCTCAGCTGGAAGCTACCTAGGGAGAGAGACTTCAGATTGTGAACTGGTCAGACAAGGAGACAACAGTGTAGCAGGAATCTTAACAGGACTTATTATAAAAATCAAATCCGGAGCCAGGCATTGGGGTGAACACTGGAAGATCAGAGAAGCAGAACAAGCCACAGCCACCTCACCTTGCCAGTTCCTCAGCTGATCCTGTTTCCTCAGATTGGAAGCCTCTCAGTCCTCATCTAGAATGAATCTCAGCTGAACTCTTGCTCCAAAGCCTAAACGCTTAACCAGCCAAATGCTTCTAGTTTCTGGTCTTCACACCTTATATATCTTTCTGTTTTTTGCCATCACTCCCTGGGAGTAAAGGCTCACTTCTTGGGATTAAAGGCGTGTGTCACCATGCCTGGCTGTTTCCAATGTGGCCTTGAACTCACAGAGATTTCTGCCTCTGGAATGCTAGGATTAAAGGCGTGAGTGCCACCATTTTCTAGCCTCTGTATCTAGTGGCTGTCTGTTCTCTGACCCCAGATAAATTTATTAGGGTGCACAATATTTTGGGGAACACAAACCACCACACAACAGGTAACAGAGGCCCACTGTAATGTGGGCAGTCAGGAAAGGCCTGTAGGAGAGAACAGCCTTGAGTGGATCCCGCCAGCGAAGAGGGATTGGATTTGCTAAGGATTGAGGATGACAGAGAGAGTTCCAGGCTGCTGGAACAGCATATCCAAAGTCCCCTAGGGAGGAGAGAGCTTGTTAACATCCTGAGAATGTCAGAAATGTGGAAGATGCTGGAGGAAGACGAGAGTCCTGGTCCCCCTACTATGCCCCTAGTGTGTAGACTGGGGGTTGGGAGGCCCAGGGGACTCAAGATACTGTTGGTTGAAGGCTTGCAGTGCAGGGGAAGGCTGAGCGTGGGAGAGGATTAAATGGGGAGATTTTCAGCTAGGTCCAACTCGGTGGACACTTACTAAGCCCTTACAGTGTAGCAGGTACCGAGAGGGGTATCCATTTGTCATCTCTGGCCAGCAGTGGGGGCCTCCCAGGCTCAGGCCAATTGAACTGAGGCTTTCTCAGTCCTAAGGTCCCTGTCCCAAGGAAGGCATGGGGGTGAGGTGGGGAGGGCATTGGTGTGAGGGGAACACCTTCTGGACGGGAGGTGTGTGTGGGGGAGCAGCCACCTAGGGTGGGGACCCAGGCTCAGAGAATCAGGAAAAGGCAAAAGCTAGCTAGATGGTGGTGGCATGGTGGCACACATGTCATATGGCCAAGGGTGATGGCCCTGAGCTGCTCTGTGGGCTGTCAGGGTCAACACAGCCTTGCTCAGCTCAGGTTGAGTCACCGGCCTGAGCTGGGCCAGGACAGGGAGCCAATGGTCAAGGTGAAGTCCCTGGCTTCACCTTGCTGGCCTGGCTGGGTGTGGGGAGCTCCAGAGCCTCTGGGACCGCAGAGGGGCCTCTGAAGCTCAGCCTCCAGCCCTGACTCTGCTAAGAGCTGGTGGCTGAAGGTGGTAGGGGTGAGTAGGGTAGACAGACTTGCAGGGGCGGCAGAGAATTGATTTAGGGCGCTCCCTTGCCCACTTTAACGGGCGGCCCTGCTCTTCTGTCCCTAGCGGCCAGGAGACCCAGGTCAGAGGCTCTCAGCCACCCCTGGGAAGGGCTCCTGGTACTTTCTAGAAGCGCCGAGTGCCCTGGGGGGTGGGGCGGCAGAACAGGGGACATTCCTGGCTTCGGGAACCTGATAGGAAATTTGATTCCAGCTTCTGGTGGTAGGAGAGAGCAAGTTCTCCAAGTGTGTGTGTGTGTGTGTGTGTGTGTGTGTGTGTGTGTGTGTGTGTACTCACATGCAGGCAGGAACTTTGTGTGTGTGTGCACATATGTCCTGTGCCACCAATCCCCAGGGTCGCTGCTGTAGCATGAGTGTGTGTGAGGCTCCCTGCATGGTGCGGGAGTGGGGGTGGGTGGGAGGGGTGGGTGGGGGGTGGGGAGTCCCAAACGCTGTGTGTGCCCGAGGGTGTGCCCGGGCCTCTGGCCTAGGGGAGTGCACGTGTGACAGGCCTGCCTGCTGTCGGGTGTGAGGGGAGAGGCCCCTTCGCTCCTTGTGCCGCTGGCACTGGGCCTGGGTCCCCACCACCTCGGCCTGGCGTGACTCCAGCGGACGCCCTCGGGGTACGCACCCGGGCTCCCCGTTCTTCCTCCCCACAGTCCCTCCTCCCCTCTCCTTGTCCCCCCCCCCCCACTGCCGGGCGTGGAGGGCCGGGGTGGGAGGAGATTGCGCCTGAGTTTCCATTTCATACCTCGCGGCTAAAACTTTCTTTCTGTCTTGCTCCCGCAGTCTGCAGCTTCTCCTGTCATCGGAAATGCCAGGCCAAGGTAAGGGGCAGCCGAGCGGGTAGGGGCGGGCAGGGGCGGGGCGGGGCGCCTGCTCTTTGTTTATGCAAAGCGTGGGGCATGGGTCAAGGTGGAGGCCAAGGCCTGGGAGGTGCTGGTGGGGGTCCTGGTCCCGCCCTGCACCGCCCAGAGCGGCCCCATTCGGCCAGCCTAAGTCCGCTGCGCGACAGAGTGGGGGCGGGGCCGTGGAGTTGTCTGTCACCGGTGCTAGCTACCCATTCTTCCGGGGCCAGCCCCCTTTTTGGGTGCTTAGTTTCTCCAGTGTTTCCTGGTAGGTTGTGCAGGATAGGGAAACTGAGGCGAGAAGACAGGAGTGATTGCTGCTGGGCCCTGATTGTTCAAACGACTTTTCAGGTCTGGGCAGAGGGTGGTGGGTCAGCTTGGTGGAGTCATGGGGTGGGGTGGGTGTCATGAGTCTGGAAGGAAACTGCTGGCAGGTGGCTTAGCTTCATTCGCGAGTTCGAGACTTACTAGGACCCGCCCCCTCCTGCTCAGGCTCCAGGCTGCCCAGTCTCTGCCATTTCACCTGCCCCTTGCTGTAGAAACCTGAGGGTCTGACAGGAGCCCAGGTGAGAAGAAAGCCGGAGGGCAGGGAGTTAGGGGCAGGGGCTGCTTTTAACCCTAGACTTTATTTTTTATTAGCTGGGTGGTGTTAGGTCTGCACTGGCTCTAACTGAGCCTGATTCACCCCCAGCATGGGGGGGGGGCGGGAGGTAAGAAGCCCACCTCTCCAAACTTTTGAATGTTAAGTGAGGTGGGCTTCTTATCTTAATGTTAAGGCTCTGTGTGCTCAGCTAAGTGCTGATCCACCAGAAGTGTTCAAGAAACAGACAAACAGACAGACAAACAAACAACACTACTGAGGAACAGGGCCTGGTTGGGAGGAGGAGGGGCTGATGATGGAACCTCAGGTCTGGAGGCGGTCTGCTCCCTCCTGTGAGATCCTGAATATGCCACAAGGACTCCCTGGAAGAGGTACACCTCCCCCACCCCCGACTCCACACTCTGGGTTGCAAAGGGCCTGTGGCTTGCAGCAGGCACCCAGGCTAGCTGGCTGGGTCAGCTTCATCGTTGGGGTGGTGATGTGGGTTCTGTTCCTCCCTCTCTTGTCCTCTTGGATCAGTTCATCTGGGGCTGCGTCCTCCATCTTTAACCCCAGAAACTACCGAATTGCTTGCTCTTCTCACCCCTCACACCCCTCTCCCGTATCAGTGCTTCTCAGTAACAGAGAACATTTGTGCTCTGTAGGCCTAAGCCTTAGGAAGCACGTCCAGTACACACACACGCTCTCAGATCTTAATCTTGTAATCCCAGGGGGCAGAAGTCGAGTTGCTCTACACAAGGAGAAACCAAGGCACTGAAAAGTGTGGTGTAGTTCCTCCGTCATAGCTGGTTGTGCCCCCACCCCCCGATTGTCCTTTCCTGTCCACTGCACCCATGGCTCTCTCTCCCGACCTATGACCTCTTTCACTTTCCATCTTCTCCTAGCATCAGGAGACATGGAAAGAGGATTAGCTGATGAATTTACTGTCCGTGAAAAGTTAGTTGTGGGGAATAGGTGACTCAGAAAGATGTGACGGACGGTGGTCCTCTGTTTCAGAAGGATACCAAAGATGACTTTTAGGGATGTCAGCCGACCTGATGGGTCTCCCCTGTGCTGGGGGTGCAGGTACCCCAGGCTACAACAGTCCTGCACTGCTCAGCCAAGGAGGCCAACTAGGGAGGAGTCGGGCCAGGCACCTCCATACAGATGGAGCTTTTCATAGGATTTCCCCCTATAGGAAGTGGAACCTCCTGGTGGTGTGTACTCCACCCAGCTGGCAAGACTCTACCCAAACCACAGCTCTTACTGCGGGCCTGCTGCTCTGACTGGGAAGCTGAGTTCTGTGCTGTGGGCTAGAGAAGTCGCCAAGCAGCTGGGCAGCCCTCTCCAGGTCCAGGACACTGCTCTAAGGCAGCTGATAAGAGGGTTAGGGAAGACTAGGGCAGCGTGAGTGTTTGGAGGAGGTGTTATGTGAAGGGAGACCCAGAGGATGCCCCTGGTGCTGTGAAGGAGGAGATGAGCAAACGCAAGGGCCCTGAGGTGAGGGGAGCTGGAGGGAAGGTCAAGGGCAGGCTGGAGGGTTTAGGGCACTAGAAACAGGATGGGGCTGAGACTGTGAGGGACCATGTTGCCCTCAGGCAAGGACAGGGCCAGAAGCTGCTAGTGGCATCCACCCACGACTACCCAGTGGCTTGGCTGGTGGTGTCGCACTCCGAATCAGGGGACAGTAGTGAGGAAGGGGCCGACTGGGGTGTGTTTCAAGGTCTAGAGCCTTGCTGGTGGGTGGGATGTTGGGTGTGAGAGAGAGTGACTGACTCATAGGTCTTTGGCCAGAGTGACTGGGGACACATATGGCTTCATTTACTGAGTAGAGGAAGTGTGGGAGAAGGTTCCTTGAAAGCACTGTGGGGATTTTCCTTTGTTTTGTGTCTTTTCCCAGTTTTCTCCTTTTTCCTCCATACCAGAGTTTGCTTGCTGGTTCTTAATTCTGCCTTCCAGAATGTTCCTATAGTATGAGCCATGTTTGGATGGGGTTGGGGTGTGGATACACAGCAATATAATGTAACACAACTCCCTACATTTAGAAGATCAAAGCAACAATAACCATCTGTGTTGCTCACTGTCTCTGAGAGTCTGGAGTTGGAGAAGGGCTTGGCTGGCTGGTTCTAGCCAGACAAAGCATGGCAGCCAGCATTCTCTCCACCACTACTACCCGCCCACATTAGAGACTGAGCTCAGGAGCTCAACCATGCTACACAAGCATGTGTGCCTCTTGTTGCTTTTCTTTGAGATAGGGTCTTACTACAGCAGATCTTGAACTCTGCTGTAGCCTAGGCTGGCCTTTAACTTATCCTTCTGCCTTATCTTTTAAAGTGGACCCCTAGGCTTAGCAGCAATCGTCTGAAGGCCTGATGGGGTTTGAGGATTCTCTCTCAGGGGTTCTCTTTTGGGGCTGCCAGTGGGGTTGGCTGTTGGTAAAGGCCTCTCCAGCTTTGTGGTCTCCTGCTAAGGGCACTTGAGCATTCTTATGTGGTACTGGCTTCCTGGGAATGTTCCAAGAGTATGGAGACAGAAACACTAGGCCTTTTCCATCCCTGCCTTGGAAGTCTCACACAGCCTCCTATGTGCACTAACTGTCCTCTGGGACACAGGGCAGCCCTGTGAGGTGGAGGGTCCTGCATGGGCTTGCGTGCCAGTAGGAGGAATCCATGCAATCTTCACAGTGGAGCCATGCTAAGGCCGTGCTAAGGCCATGCTGGTTACTTCTGTCACTCTGACAAAACACCTCACGGAAGCCATTTAAGGGAGGGAGGTTTATTTTGTCTCACGGTTTCTGAGAGGTTTCATTTTCCACTATGGCGGTGAGGGCATGGCAGTGGGTGCGTAAAGTAGTGACTTCTCATGGTGGGGAGGAGAAGCCTGTAGGTGGGAACTGAGTGGACACCACCTTCAGAGGCCTCCTGCAGTGACCTGCTCCCATGGCCCCAGGCTCCACCCCCTAAAGGCTCCTCAGCCTTCAGAACTGCTCTGTAAGCTGGGGATGATAATGAGCCCATGGGGGATACTGAGATTCAAGCCGCAGCTGCCCAGAGAAAGGGCCAGGCTAAGCGAGTCAGGGAGGCTGCCTGAGTGGCGGAGTGCATCTTTGATGTTACACTATCATGTTTCCTTATCTACATCTGCACAGGACTTCCCAACATGCAAAATGCTCCCATTCATGTCCCGGGCTGAGAGGTGGGTGGGGCTCACAGTCGTTTTACATGATCACTGTTGAAACCTATCGAGGGTGGCCAGGAGGGCTTCTGCATCTCTGCGCAATGGGCTTGTACTGGGCTTGACCAGGTGAGAGGGTGAAGACAAGCGAGGGGAACAAGGGTGTGGGAGAGAAGGGACTGGACTCTCAGTATGGTTCCGGCAAACCCCTTCTCCAGTTCTTGTAGAGGCTAATTCTCCCATAGCCCCCCACCCCTGGGGTCCTTACCTGCACCCTGTTTTTTTTCTCTGCCATTGAGGATTTTAAATGAATGGTTGGCATTTACTTCCCACTCTTTTTTAAAACTTATTTTTAATCTTATGTGTGTAATGTTTTGCTTACACGTATGTCTGTGCACTACTTGCCTGCCGGGTGCCTGAGGAAGCCAGAAGAGGGAGTTAGAGCCGGTTGTGAGCCACCAAGGGACTTGAACCTGGGTCCTGTAGGAAAGCAGCCAGTGTTCTTAACCATTGAGCCATCTCTCCAGCCCTGCATCTCACTCTTTTTCCGATTTCCTCTCTGCTGTTCTCTCTGCTCCCTGCTTTCTCATGTTACAATCTCCGTTGTGTTATGTGCTGTTATTTT
The DNA here is from genome assembly GCF_903995425.1 of Onychomys torridus. Taxonomy (NCBI): domain Eukaryota; kingdom Metazoa; phylum Chordata; class Mammalia; order Rodentia; family Cricetidae; genus Onychomys; species Onychomys torridus. The sequence continues at coordinate 58,284,550 of NC_050465.1, read as the reverse complement.
AAGTATAGTTTTAGAAGGCTTTTAGAGTTACAGAGGTACTGTAGGGAGTTACAGACTATTGGGCCCAGGATCCCAGATCCCCAGATGGACTTGTGAGCAGAGCCCTGTTGTCCTGTTTTGACCAGATCAGGTCATGGCTCCTCCCAGCAAAATACTCCTGGTCCCCTGCAGGTCAGACAGGAGTTACATAAAAGGAGCAGGGTCCTGGGTGTGTCAGCACCAGGGGACTGAGATTTCTCACCTGCTTCCTTCCCTGAAGTCCTCTTTTGTGCTCAGGCCAGGCCCAGGAGGGGAGAGGACCACACCCACGACTTACTCTCCTCCCTGGTGTCTAAAGGGCTCCAGTTCACCTTTAAGCTCCCAAGGAGAAGGTAATCCTGTAAGGAAACCCACCTTTCACTGTAGGTAGTATCCCCTTCGATGCTAGGCCATCATGAACATACAGCCTTCTGTGTAGTTGGATTGGCGGAAGCTGTTCTCCAGCCACCAAGAACAGCTGAGTGGGTAGGAGCTTGTGGCCCCAGGATCAGTGAGAGGCTCTCAGTCTGGTTGAGTGTTAAAGCTCTTTGGCCTTGGAGGCAGACTGTGTTTCCATCCTGTATCAATAATACTCACTGTGTGACTTTTGGCAAGTCGATGAACTTCTCTGACCCCATCCCTTCATCCATAACATGATGACTATAACAGTGCTTACATACTGGAGGTCTTATGAACGCTGAGAATGGAAACCCCATTGGAGTGCCAAGTTCAAAACATAGTGCTCAGAAGTTAGGAATCCTGATTCACTTCAGTTTATTCTCCCTACTGTTTTGTATCTCATGAAAGGTGGGGGGAATCTGAGAGCCCAGCATGGCTTGCTGAGGCGATGAGGTCAAGACCAGACACTTGGACAAGTGCTGTCTCCCCCACCCCCCACCCTCCTCTCTCTGACATCATAGAAGAGCAAAGTCATTGTCTTTGCCACTGTACTGTGGCTTTGGTTGTTTGCCACCTTGTGACAACTAACGAACACAGCCGTGGCTTGAGATCTTGTATGGGTGTTGGAGTCACCTGGGCACTTTAACACAGACACCTGAGTCATGCTCTCCCTGGTGCGTGTGGGCACTGGGATTCATAAAATGTGGCCAACTGTGGCAGGGCTGTTTCTAGCCAAGCTTGGTGTGGCTTTTAGCGGTTTCGCTCTGAGGTGTTTGCCGGACAGAAATAAGAGCATTTCCACATGATGATGAGTGTACAGGAACTAAAATCACGAGAGACCCAAACCGGAAAAACAGTTTGCGTCAGGCGAATGGGTGAACAGTTGGTGATGTGGTCTTCAGAGTCATATTCCTGGGCCTTAAAAAGTCATGGACCTGGGCTGGAGATGGCACTCAGTTGGGAGAGTGCTTGCCTAAGGTGAAGGAAGTCCTGGGTTCTACCCGCTGTACCTCATAAACCAGGTATAGGGGTGTGTGCCTGTGATCTCAGCACTGTGGAGGTGGAGGCAGAAGGGTCAGAAGTTCAAGCATATCTTCATTTACATAGTGAGTTTCATGCCAGTCTACATGATGCCCTATTTCAAAACAAACAAACAAACAAACAAACAAACAAACAAACGCACGGACTAGTCTTGCACACAGGAGGAGACCCAGAGACATGGTGCTGGGTGAGAGAAGACAAACCCAGGAAGGGTGCACGTTGGATGACCCGTTTTCTATAGATGGGCAGAATTCCATTGCCAAGGGCTATCTCAGTTGGTACCGGGAGCAGGAGCTGGGGGAGAGGGCCAGCAGACAGTGTGGAGAGCGCTTGAGCAAGCAGAACCGGTCGGCTATCAGGGTGCACATATACCTGTCAAACCTCTTGAGCCCCCCCCCCCCCCCCAGCATCCAGGAGGCGGAGGCAGGAGGATTGTAAGTTCTCAGAAAACCAAGCCAGGAGGCTGGGGAAATAGCTCAGCCAGGGATATACTTGCTGCACAAATATGGGGCCGGGAGTTCAGATTGTGGGCACTCAAGTAAAAGCCCGGCATGGAGGTGTGTGTGTCTCTAACCAGCACTGGGGAGGTAGAGATGGGTGGATCCTTAAGGCTCCCGGTCAGCTGGTCTAGCCAATCAGCAAGTTCCAGGTTCAGTAGGAAACTCTGTCTTAAAAACTTAAGCTGTAAAAGCAACCGGGGAAGACAGCCTTGTACTTTTCAAAGCCTATTTATTGATAAGTATTTCAAGTATTGATTTTCAAATTCTGGAACAGCCTTGTCTTCCTGAGATAAATATCATTTGGAATGGTATATAACTCTTCTTATTTGTGGTTGGATGAGATCTGCCAGTGCTCGGCTGAGGACTTTGCACCTATATTTATGAGTGATAGGAGTACAGATTTATTTTTGTTTTACAGTGTCTTTGTCTGATTGAGTAACAATGTAAAATGAGCTCAGAATGAAGGAGTTGCCGTCTCCACATTCCATAGCTACTTTTTTTATTTTTTGGTTTTATTATGATTTTGAGACAGGGTCCCGCTGTGTTGCCCAGGCTATCCCAGAATGCAAGGCAACTTCACCCACCCACCCACCCACCATCTACCATCTCAGCCTTCCATGTAGCTGGGATTACAGATGTGTGTCACTGTGCCTGGCTTCTCTTTTCTTTTTGGAAGTGTTTGTAGACAGTTGAAACAGATTATTCTTTAAAGTTTTGGTAGAATTTATCTGTGATGCCATTTGGGGCTGGATTTTTCTTTGTGGGTAAAATTTATTGCTAATTCAATCTATATGTTGTAGGGACTAAACTTTTTCTATTTCTTTTACTGGTCAGATTTGGTAGTTTGTGTCTTTCTAGGAAATGTATCCATTTCATTGTAGTTACCTAGTTTTATTGACATACAATTGTTTGTAGTGTTATTCACCATTTAAAATTTTATTTTATTTTTTTTTATTTGTGTGGGGTCACATGGAGAGATGTTACGTCTCTTATTTTTGATTCTGGCTATTTGAGACTTTTTTTTTTTTTTCTTGGTCATCCTGGCTACAGATTTATCGATTTCCTCCATCATTTAAAGGAACCCTCCCCCCCCTCCTTACCTTTACAGGATTTTCCACTGTAATGCCGGCTATTGGGTACCCTTGCACTATTGGGTACCCTTGCACTATTGGGTGCTCTTGCACTATTGGGTGCCCTTGCACAGTTGTTCACTTCTGGAAGCATCACACATAAAGCGGGTGTGTGGCCAGGCTCTCAGAGGAAAGTGTTGAGGTGAAATTCATGCACCAGCCCCACAGCTGGCAGGAAGGGAGAATGCTGTCAGTGCAGGTCCAAGTGTTTGGCTCTAGAGCTTAGTGGCATTCACTGCACAGGGGACCTCTCTATTGTATGTGCAGGCTGTTCCATCCATGGCTAGACTCCATTACTAAGGGAAAAGTTATGGCCCAGGGATCCCCTCTAGTGAGCCTCAGCAGCCCCTGGCTAGCCTCCTTCCATCTTGTCCAGCAGACCACTTTGTCTGGGGGAGGGGTCCGTATTACTATCTCCCACCTCCAGTGACTCTGATCCTGGATCCCCGATAGCACCGAGCATCCCACATTGTGGCCCTGGCTAATTGGCTTGGTACCTGCAGAGCCAGTTGAGACTGAGTAAGATAGAGACTTTTGGTAGGCTTCCATTCCCTGGGCATGACAAGTTGGCAGGTAGCACTTGGTGCCGTGCCCACTGGGACATCACTGGAGCACCACTGGGCTGAGAGAAGTGGTCTGTGCTACATGGCCCTGAGATAGAACCTGAGACCCACTGGCCTCCGTGCAGGCTTTGCTTAGAGGCCAAGGTTTGGGTTAACTCACTGACCTAATCCCTTCTCCAAGCCCAGTAGCAGGAGAGGTGGTAGTCAAGTCTGGAGCTCCTGGCCTTGGACACTGATGAATCCTGACTCTTCTATTTACATGAGCTGTGTTCTATTGGCGCATACTCAACCCTCTGAAATCTGGGTTCCTTATTGGTGTGAAAGGTAAAAGTACTTACCATTAGAAGCCACAGTAAGAAGGAGAGAACTGACCCTTGCAAGTTGTCCTCTGTCTTCCGTGTGTGAATCGAGAGAGAGAGAGAGAGAGAGAGAGAGAGAGAGAGAGAGAGAAAGAAAAGGTGGGATGTATCTTAGTGTTAAAGTAGGTGCTTACTTGGCCCTCAGAAGGCTCCAGGTTCAATTCCTAGCAGTCCAAGCAGTTCATGGATACACTGATCTTGCTGTCAGGCTGACTTGCAAGGCTGATGTGAGGATTAGACACTCTGTAGGTGCAATCTTGGTATACGATAGAAGCTCTGGCTCAACCAATGACTTCATCTAATATTCAGATGTCCTCGGAATATAAGGCACAAAGTGTTTCCATAATAACATAGGGTTCAAGGCCTCAGGAGATCCATAGTGGCAGGTGAGGGTCGCTCCACAGAAGGACATCCGGCATACTATAGCCACCTGCTGACTGGCTGGCTTCCTCCCTGGTTGGTCTTGGTTTTTGTTCTATCCTGCTGAGGACTCCCAGGGGGTGCTGGTGTCTGGCTGATGTATGACTTGGCTAGTTGTTTGTTGTAGTGGGCAGGTGGGTGGATGTTCGTGGGGGGCCATTAGGAGGAGAGGGGTGTGTATGCCTTGGGCACAGAACGAGTCACAGATTAATGCCCTGACCTGTTCCCCCTGGCACTGGCCCGGGGCACCCAAGCGAGGGTGCCCTGAGGTGGCTGGGTTCAAGCCAGGTTCTGTGAGGCACGGCAGGGGGCAGGTCAGTCTTGGGTCATGAAGGATGGGCGGAGCAGCCAAAAGCCTCTTCCAAGTCCATGGAAACTCACACGGCTTGGATTCCACCACCAGGCACATTTGCAGGGATCCTGTGTCCTTGAGTCCATGGGATCTGCAGAATCCAATCCTCAAGACTGCTTGGTAATGGACATGAGTGTGCCCACTGGGGCAGAAGAGGAAGTGAGTGGGCTGGGAAGTTACCAGTGTGCTCTCATGGCCAGTGAGACTCGTGTGAGGTTGCCGGATTTGAATGCAGGATTGAGGAGAGCTTTGGTAGAGTCCGAACTGACCCCAAGTTTGGCTTGACAGGCTGGGATCTGGAGCCTCTTTGTGATTTGAATTCTAGATCTTGGAAGGTCTTCCCTTGCATGATATGATGAGAATCTAATGAGTTAATACGTATAAAAGTGTTAGAAGGGCAGGTAAATGCCGGTGGTTATTACCAACACTCTGCTGTGAGTGGAGTCTGGAGATGGCTTCAGACTGTCTTCATTTTCTGCCTGGCTAAGTCTTGCTGGCTTTTCAGGGAAGATGGCATCGGGCTGTCTTACGAGGTGGTAAGCTCCCAGCAGCTGTGTCATAGAGATGAAGGTTGGTTTGGAGGGTACCGGTCTCTTGTTTGACACTGTGGGGGCTGAGAGTCAAAGCTGGCTTATTTCCTGACAAAGGAGTCCAGTGATTTGGTTCTCACTGAAAGACTGGGCTTGTAGGACCTGCTGGCAAGGGTCTGGGTGTGGATGAAGTCGGCGAGGTGTGGGGTGTATTCTGTGATGCGTGGTGTACTGTATGTAGCCAATGATTAATGACCGTGGTGGTTCCTCTTTTTGGTCTGATCAGTTTGGGAAGCAGAGAGACCCCGTTCACAGGATGCTGATTTGGTCTGTCTGAGGATCCCAGAGCAGAAATAGCCTGTGTCACCCCATCTCCAAGCTAGATGTGCTTGCTGTATGCCCTGGGCAGCATATATCGTCTGTTCTCTCTGTTGGGGTGCCTTGGGACTTCTTGGGGGCACTCATTGGATTGAGTTCTTTCCAAAGATTCTTTTTAAAAATGTGTGTGTGTACGCGCGTGCATGTATGCATGCATGCGTGCATACACACCTTCACTCATGCATGTGCGCATATTCATGAGTGTGTGCATGTGTATGTAGCGGCCACAGAACAACCTCAGGTGCCACCTTCATGAACACCATCTTTTGAGACAGGAGCGCACTGGCCTGGAGCTTAGGTGAGACCAGCTGGCCAGCTTGTCCTAGGGATCCTTCTGTCTCTACCTCCCCAGGCTGGGATTACAAGTGCGTGCTATTAGTGGGAGCAATTTTATATGGCTCTGGGGATTGAACTAAGATCCTTGTGCTGGTGTAACAAGCACCTTACTGACTGAGCCACTTCCCTGCCCGACCCCTCTACTTTTTTGACTTTAAAATTTTCAGGTGATTTCAGATTTACAGAGAATTTGGGAAAGTGTTTCAGAGTTTCCCTACACCTTTCACTATGCCGTGTTAAATCATACCCAGGCACACCACAGTTGTCAAAACAGAGAGGTTCCTTTGATCTGATATTACAGTGAATAGATAGCTGGATGGGATTCAGCCAGCATTCTCATGGGTGCCCTGGGATCCAGAGAATCCACAATGCTACAAGCCTCATGTCTCCTTAACCCCCTAGCCTAGGACAGCTCCTCCATCTGTATTGTTCACAGCTTTAGCTGTGTCAAAGGAGGCCTAGCCCGTCACTTGACTTACTTGTTTGATTATCTACCTCATCGTGTGCACACCGTCAGGATGCATGTGTCCTATCTGTTGAGGAGCTTATTTTAAGGTACAGGCTTCCCTGGACTACAGGCTGGCAAGTGTAGGGCATTCATGACCAGCCAGCGGGCTGCAAACTCACTCATTCAGACGGGGGCTGCTGTGGTCTGTTCTGGAGGCAGAGCCTCTTATTCCCCCGAACATCTTGCATTCACTCCTGAATCCTTCAACAGACTGGAGGAGGCCCATCCACGTGACTGAAGGTCTTTTCCTTCTTACAAGTTTGTTGATGGTAGGTAGCATTCATATCTATAATGTGCCTTTATTGCCCACTGCATAGATTGTGTTTGATTCACTCCCTGGTAACATAGCCGGCCAGGTTGATGTAGGACTCGCCATCATACCTACCACCCATACACTAAAGGAAGCCCAGACCTTTGTGTCACCGAGAGTGGAAGGGATCAGGGTACAGGGCCAACCTGGAAAGGAATTATATAATTCAGGGTCCAGTCAACCTTAGCTTCCAGATGGGATCTGAGCATGGCCAGTCCTTCCTTTCATCCCTAGAATGGGAGAGGTCCTGCTGATTTGAGGCATGTGTGGAGTCAGCAGGATTTTCCGGGGCCATGTTTGAAGGTAAGTGAGAGTGTTCCTCCCAAAAGATGGATCTTCAGCTACTTGCAGCTTTGGGAAGGGACATCCCCAAGTTGGAGTGACTGTCATTCTTTCTGGGGACCCGGTTAGAATGCCCTTCCTTCTTAGGAGGGCTGAGGTGGTCTATTGATTCCTCTTTTTGGTCTGATCAGTTTGGGAAGCAGAGAGACCAACGTGGTTAACTACAGACCCCCAGGCAGGGATTGCGGTCATGTGGCAGGTGAGTGCGTGTATGTGTGTGCAAATCCTGAGTATGGTGGGTATGACCTAGAGAGGTAGAGGGCCATCCTGGGATGTGAACCAGTGGGAGAGCCAGTTGCCCTACTAACTGGGCAGAGCTCCCTACAGCTCTCCAGGGCCTGATTTTCCCAATGGCTGGAAAGGTACTATGGGAGCTTGGGAGACCGAGACTCTATGTAAGGGAAGAACTCTAAATGTGTCGACTCACCCTCACCCACAGGACTTTGGTTTCTGTGCTGGTTGCTTTCAATGTTGCTGCGACCCCGGTACCTCAGAGAAGCAACATAAAGCACGAACGTTTGATGTGGGTTCATGACTTTAGAGGGTTTCAATCCACTGTGACAGGTGTGGTGGAACAAATCGGTTGATGGCAGCCGTACTGTGTGGCAGAAGCTGGTCACGTCATACTAGTCAAAGAGACAGAGAACAAGGCAGAAACAATGGTTAGCCTTAAAAGCCACACCTCTCGTGACCTGCTCTCCCACCCTGCCTTCACCTGCTTAAGAATTTGGCCTCCCAGTCAGGCGGTGATGGCACACGCCTTTAATCCCAGCACTCGGGAGGCAGAGCCAGGTGGATCTCTGTGAGTTTGAGGCCAGCCTGGGCTACAGAGTGAGTTCCAGGAAAGGCACAAAGCTACACAGAGAAACCCTGTCTCGAAAAACAAAAACAAATAAACAAACAAAAAGGAATATGGCCTCCCAAAACAACCCCACCAGCTGGGAACAAGCATCAAAACATGAGCTTGTGGGGATTAACAGTACCTCACTGCTGTGTATCAGTGGTCCTTCTTCATGTAAGAAGGAACTGAGGCTCTGAGTGGTTGGAGTTGAAGAAGCGGGCCGACAGCAGACATGGTCCCAAAGAGTAACCTGGTGGTTTTCTTGATCTTCAGAGAACGCTCTGAGAGGACAGGAGTGAGCTGGCTTATCTCTCTGAGGCAGACCTTCCTATGGGAGAAGCCTGAGGGGACCCAAGGCACCAAAGGCACTGCTGGGTCCTCTTCAGTGACATCTCCAGAGTGTTGGGGGTGGTGACCGAGGGAGGGTTAGGCCATCCTGCACTGGTGATATGTGTGTCTTAGGGGCAGTGATGGGCTGAATGGAGAGTCCTGGAGTCCTTGCTGGCTGGTACTGCCCTTGGGTAAAGCGGCATGGGAGGCTTGCTCATGCCCACTCCTCTGTCACGCTGAGAGCCTAGACTGAGGGGTGGTGACTGGGAGAAGGGACTCCTGTCTGGGAGCATCTCTGGGAAGTGGGCTGGACTGTACCAGCTTCATTTTTCTCATCTGTGAGACAGGAACAATGGAAATCTTGCGTGTTGCACTGGGCTTCTGTGAAAAGCATGGTAAATGGTGCGGTGGTGTGTGTATGCGTGTGTGTATGTGTGTGTGTGTGTGTGTGTGTGTGTGTGTGTGTGTGTGTATAAATGCTCTCCTCCTGGCTAGGCCTTGTGTGAAAATTCAACCTTCAAACTGGGGAGGCCAAAGAGGGCTGTTGGGGCCCTTCGACCCTGGTGTGGGGTGCAGGGATGGATGGGGGCTGGACAGAGTGGCCATACACTGTGTTCCCTGCAGCTGCTTCTCCTGTCCCCTCCCCCCTCCTCCCTGGCTCACATGTGAGGATGACGAGGATGATAAAAACACACACTGCCTGACCTCAGCGTCCAGGCATGTCCCCCCACCCCTCCGCCAGCCGCCTCACATTCCTGGAGCTGAGGAGGTCAGGGCCACTCGCCACCCTCAGAGCATCTAGCTGCCTCCTTGGTCCAGTCTGAGGCTGCTGTCCACCCTGCTGGGTCCTCTCGGCCAGTCTCTGCAGAGGCTTGAGTGCTGGAGAGCACAAGGGTAGGTCTCAGATGGCCTAGATCAGAATACTAATCGTAGCAATAATAGAAATACTTATTATTTATTAAGCATCCAGGCACCAAGTTTCATATTAATCACTTTCTATAGATTGTGTCAACAAATTCTCAAAATAATCCCATGAGAAAGTTTATATATATATAAAATTATTTCCAGTTTTAGCATGAACAAAAAAGATAGAGCCAGGAGGAAGGGGCACCAGAAGCAAAGCTGCTAGTCCAGTGTCACAGAGACAGGAGTAGGGGTGGTGATGGGCCTCAGTGATGCTGATGTTGCACACCTAAGCTTTACTCCAGCCTGTGTCAACCCAGACTCAGGACCATGGTCTCGAGAGAAGATGCTAAGATGGGAGGCATAAGACTCATCTTGCCTGGTGTCCTTTGGGCATTGGATATCAGGAGAGATGAGTGAGCTCTCCCAGGGCTGAGAGCTGTAGGATACCCTTATGATCCCACTTTAGTTATAAGGATGAGGTTAGGAACCTAAGCAAGGGGCAGGAGGCCCTTTTCAGGACATAGCTGATGCCTTGGAGTGCAATAAAAAGACCCTTTACCAACATTCCCCCATGAGACTTAGGACACCAGTTTCTCCTCCGTGCTAGCTGGGTACATCCGACTAACAGCTAGTGTTTCCAGAGAAACCAGTTCTCACGCTGAGTTGGTGTTTCTGGCTCTAAGCACAGGCTTCCTAACTTCCAGTTCTCCTCCTGATCGAACCTCCCCTCTGCTTTCTACTGACTTTGCCTTCTCGATTCTCCCAGCCTATAATGGTCCAGTCCTGTCTTTCTCTCCTCCCTCTTCTGCCTCCTCCTTCCTTCTTATCTTTCTGAAGCTTTAGTCCTGCTCTGGCTCTTGCTACACTCATTTCTGGCTTTTGCTTGCAAGGTTCCTTAAACGTTGGAGAGACAAGTTCAGATTCTAGCTGTGCTGCCTAGGCCCTGGGACCTCCCTCTACTACAGAAATGACCACAAGGCATCTTTCTTCAAGAGAGGTTTGGGGACTAGAGCTGATGCATCAAGAGTTGCGTTGGGGGTTGGGGACTTAGCTCAGTGGTAGCACACTTGCCTAGCAAGCGCAAGGCCCTGGGTTCGATCCTCAGCTAAAAAAAAAAGAGTTGGTTTGAGCCTCTCTGGATAAATGGCGGTGGGGATTATAGCTACCTCCTTATTTTCCATGTAGCTGCCCACCCACTGGTCCCTCCTATATGACCTATGGCCCTGGGAAAACCATGTGCTTGCATGTTTGGGGTGCAGATGAGGACTTAGGAAGAGGGAGCCTGATTATGTCCCACATGGGGAACTCAAGGGAGTTTTTGGGTGTCCCAGCTGTAGCCAGGCATATCTCTTTCTCTATAGAACTGTGACTGTTCCACACTGATGTCAGTACCGTGTGTTGTAAAAGGTTTTTCAATTTGCCACTCATTCTGAGGGATAGGATTCATGGAGTTGATCAACAATTACATTTGTGTGTTTGTGTGTGTATGTTTGTGTGTGTGTGTGTGTGTGTGTGTGTGTGTGTGTGTGTGTGTCTGATTTTTGTGTTTTAAGACTGGGGTCTGGCCTTGAACCTTTGATCTTCCTGTCTCAGCCTCCAGAGTGCTGACTAGAGGTGTATGTCATCACACCTAGCAATGCGTTTTCTTTCTAAACACATAATGTTAAATTGTTGATTCATGTTTCTCTTTAACATCCTCTGTGTACCTGAGATTCAGCATGGGACCAAGTGAACTTCTCTGTTTTCTCTGTGTGTGTGTGTGTGTGAATTCTTTTTTAATAATTAATTAATTAATTAATTAATTTTGGTTTTTTGAGACAAGGTTTCTCTGTGTTATAGCTCTGGCTGTCCTGGAACTTGCTCTGTAGATCAGGATGGCCTGGAACTCACAGAGATCCCACTGCCTTTGCCTCCCAAATACTGGGATTAAAGGCGTGTGCCATCACTCCTGAATTCTTTTATCTATCTATCTATCTATCTATTTATTTAATTTATTGTTGTTGTTGGGTTTGAAATAGGATCTCAAGTACCTTGCATCCTTGGTCTTCCTGCTTCCACTTCCAGAGTGCTGGGATTATGGCTAGAACCCAGGGGTCCATGCATAGTAGGCAGGTGCTCTCATATGCATCTAATATGCATCCCCAGCCTTCAATTCCTTTTTTTTTTTTTAAAGTAGGTGATTAAAAACATACACAGATGTAGCAAGACTCTTACAATGGCCTCTGATCTCTCTGCTTCAACAACCATTGATTTAGTGCTGTTTTTATTTTTCTCTTCCCAAACTCTCTCCTCCCCACTTTTATTTGTTTACTTTTTGCTGGAGTGTTTTTTTTTTTTTTTTTTTTTTTAAAGCAAGCCCCAGACATGATATCATCTTTAATACTGCAGTGTGTGTTGTTAACAGATAAGGGCCTTTTATTTTAACATTGCAGTAATACCATTAGTCCAGTTAACATCGTTAGTAATACTTTCTTGAGATCAGCTTCTACCCGGTCTGTGTTCAATTTTCACTGATTATCTTAAAAGCGTCTTGTCTTGCTCATTTGCTCTGGGTCAGGCAGGAGGACTTGGAAAGGATGCTTGTTGGAGCCTAGGTCTACCGTGATGGGAAACTCTGTTATTGTCTCTTAACTACTTGCCAATCGATTGACGAAGTGTGATCACTTTCTCCCATGGGTGCCTGATTCCTAGTTGTCTTCCCAGCCTTCCTCTACCACCCCCTCCCCTGCAGACTTTCAGATGGTGAAATCCGGAATCCATGTCTGGCCCCTTCCTGTCCCCAGCCTCCCTAGCTGGCCTTGGCTGTGCTTGTCTTGAGGAGTGTGAGTGAAGGGTGGCAGGGAGGAGGAGAGCAGCACTTTGGGGAGAGTCTGCAGGGAGGGAGAGCTTGTGCTGCTGTGGATGCTCATCCAGTGAGCATCGGCCCCTTGAGATGTCCATGTAAGGATGCTGGCTTGCTCCGAGCATGGCCAGTGGGCAGTAGTGGAGGGGTTGGCCGTGGGTCAGTCAGCTCCGGGGAACACAGCTAGCTGCTTTGAGAGGTATGAGTCCAGCCAAGAGGGGGATGGTGTGGGAAGCCCACCTTGAGCTGGGCTTCCATGGTCGCCTGCTCCCCTGCCCCTGTAAGTAAGTTCCCTGCCACTCCTGACCCTGCTCCTCCAGCCTGGCTGCCCGCCTCATGCTTGGGAGGCTGTCTGATCTCCCCACAGGTGTCCTTGGAGCTGGGAAAGTCACCTTCCAGGGGATCACCAGCCTGCTTCCATCCTCACGACACATCACTTTTTCATACTGCTAGCCAGAATGATTGCTTTTTTTTTTTTTTTTTTAAACTGAGGATGTGAGTATACTCAGGTCCTCATCCTACCCCCCAGGATCCTGAGCAGTTTTGGTGAAGCTAGCACCCTTCTCTGGTCATGCTGCACTTACCTGAGAAGTATTGGAGCATCTCTAAATTCAGCTCTGTTACCAGGAGGGATACTTCATATTTTGGTGTGTGTGTGTGTGTGTGTGTGTGTGTGTGTGTGTGTGTCTCCGTTTCTCCTTCCCTCAGGTCTGGCTGGTCCCTTTGCCATCCTTAGGTGTTTGCCATTTCCCTTATTGTTGACCTCTGTGCTCCCATTACCCCATTCCTGTGTGTCATGTAGTTCCTGGCACCCCTAAACTGCCTTGTTCCCCAGGGCCCAGCTCTTTGTCTTGGCCCCCCTCTCTGTTGTTCCTGTGGATGGAGGAACACCAATCTTCATAGCTCCCAAGTTTCCTCCAGACTCTCTGTGACTCTGGGGCTTGTGAGGTGAGACAGGATGGGGCGAAGGTTATGTCCTTCTGTGCCCTACTCCGGGGACACTTTTCATCTTGAGGCATTTCCAAAGGCCCCCTGAACATGCCCCAATGACTAATATTTGATTAGCTATTGTTCATAAGGGCCTGCATGGCTGAACCCATGCATTCCTGGGCCTATAACAAACAGGTTTTGCTTTTTTTGTTGCCCCTGTCCTTTCCAGGCCATCAAGAGTGGCTGTGGTGAGGAGGACATGACACACATATTATAACCCCATGTGGAAGTGGCTCCTATGGTCTTCCTGCACCCAGGCTCTGGCGTGGCACTGGGCAGTATCCTAGGGTATCAGTAGACTGTAGCGGACAGAATGGCTTCCCATAGCCCTCTCCACCATGAGTGCAGATCTCTTCTCTCCTTTCCTGCATGTGTGTCTTTGAGAGGAACCCTGATGAGGGAGAAGCCAAGAGAATTTGTGGCAGGTCCTTGCCAAGGCGTCTGTGTCCCGGCGCCAGCTCCTGTGCTGCCCCAGGACAGCGCTGCGGGTGGGTGGAATCCACAGGGGTGAGACATGGAGGCTGGAACGTGCCGGGGATGCTTGGGGCTGCTTATCTCGGCCAGGAATGCACTGTGGTATTATTAGCCGGCAGCCTTCTCGCTTAGGAATAACCCCCTAGGGGCATGTTGGACACCTGTCCAATTCTGCCTGCCCAGACAGCCTGTGGGTGCTTGCGCCTGGCCCGCCACTGTGGATAAAACTCTCAGGCATGTTTGTGTGCCAGTGAGTGTGTGTACAGAGGTGGAATGTGAGACTAGGTTTGCATGTGTGCGTGGAACCTGTGTACGTGTCTGTGTGCAAATGTGCTTGTGGGGGCATGTCTTCCATTGTGGCCTTTATGTATGAGCATGGATGTATATGTGAGCATGTTTTTACCACACCTTTGTGTGCAGGTACGTGTGAGTTTCAATATATGCCATATGTAGTATGTGAGTACTTATGCTTGCAAGCATGCCACAATGAGTGAGTGAGTGAGTGTGTGTGTGTGTGTGTGTGTGTGTGTGTGTGTGTGTGTGTGTTTGTCTATCTGTCTATATAAAGGTGTATGGTGTGTAGCTGTGGCTGAGTGTCAGCCACTTGGGGGCTCCACAGGGCCTAGTGATGAGATGCTGGATCATTAGTCCAAGATCATCCTCAGCCAGATAGTGAGTTCAAGGCTAGTCTAGGCTACATGAGAGTCAGTTTCAAAAAGAACACAAGTAAAACAAAAGAACCCTGATGTCACCCTGTTCTAAGGTTTGTCTCCATCACTCACCAGTTGATGACATTGGTGAGTGAGTTCACCCGCCCATGTTCACTTTCTTTATCGGTGTCATGGTGATGGTCACAGTTCCTACTTGGTAGGCTGACAGGGAAAAGTCTAGAAAATGTAACATGTGGAACACAATCAGACTCCAGAATGATGCCACAGTACCACCATCTCTGTCACTACTCCGGCCACCTCCATCTCCTTCATCACCTCCATCATTACCCCCATCTCCATTTCCATCTTCACTACCCCCTCTATCTCCACCACCTCCATCTCCACCACCACCTCTACCATCACCTCCATCTCCACCATCACCTCCATCTCCACCACCACCTCTACCATCACCTCCATCTCCACCACCACCTCCATCTCCACCACCACCTCCATCTCCACCACCACCTCTACCATCACCTCCATCTCCACCACCACCTCCATCTCCACCACCACCTCTACCATCACCTCCATCTCCACCACCACCTCCATCTCCACCACCACCTCCATCTCCACCACCACCTCCATCTCCACCACCACCTCAACCATCACCTCCATCTCCACCACCACCTCCATCTCCACCACCACCTCAACCACCACCTCCATCTCCACCACCACCTCCATCTCCACCACCACCTCTACCACCACCTCCATCTCCACCACCACCTCTACCATCACCTCCATCTCCACCACCACCTCCATCTCCACCACCACCTCTACCATCACCTCCATCTCCACCACCACCTCCATCTCCACCACCACCTCTACCATCACTTCCATCTCCACCATCACTATCACTCCTGTTACCACTCCATCATCATCTCCATCACCACTCTATCATCTCCATCACCACTGCGGTTCTGGACCCCTGGCTTTTACTTCCTGGCTGGGATTCCTGTCAAGGTAAGGAACCGTCTGCTTATAGCAAGGAAACAAAGGTCCAGAGAAGACATGAGGTCTGATGGCTGAGGATTGTAAGGAACCAGAAAAGGGCTACAAGAACCTGGCTCTGCTCCTGGATGCTGTCACCATACTGCACCATCCTGCTCAGGTTTCAGGTAGCAGCACCATGCTAGTTTGGGGAAGTAGGGACATCTTTGTAGGTGTTCTCCCAGGCTCCAGGTTACCACAGGCTGCTCCCTTCTTGTGGGAGCTACCCCCTGAGCTTTGGCACTGGTTCTAACTGTCCTCCTTCCAGCCTTGGATCCACTGTGGGTTACAGCTCAAATAGAGAATGGAGCTGGTACCCAGGAGAAGGACCTAAGGAGGAGCCCCCAGGATCCATAGTCCTTTCCCCAGGCCAGGCCACAAGAATTTGGTGATCTAGCTCTTCACACCTGGTGGGGCTGCCAACTCCCACCTTCTGCTCTCAAGTCTGACCAGACAGTTCTGGAATTCCTCGGAAGCACTGGGCCCCCCTCAGAGTCCAGCTTTTCTGTCCTGGCTTAGCCCTGCCAGAACTTCCCACGTTCTGTCTCCAGGGAGCAGGCCAGGGTGTCACAGCACTGTGGAGGTGGAGTGGGTACTTTGGCGCCTGGGCACAGGGTGGCCAGGGTGGGGGAGGGCAGAGGCAGGTGAGGTCTGGAGTGGCCCTCAAGGCCAGCCTTTCCCAGGAAATGTATTTTTTCACAATCACTACTAACTATCCAGAAGAAGGGGAAAAATACAAAACAAAACACCCCTAAAAAACAAACCAACAAAAACAATCACTGACTTCTTTTTTTTTTTTTTTTTTTTTTTTAATGTGCAGTTAATGGCTGGTTGGCTGTACATTATTAAACAGGCATCTGGAGATGTGCCAGGGGGGACTACTCCAGCCAAGACTCACAGCCTGAACACAATGTTCCCATAAGCAATCACCCACAGGGTCCCTGAGCAGGAGCACCTAGACGAGGGACTCTAGCTGCTGTCCCCTTGCCTCTCCTGCCCAGCTGCATTCTGGTTTTCTTGCAGAAGGCAGGAATGTGCTGGTCCTGGGGCCCCAGCATCCTTTATCCACCCTGGGACTGTGAGCTGTTCTGCTCCTCATGGGTTTGAGGCTCCTGTTTCCATTACAGGTGGGACCAACACCTCCTCATCTTTAACTAGGGTGCAGAGGCCTTAATCTGTTCTGGATTAAGGTTCCAGAGAGCTCCTTCCTGGGGCCTGCTAAGACTCCTTATTCATCTTTTCTGGGCCTCAATTTCAACTTCCTCTGATAGTAATAAAATTGGCCTGAATTCAGATTGAGTGGCCTTGGGGTGAGCTTGGTGAACATCTTCTAGAGTTTGGGGACCCTGTCACTCCATCTGATCTTATTGGTGACATGAGGAGCCATACTCCAAGCAGTTATTCCAAGCCATATTCTACCTGCTGGGAGGAGGTGCTCACTGTCTCATCCACCGTCCAGCCCACTAGAGTAAAAGTCAGGCATCTTAAGGTGGCACCAACTCATCCAAGTGGAAGAACAAGCTGAGAATCTGGAGTTTGGGGATTGCCAGGATGGTCTACTGCTTCCTGCACACACGTGTGTGTGTGTGTGTGTGTGTGTGTGTGTGTGTGTGTGTGTATGCACACATGCGCATGCCTGTGTATAGCAGGAGTTAGGATAGGAACTGCATCTTAATGCTCCCTTCATCTGACACCTTTAGAGATTATATGGCATCAAATTGAGAGTTTGGTCTTGGAGGTCAAGCCCTACCACCACCATCTGGCATGTCATGGTTGCTGACTTTGGGCAAATGGCTTCAGCTGTCAGTGTGTCCTTCATTTGTGCAAGGTGAGCTTAGGCCAGTGTCCATATTCAGGTGAAGAGTCAGACTAAAGCATGGACTTCCTTCCTTCTTCCTTCCTTCTTCCCTCCTTCCCTCCCTCCCTCCCTCCCTCCTTTTTTATTCTGAGACAGGGTTTCACTGTAGCCCTGGCTGTCCTGTAACTCACTCTGTAGACCAGGCTAGCCTCGAATTCACAGAGATCTGCCTGCCTCTGCCTCCCAAGTGCTGGGATTAAAGTTGCTGCACCACCACCACCCAGCTCATACCAGTTTTTGTTTGTGGTAAGTGTATGTTAGTGTACAGGTTTCAGGGGCTTCTAGATGTTAGGGACCCTCAATCACAGGTTGCTTTTGCTATTGTGTGCGGCTTGGTTTCTGTGTGTCTGTTTCTCTAGGGTCTCCTGCCTTTTTTTTTTTTTTTTTAAGATTTATTTATTTATTATGTATACAGTGTTCTGTCTGCATGTATCTCTGCAGGCCAGAAGAGGGCACCAGATCTCATTACAGATGGTTGTGAGCCACCATGTGGTTGCTGGGAATTGAACTCAGGACCTTTGGAAGAACAAACAGTGCTCTTAACCTCTGAGCCATCTCTCCAGGTCTTAAAGGTCTCTTGCCTTTAAGACCAAATGTGCCTTGAGAACAGTGGCTCTCTCTGGCTTTTCTTGGTGGCCTGACCTTCCACAAGCAACTCTCAGAGCCTGTGATGAATGAAAGTGTGGATAGATGAATTAATGAACGAGGGCCAACCAGAGCAGTTCAAACCAGAGGGACAGCTGAGCCTTGGAGTGTGGGAAGATGCAGAAATGAAGAAAGCTGAGTATGGATGTCCAGCCTGTGGAACAACTCTTCTTGGAGACAGTGTGCATAGGTGTGGTTTCTGGTGAAGTTTTGCACGGATTTTGTTCTTTAGAGCAGAGAAAGGACTACAGAAAGCAGGTTTGCACCCATTGGCGCCATGTTGGGGAGAGGATGGGTTTGGATGCTGTGGGCAAGCAGAGGCTGTTTGGGTTTCTGCTGGGCCAAAGATGGTCCTGCAGTGGACAGGAAATACACCAGTGCAGTCCCTGAGGTCCCTGCCATTTTGATAGTGTAGCTGGGTCTTATTATGTAGTCTAGCTTGGCTTCAAAGTCATGATCTTCCTGCCTCAACCTCCCAAGTCTTTGGAGGTTGAGAGGCTTAGAATGAATGAGTAACCACGAACTCAGACATCTGAAAAGCTCTTGGTACATTTGAGCATTCATTAAACAGGGCCAAAGAGATAGATTTTATACAGACAGATAGACAGACAGACACACAGGTATAGGTATAGGTATAGGTATAGATATAGATATAGATATAGGAGTCATGATTCCAGGGTAAGCGTGGTGATAGTGTCTATGAAAGGAGAGAGGTAGGGAGAGCTAACATTTATAGGGGACTGCTTTATCCCAGACCCTATACTCAGTGCTCAGAGCAATTAAGTAACCTGCCTGGAGTCACACAGCCACTAAATGGGTAGGTAGGCTTTAGAGGCAGTCCGTGCAATATCCAAGCCTGGGGTTTGCCCTCCAGTATCAGGCTAGGGCTAGGTTTCCCTGATTCTGCCATATCAGAAGGGCTGGCATCCTAGTTCAAGGTGGAGGAAAGTGACCATTTGTTTTATGTAGTGTAATCCCAAACAAAGTCCTCAGGAGGAAAATCTCTAACTCTCCCCAGCCCTGAAAGTGAGATCTTACTAAAAAAAAAAAAAAAAAACTGCAGCAGCTTTGGACATCTAGCTTGGAGCAAGGTCTTGAGCAGAACCCTGGAGGGGGTGAGAGTCGTGTTGGGACAGGAAGGGTGGGATGAGGGGAAGGGGGGGTAATGCATGAGAGTGAGGATGGTGAAGGATATGCAAGCCACCAGAGAAGAACTGGGAGGGAGCCGAGGAAAGAAGAGAGGATGAAGGAGAGTCACCGAAGGCTTGGGCTGGGGCCAGTGAGTAACCTCAGAGTTTGGACAGAGGTGTCCAGCTGGGGCCAATTCCCACAGGGCTCCTGAGAAGGAACCAGTGGAAGCCCTGAAGGTGAGAGGCCAGTTGGCTAATGCAATGGCTTGCTTGGGACAGCATGTGCCAGCCAAGTGCTCAGCCACCATCTGGACCACCTCCCCTCCCTTCTGCTCAGCAGCCAGCCTGGCTAAAGGTCAGTTTGTGGTGTGGCCAGCACACTCCCCAGAGGCCGCTGCCCACAGGCCTGGCCATGTTACAAGACTGTCCCCTTCATTGTAGCTGCTCCAAGCATGTTTTTTTTTCCTGCCTCTTGGGCAGTCAGTGGGGACTAGGACTGGGTCTAGGTTCCCAGGGGTTCACAGATACTGGGTGGAGACAGGAGGTGGTGAGAGGTGGAGACCTCTCTGCCAGACTTCCCAAGGCCACCTTCACATATTTGATTCCGCACCTTCATTTTTTTCTTTGTCGTCTAAAATAAAAGTGGGGTCCTTATGCAAATGCCCATCAAATTTTTAGAGACATTAGTGACTCTAATAAATATCTGTTGAATAAGAGCACAAGGGTGTAAAAGAGACCCTGACTTTTCTGCGGGTGTCTGATTATCATGGGGTATTGTTGGCACCTTCATTTCCTTGGATCTAAATGCTATTTTTTTTTTTTTTTTATCAATGGACAGCTGTATCATACTGTTAGAAAAATTGAACTTCTCTTTGCCCTAAATCTTTGAATTTTCCTGGAATGAATTATTAATGTTTGTTATTTTGAGAGTCATTGTGGAGGGCAGTAGCTCAAGAGAAAAGTTCCCTCACTAGTTCTGGCCCGCGTGTAAAGTCAGTTTAGTGTTTTTGTTCAGTTTGGTGTCTCAGTTCTCTCGCCCCACCCCTTGTCTGTCCCCTCCCACATCTCAGTCTCATTACTGATAACTATGTTGAACAAGCCAGGGCAGAGGACAGAGCCCTTTGGCAAGTCAGGAAGTTGACATTGATCTATTAATCAGCACCCCTCTGCTGGCTAGGAATCCATTAGGCTTCCCGTCTTCAAGAATGTCACCTTGACTCTACCAACACCTTCCTGGAGCTGGGAACCTCCATCTGTGTAGTTCTGGTTCCTTAGACTTCGGGGCTTGGGCTGGTATGGTCCTGTAAAGAAGGGGATCTTAGACTCCCTAGAAGGATCCAGGTTCAAGGGAGGAAGTGGGAGAAGGGATGCCCATGAGGAATCTGGCTCTAGAGTTAGGGAGGTCCCTGGGGACCTCCTAGCTTTAAAGGTGAGTTTCTCAAGGGGGACCAGGGGTTCATATGCAGTGACTTCTGCTAAGGACTAATGTTTGCTTAGAAATGTGCTCCCAAGAACATCCAGGGTGGCTTGGAGGCCATCAGAAAGGCTGGGTGAGGAGGTGCAGCTAGGAGGCACCAAGTCTTCACTCATTCTGGGCCCTGAGGCTGCTGGATCTAAGTACTTCTCCTGGCTGGAAACAGAGGCAGGCTTAAGGGAGGGACACCTCCCATCCCCCACCCCATGTGTGTATTGGGGGAAAAGCAGTGGGCAGACTACTCTCCAGTGCATCTCCTACCCGGAGATGCTGTTCACCGGAGACTAGGACAGCCCCCTACAAAGTGTAATTCTGTGCTTCCTGGAGGTGATGCAAATACATGTAAATGAGATGCAAATACAGCTGGGAACAAGTAAGTGAAAATTCATCATCTGGAAGGGAAGAAGAAGGGACTCTTGGGGGCAGTGGTATGGATATGGCATCAGGGGTTACCTCTAAAGGGGCCCTGGCAAGATGTCACTCTCAGGGGGTTGACACCGGTGAAAGCCTCCTGGGAGACAGTCCAGCCTCTCTCTTAGCCGCAGTGGGAGGAGCACAGCTCAGATGCACAGACAATGACTGATGTGGAGGGTGATCCTGGCGTCTGGCTTGCCGCCAGCAGAGCTTTTCAGAAGTCAGAACCCAGAGCAGTCCCTTTCCCCACGTCCCTTGAGGGAAGAAGAGCTCTACCCAAGTGTGCCCCCCCTCTGGGACCTGCATGTCGGTCCCTGCCCTCTCAGAGTCTGCGATGGAGCAAAGAGTGGCGCTCCGGTGCTGGAATGGGTGACTTGCCCTTCGTGGGAGGAGTTTGGAGGTTCTCTTTCACATAGGGGCATTGGATCTGACCCCTAGGATGCTGGGGGTGTGTGTGTGTGTCACAGACCAGGTTCCTCCAGAGTTAGTTCCCTGTTGTGCTCTGTGGTGACAGGGGTGTGCTCAGCTGCTGGTGGGTTCTACAGAAGGCCTCTGAGCTGAGGTCTAGGACCAGACAGGATCCTAGCCACTTCCCAGAATTCCCTGGGGCTTTCATAGATGTTCATGGTGTGTGGGGGGGGTCAGGGAAAGCTTCCCTGTGGACAGTCACTAGATGGTGCAACTAAGAGACCTAGGAAGACAGTTCTGGAATGACCCACCATTGTGGATGTGGGGCTGGGAAGCCAGGACACTGCAGTCAACACATGAGGTCTTGACCCGTCCGTGTCCTGTCTCTGTCCTTACACTTTCTTTGCGTCTTGTGTTCTTTGTCCCCTGTCTATTCCATTGTCCCCGCTTCTTCCAATGGAAATGGCTGTTTCAGCACCTGGTCTGACATGGGGCATTCATTTCTCCCTGCCCTTCTCAATGGTAGCTCTGTCCCCTTTTCCCTCTGGTTCTCTGTGACCTCCCTCTTTGTCTCCCTCTCTCAGCTCCCAGCTCCCCTGCCATATCTTTCTATGGCCTGTCTTCAGCTAGCAAGCATCCCGTGGGCTCTGCTAGGTGCCAGGCACTGCCAGCTTCTTCCCGGGGTCTGGTCTCCTACCCTCCGCTGTCACCCTATCTCCTGCCCGCACACTTAGCCTCTTGCTCTCCCTTCCCCCAGCTCCGCGGGGCTCCAACACTGGTTATTATTCAGTTTTATGAGAAACCTCCAGGCCTGCCCCTGAATGGACCGACCACAACTGGAACCAGATGTGCAATCCAAGCTCGGGGATGTGAGGGAGGGAGGAGGGGAAGGGCAAGGTTGGCTTGAGGGGGGCTGGGAACCCTGGGAACCCTGATCCTCAGGGCCTAGCTAGCGGGAAGGAGGCAGGGAAGGCCTAGGCAGTTTGGAGAAGCCATGGGGAGGAAGGGAAAAAAAGGGGGCAGTAGGCTTTTTCAGAGAGTACCTTTATTGTGGGACGGCGCCTGGAAATCAGGAAGAAAGCCAGTTTCCCCCTGAAGTCCTCTGACTCCCTGACTTCCTCTGGTATGTTTGTCGGGACTTGCTGAGTTCAAGGTTCTACTCAGGTGTGGAAGCAGGCAGGCTCGGAAAGGGGCTGCTGTTGGGCAGAGGTAGAGAGAGAGAAATCTCCAAAGGATAGCTGGAGGAAGGCAGGCATTTGAGAGGGGCCCCTGTGGTGCTGCAGACCTGGGGGAGGACAGGAGGCGTCTGGGGCCTCTGTGTATCAATGTGGTGCTTCCCATATCCCCAGAGACTTGGTTTTTCTGCAATGGTGCGCTTTCAGAGATAAGAGTTTGCCTAGTTATCTTGGAGTGCTGTGCAACATTTAGATGTTTCAAGTGTCCTCTTTACCCATTTCTTAACCAACAACCGTCTGTCAGGCCATCTCTCCATCATTCATTCATTCATTCATTCATTCATTTCACATTCACTGAGACTGCACTATATTTGAGCTGGGTGCTGAATAAAGCTGGATAAAGGGAAAATACAAATTGGCCTTTCCTCACTCAACCTGGGAGGTCCAGGAGCAAATGTGGAGGGCACAGAGGAGGCCTGCCTAGTAGTGCAGCTTGAGGAGGCCAGGGTCCTTCTTGGAGGATGGGAGTTCTTTTTTCTAAGGGATAATATCAATTTGGTTTTTGTTGTTTTTTTTTTGAGACAGGGTTTCTCTGTGTAGCTCTAGAACTCACATTGTAGACCAGGCTAGCCTCGAACTCAGAGCTCCTCCTGCCTCTACCTCCTGAGTGCTGAGATTCTCAGAGGTGTGCACTACCACTGCCCGGCTGCTGCTCTGCATCTCGCATCCCCTCTGGTCACAGGAGCGCAGGTGTGGGGGGGCCCAAGAGCAGTTGCTCACAGTAGCCCTAGAGGTCCCATGTCCCTGCTAATGACTTATTCCACTCTTCAGCCCCAAGGCTGCATCTCAGGTGGCTGCTCACTGCTGATGAAGCTGCTCCCTGAAGGCCTTTGATGGGTGACTCTCTTCCTCTGTGTTGCCTCCCACGTCACTGACACCATCCCAGACCCCCTATCCCTGCTAAAGATTTGAAACTAATTCCTACAATTAGGTAGGGCCAGATGACAGACAGAACCAGTAGGACCAGGAGAAGGCCACTGAAGAGCCACTATGAAGGGTCAGGACTCAGTTTCCCTCTTCTCAAAGAGGGTCCTTCCTGCTCAGAATTCAGAGTAGCAAGATTTCTCAATGGGTGACCGTAGACTCTGCACTGAAGGGGCAGGCATGGAGCTCAGCTGACTGAGTGCTCGCCTGCCCTGTGTGAAGGCTGCCTTGGGTTTGATCACCAGCATTGCATAAACCACATGAGGTGGTGCACACCTGGAACTCCAGCATTCTAGAGGTTGAGGCAGAAGGATCTTGATGATCATCTCTGGCTACATAGCGAGTTGGAAGCCAGGTTGCACTTATGAGACCCTGTCTTTGGAAACAAACCACGATCCACAAAAGGAACCGCACTGGAGATCACACAGAGGGTATCTTGGAGCTGCTGAAGCTTGACATCACTGGCTAGCTGCCAGCCAGAAGTAAGGGGCCATGTCCTAGAGCTCGTTCCCACTCAAGCCATGTGGGTGATGGAGGAGAAAGTGGTAGGGAGCACTGGTAGGGAGAAGAGACAGTTGGGTGAGAAAGGTATGGAAGCCAAAGCTGAATGCTGGAAAAAGGAAAGGCTGGAGGGCTCAGAGCTCCTGGAACTGTCTGAGGGAGGGCTGGGGTCACACTTAACGCTGGGAGCTGTGACTGATGTCAGGAGGTGTGGTGTGGGTATAAAGGAGGAGACTGGAACTCTGAGGACCTGAAGTAAGAGAGAGGAGTTCCATGTTTCTGGTACATGACATCCCCATGAATAGAGGAGACAAGAGAACTGGACTTGGCATGGAATCTTCTAATCCCTCAATTGGACTGGGATGTCCAGGCTCCAGAGGGGTCCCTTAGTCTGGGTGGTGGTAGGAGAATAGGAATTAGGCAGGCTGAGGTGATCCAAGATCACCTTTGGTCCAGAGGGAAGTCAGTGAGTGGGAGACTTGGTTTGGGCCTGGTGAGGAGGATTTAGCCGGTGTCCCCACAGAATTCATAATTTTTGTTTGTCATCCCTGGACAGCATATATACACTGATGGACTGACATTGCTCTCGAGGTTGTGGGTTCTGATGTGCTGGGACTGGAGGTGTGGGAACTTGAACTCTGTTTCTGTCTGGGCTATTGTAGGGAGGTTATCATCTCTGGTGGAAGGAGAGAGGGTTATGGGGGAAGGGCGATGTTGCCTCTCTCTGCCCTTCCCATCTACATTCTTCAGGAGGCACTCCTTTTCATCTGTTCCCAAGAGGTTTTGTTGTTCCTCGGGTATTAGACGGTTCTTGAGGCTTTGACCTCAGGTGATCTGAAGCCTTGTCCCTCTCTTTGGGCTACTGCTGGTGTGAACTGAAGCCTGCCTGCAGGGGGTGAGGAGTTTGGCTCAACCAGTAAGACCTTCACAAAGTCCTTTGGCTGCAAATGTTTGCACATTAGAGGAAACTGAGGCTCAGGGTCGTAGGAGCCTAGCTCAGATACGCAAGGCATGACCCTTTCGAACATGCCTCGGAGGGCTTGAGACCAGAATTAACAGGTCAAGTTCCTCCCTGGCATTGACTGTCCTGCCTGGCCTCTGACAGGCCATGTCACCTAACCCTGCCTCCTGCCTCCTGTCCTTAGCTGTGGTAGCAGAGGGAGTGATGATAGAGTGTTCTTCAAGTGTCTGGCGTGCAGTGGGTGTGTGACAAACGACTGTCCCCTTCTGCTCTAGGTTTCCTTTCTGTTAGTGTGAAAAACAAAAGAATCAGCCTAAGGGAGAAAGAGGGGTCCATCAGTGGGGGCCAGGACCAAGGCAGGAACTTGAAGCAGCTGCTTTCATCCCATGCATAGTCAAGAGCAGAGAGAAAGAGATGCGTGGATCCTTGCTTGCCTGCTGGCGTGTGCTTGGCTCCACTGATTCCTCTATTCTTCTTCGACTGTCCAGGAACTTTGGCCTAGGAATGGTGTTGCCCGCAGTAAGCTGGGTCTTCCCACGTTCATGAGCTTAATTAGGACAATCTCCACAGATATGCTTACAGGCCATCCCCATGTAGACAGTCCCCTACTGAGAACTTCTTCCAGGTGAGTCTAGATTGTGTCAAATTGACAACTTAAGCTAACTATCCCTAGCACTTGTGTGTGTGGGGGGGGGGGGGGGGCAGGAGGATCTCTGTGAGTTTAAGGCCAGCCTTGTCTATGTAGCAAGTTCTAGCCAGGGCAACATAGGGGGACTCAGTCCCCCCCGTATCCCGCTCCCCCAAAGTTAACCATAACATTTTCAGGAGCCTCCTGTCTGCTTCTGTCATTTCTTTATTTGTTGATCCAAATTTTTCAAGTGCTTTTGTAGTACAAACATGTTTCATAGATACAGAGAGTTGGAATGATTGTACGGTGGGCTCTCTAGATTCAGCAAACATTTTGGTATATAATTAGCCCTCCAAACTGGTGGGTTCTGCTCCACAGAGTTGTAGCTGCTGATTGAAAATACTTGGAAAGAAACCCTGTGACTGTCCCGAACAAGAACAGGCTTTATTTTATAGTGTTATCAATTTTCCTTAAATACCTGAGCACAGCTATTACTTACAGAGAGTGTTTGTACAGTACTAGATTTCACAAGTGTTCTAGAGGGGATTTAAAGCCAACAGGAGCGGGAGCAGCTGGGGATGTGGCTAGGGGGACAGAACTAGGCATGCAGGAGGACCTGGCTTCAGTCCCTAGCACCACATAAAACCCATGCTTGTAATTCCAGCACTTGGAAGGCAGAGGCAGAAGGATCTAAAGATCAAGGTCATACTTAGTTAAACAGCTACTCCAGTCCACCAGGAGCTCTGAAAACAGTACCCAGGGCAAAGATATGATTGTGTGACATGCCCATCATCCTGCCTTTTCCTTTTCCTTTTCCTTTCTCTTTCTTTCTCTCTCTCTCTCTCTCTCTCTCTCTCTCCCCCCCCCCCTCCCTCTCTCCTTTCCCTCCTTCTTTACTTCCTTTCTTCATTCCTTTCTTTTTCTTTTCTTTTCTTCTTCTTTTGTGTGTGTGTGTGTGTGTGTGTGTGTGTGTGTGTGTGAGTGTGAGTGTTTTGAGACAGGATCTCTCTGTGAATCCCTGGCTTTCCTAGAACTCATTCTCTAGATCAGGCTGGCCTTGAACTCACAGAGATCTGCCTGCCTCTCAAGTGCCAAGATTGCTGCCGCCGGACCCCATCCTCTTACTTTTTGGGATGCATTTAAAAGAGAACAGAAGCATGCCTTTTGTGAACTGGAACTCTGCCCCGGTGACTTTTGAATATAGAGTCACATAGGTTCTACCCACTCCAGGGAAAAAAACAGGGATTATCATGTCACATTTGCCAGCCAAGGAAAAAGCAGATTTCAGAAGGAAGGGAGATGGCTGGTAGCTGGTACCCAAGTGTGTTGGAAATGCAACTTGTTCTTTTGTATCCCCTTCCTCCTCCTCCTCCTCCTCCTCTTCCTCCTCCTCCTCCTCCTCCTCCTCTTCACCATCATCATCATCATCACTCAGTAACCCTTTGGCCTTGGTCATGAGTCCACCGTTGAGTCTTTCCTATGGGCTCCTTGACTTCTTGGCGTCTTGTTTCTTACCTGTTCCTTCCCACCCCTGTTCTCTAAGCCCTCTGGACAGCTGGCCTACCCAGGTGCACCGCGCGGTGCGGGCCTGGGGCCTGGTGGAGCGCAGCAGTTTGTGCAGCAGAGCGTAGCAGGGGTTAAAGGAGGCGGCAGTGGGGGGCGACGCGCTGACTCCGGGAAGGAGGCGGTGCCCCAGGCCGCCCGCCCGGGGAGGGAGCCGGCAGCGCCCTGGGCGCGCTCACACGCTCGCTTGCAGCAGCGGCCTTGGGACCAGGCTCTGCTACCTCTGTCCTGTTGGGCAAGCTCACTCACCGCTTCCCCAGGAGCCTCCAGCTTCCTGCCAGCCCAGCTACCCACCCTGCTACTGCCCACCGCCCTGGCCTGCCACCCAGTGGCTCCTCGGTTGGAAAGGTGAGCAGATGCGGCCAGTGAGCGTTTGAATGTGCAAGGGTGCAGGGGATAGAGCCCAGCAATCTGCACACGCTGATGTACCTCGCTCTGGCTTCGGATTCTGAACTTGGGGAAGGTGTGGTCAGCCCCTCCCCTGCCACACTTCTAGGCTAAGCTAGCCCAACTTGTCAGCCCTAAAGCTGTCAGATGTTCCTGAGATCTGCCAGGGATGTCTGGGGCGCGGCTGTCCCTGCAAGCGCTGAGCCAGCTTCAGGAAGAGTTTTGTGTGCAGCTAAGTTGCTGGTGTTAGTAACGCTTTGTACAACAGGGAGTGGGAAGGGACCAGAGGCAGAGGTAAAGGAGTGGGGGTCTCTTTTGCTCACTCCTTGTCCATGGCAGGGTCCGGTAGGCAGAAGGCTGTGAGAGGGGCAGTTTTTCCCCTGATAGTGGCTGGAACTTCTTTGGGGGTTCGTTCCTCTCTTTGGGGGCTCTCTCTCTCTGTTCCCCATGATCTGTGTGCAGGGGAGGGGCTGGCTGCAGATGGTTAAAGTGAAAGGCTCTCCAGCATCACTTTCCTCCTCTCTGCGTGGGCCCATGCCCCCTTGCCATGGGCACAGCCTGGCATGTGTGCCCCTTGCCCCTCCCCCAGCCAGTAGGCTCATTCCTTCCTCACCCCTCTGGGCAGAAATGTCTAATCCAGGTGGTTAATGAACACACAGGGTCCCCCTACACTGGTCTCCTGCCCGCTACCCCTTACTAAGCTTCAAGAAGCCACCCAAGCTAACCTCAGGACCAGGGCCAGTATTGCCTGCCCAGATGTTTTTAGGCTGGCCTCTGCCTAATAGAGGAAAGTGAAAGGGGGTGCCTGAGGGTGAGGTGGGCAGAGAAGCCTGCTGGGCTCTTGGGCTGGGCTCTTAGCAGGGGCGTGGGGATAGGGTTAGGGGACAGGATGGGTGCTGGTTGGGGAAGTTTCCAGGATCCTGAGGTCAGGAAGGCAGTTGTGGTGGGGACGGAGGGGACAGCTGCAAAGTGGGGTTTGGAGTTTGGGGACCGGAGGCTTCTCTCTTGGAAGCTCTTCTGTGTGGCCTAGCAGAGGTGGGGTGGGAGGTGGGAGGGAGGGCCCTTTCCCCTTCCTGAGGCTGCCTGGAGGTGGGGTGGGGACCATTGTGGCTCAGACTTGGCCTCCAGTGCTCCTTCTGCCTTTGCCAATTCGGCAGCTCTTGTCTCCCGGACCCCAACTCTCCCCGAAGACTCAAAGCTTACAACAGTCCTACCCACCTCTGGCCCAAAGCAGGGTGGGAGAGCCCTCCAGGTGGGAGAACCCACTAACACTGGGTTCCCAACATGGTCAGTGGACAGGAGGGGCAGGGGTGAATGTGTGAAGGGCAGGACTTTGATCTGAAATTGAGGATCCCCCCCCCCAGCTGAGGATTGAACCCAGGGCCTTGCGCTTGCTAGGCAAGTGCTCTACCACTGAGCTAAATCCCCAACCCCAAAATTGAGGATTCTTAGGTGGGATAGGGCATAGCCTAGGAATCTTTCTGACTCCTCTAGTCCTGGCTTTGAACTTCTCACCCTCTTTTCCTAACCCTCACCCCATACTTCATAACCCACCTCCCTCGGAGCCTTAGAGCAGAACTCAGTGTGGGGTGATAGCCAGGAGGAATGGGCTGAGATGAGGTACCCAGGAGACTGGGGAGGAGCCTGCTGTTCAGGGGGCACCCAGCATCGATGGACTTCGGACTTCGTTCAGGGAGCCAGAGAGAGTTGGGGATGGAGATTTGCCTTGGAAGAAAGAGGGTTTAAACAGGGGCTTCCAGAAGCTCTTGCTGGTCAGTGAGAGGGTAGGCTTTGGTGTAAGGTAATGAGTGGCCTGTCCCAAGGGCCAGTTCAGACAAGCTGGACACTGTGGAAGGATTCCTGCCCTGAGATGTGGTGAGAAAGACGACCTTTGAGGTCTCTGGGGATGCTGAGGTCCTGGGATTCTTAGGGTTAGGGAGTTCTCTGGCTCTGGAATGGGGGGCCAGAGTTGTGGCTTCAGGCTTCGAGCATGGGTGGGGACTCACAGGGTCGCCCTCTGACTGCAGTGGGGACTAGAGAGCCCTTGAGACGCCTCTCCCTGGCATCCATAACCGGCTGCTTTCCGTACTGCTGCTGTGAGGTGCTTCCTCATGGCCACCCTGGCTCTGTGGTTAACTCCTGGAAGGCCGGATGGAACGTATGGACACAGGGCACAGGGTAAAGGGGAGGGGATGGCAGGCGTCACAGGTCTTGAGTGTCTGGGGACGAGGGGGTGGTTTCCATGTTGGGCATTCTGAGACCCTCCTCTGAGTAGCCCAGAGGAGTAGCCTCCTCCGCCATTGGAGATGGTGGGCTGATGAGTGATGCCAGAATCAGAGATCCCGGAGAACCCAGGAGCAGGCCTCAGTTTCCCTCTTTGCAAAGCCTTTAGGGTCATCAAGGCTTCACTAAGTGGCTTGTGTAATAAGCAGGGTGTGGGGGTAGAGGTGGGGGTGGGGAACAAGCCAAGGGCATTTGTTGTTCTCAAGAGTCTCTCTGGAGGGGTAGGAGAGGAACAGGTGACCTCCCCATGGCCTCTTCAAACCTGTTTTCCCTGGGAAGGGGAGGCAGTGGGGGTTGACACTTCCCCAACTCAATGCTGGGGGTGTGGCTTCCTACAGGGAAGTGTGTGTGTGTGTGTGTGTGTGTGTGTGTGTGTGTGTGTGTGTGTGTGTCCTGATGCTTCCCTTGGGGTTTAGGACCCTCCCTGGGCTCCATCCTTTCTAACTCAGCTTGCCTCTCCCCTCAACCCATTCTATGGATGCCTGTGGCCCCTTTGCTCCTGAGCATGGAGCCAGAGTCTGAGGTTACTGCACACAGCCCTCTGCCTCCAATCAGGACAGTACCTCTCACCCTTCTGGCTTCCTCTGAAGGGGAAGTCCTTCTCATTGTCTAACTTTTATCCCTTGTCTACAGCCAGGAGGTAGGTAGGAGAGGCTTCTTAATCAGGGCATTTTTCCTTCTGGATGAAAGGGAGCCAGTGATGAGGGAGAGCAGGGGAGGAATGTGAGGGCTGAGTGGAGGCATAGACTGAGCTGCGGGTTCCTTGTTGCCTCTCACTTAAGTTTTCTTGGCCCTAGAAAGGGAAACTGAGGATTTGGGGATGGAGGACAGAGATTTGTCAGAAGATAGGCAGGGTCTCCTCCCCCACAACCCCACCCCAAACGAAACAAAACAAATCAGAAGGGAGCATGACTGGGGGGGGGCGGGGGGAGGAGAAGTTTGTTTTTAGACTCAGGAGGGACAGGCCTCCACTTTGTCCCCAGCATTGTCCCCTGAGGCCTCTGGCTCCCTGGCTGGCTGGCTGGCTGGCTGGCTTTTAGCTTTCCAGAGCTATTAGGCTTGTTGAGGTGTGGGCATAGGCCAGCTGGGAAAGGAATGATGGGGGCGGCTGGGCTGCCTCCACGGACACCCTGTGCTCGCACTGGGGCCTCTAGGGTGGCTGGTTCTTGGCCATCTCCCTCCTTGTCCTCACCTGGGTTTCTATGAGGGAGTTGGAACTGTCACGGGAGGGATTGGGTCAGTCCCTGGGCCCTTCCTCCCGCAGGGCTCCACTGGGCTGTGTGTTCCCTGCCTTTTTAGGGCCTTGAGTGCAGCTCAGGCCCGAGCACTGGGTAGGCCCGGGGTTGGTGCAGAAGGGTGGATCCAGGGATCTGACCAGATGAGGGCTGCAGGAGGGCCGCTGTGAGCTCTCCATGCCTTGCCACTGGAAGCTTCCTCCAGGGACCTTTGAAGCCTCCTCTTGGAGTGCATGTGGGACACTCATTTGCTGCAGATGTCCCTTGTTCTGTCTTGTAGGTCTGTCACCTGCTGTGTAATACCCTTTGCTTCCCAGATGATGCTTTTGGTACCAACTGAGGCCGGAGGACTTGAGGGTTTGGGACGGGCCTGCTGAAAAGCATTTAGCCTACAAACAAGGCTGCCTTTCCTCCAAAGTGAGGGCATGCGGCTGGAGCCAGCCTGCTGGGGACCTGCCTGTGGCAACCATTCCTACCTGTTAGCTGTATGGTCTCAACAAGAGATTAGGCCTCCCTGAGCCTCAGTTTTCTCTCTAACATGGGACAGTAGTATTTGCCTCATGGCATGGGCATATAGGGTTTGAATGACATCATTGATTTCAAGTGCTTTGAAGTATGGGATGCAGGTCAGCTGGTAGCATGCTTGCCTAGTGTGCACAAAACTCTGCATTCTTTCCCCAGCAGTGCATACATTTGGTGTGGTGGTGGACACCTGTAATGACCACACTGGGATGGTAGAGGCAGGAGGATCAGGGGTTCAAGATCATCTATGACTGTAAAGTAAGTTCGAAGGTCAGCTTAAGATACCTAAAACCCTGCCTCAAAAACAAACATCCAAAACAAACAAACAAACAAACAAACAACAACAACAACAAAAGCCAAAGTGCTTTGTTAGTTAACACTGGAAAGTGTTCTTATTAGTGGGTATCATTCATTCCAGATCATGCCTCATGGTTGGTCCTGTTCTCTCTTATCATAGATGTTTCTTCCCTACAATGGAGAGAGTGCAGGCTAGGATTCCATGGGTTTCCCTTAAGGGGCACTTATATCTGAACAGTGTCTTCCTTCTCTGACTTTGCCTCTTTAGGAGGAAGGCCTGGAATGGAAGGGACCTCAGGCTTGTCTCCCCAGGGAGCTGGAGCAGATCTGTGTTTATGGAGGATTCTGAGAAAGTTGCCATCCCAGGAAACAAGTCCCTCTGGGATCCCTCCCCACCCTTCAGACAGCCACTGCTTGCATTAGAACCTCCCAGGCCTGGCAAGGGCCCAGCCTGTCTCCAAATAGGCTATCCTCGACCGTAGCCGTAGGAAGGTTTATGTTTTAGAGAGGGAGTCCCAGGTAACCATTGTACACTGGCTTAGACCCTTCGGGGCTCCTTGAAGACCTACCGGACCGGCATGCTTCTTGCTACAATCTAACTTGTGCCCTTGTTGGTAAGGGGTGGGGATAACTACCCCAGCCCTCCCTGTGTACACAGGAGCTGAGAGCTTTGAGGACTGGTCAGTAGGTCTCTTAGCTACTCCCACTCCCCTCCCAGGCCTCTACCGTCCTTGGGGTCCATGGCTTTCTGGTGTCTCTGCCATCCCTTCACCAAGGATCAGCTTCTTGGCCTGATCTCTTACCCAGAGATTCTCCACCCAGGAGGCTGAGGTTGCTCTGGGTCAGGGGTGAACACAGTTTCCGGACCCCTGGCCCGCCCAGCCCAGTTGCAGCTGCAAAAAGCATCATTCTTTTGAAGGATGAATGGTCTCAGGCTGATCATGATGACCACTGGGAGGGCTGTCTCTGGCTCCCCTCCTCTGCCTGGCCACCCTCTGCCCTTCTGGACTGTTGATCCTTGAGAGATGAGAAGTGAGCCTCACCTTGAATACATCTTCCACCAGCCCAGGCAATCGGCTGGCCCATAGCTACCCTTCAGGGAGAGGGCCGAGGTTCAGTGATGAGCTTGGTGCTAGCATGGGGCAAGACTGTGGCTAAGGCTCCCCCGGGAGAGGGTGGGAGAGAGTGCACAGAGGGTCTCTACCCTTGGGGGCACCCTGGTCCAAGGCAGTACAGGAATGGTGCTCTTCCTACCGACAGATCTCAGGCTGGCTCTGCCCGGTGGCTGAGTCCCTTTGCTCTCTGGGCTTCGATGTCCTCCCTTGGCAGCCAGAGGATTGGAGAGGTGTAGTGCTGGTTGCTTCTAAAATACATCTGCCGGTGGGGGGTGGGGGGCTCCTTGGGTCCCTGGCTGTGAAACTTCACCTTGGGTTGACCTTGCTTCCCTCCCGCCCCGCCCCCACCTCTGGCAGTGGCTGGCAGGAAGTCCTGCCTGATTAGGGCCCTAATCACCGGCTGAGACTCCCAGAATCTGCGGGAGCTGGTGAAGCAGAGAGGGGCTGGACTAAGGGGGGGGGGGGAGGAGTATGAGACCAGGGCCCTGGCTGCCTGCCTGCCATCTGGGTCTGGAGGAGATGGGCTGCTGGGTTTGGGTTGCTTGGGTCCGGCAATGCCCATGAGCCTGCCGAGGAGGCTGGGAGCCCGGGCCAATACAGCTGGGCCTGGGGGGCCATCCTGATTTCACAGTAACAGCCTTTTAGGGCATCTACTTTGTGCCAGGCAGGGTGCCAGATCTGGGGCTGGAAAGGCCATTGAGACACCTTCTAGTGGGAGACAAGGGGGAGTAGATAGCTCCTCTGCAGGCAGCAGGCGTGGGGTGCAGGAAGCTGTTTACGTGAGTTGGTGGAGTAGCTGAAGTCTCTGAGAGGAAGAGCCATTTGAGATGGACTTGGAAGGTTGAGAAGGAGTTTTACGGAGGGACTCTTTCAGGTATGGGGCAGGCATGCGTGTAAGGATGGGTCACATAATGTCCGTCCGTCCCTTCCAGCTCTGCTACTTACTTCCTGCGTGACATTGGCCGGGCCTCAGTGTCTTGAGTCTGTAAGATGAGGGTCACATTCCAGCACAGCCTTGCTGTGTGCTGTGGGGGAGTTGAAACAAAATTCTGTGTGCAAAAATGCTTGGCACAGTAAATGCGGTTTAAAGAGGGAACCTGTAACAAAGAGTGGCTTTGGGGAGACCCCAGAGGTCTTGCTTTGGTGGCGAGGGGTGGGAGATTTCCTGGGGCCAGGTCAAAGTAGGGAGCAGCAGAGGGATGTTTACAGAGGAGAGAGAGGATGAGGTTGTGGTTCAGGAAAGGGTTGGATGGGGAGGCCTGGGGATGAGCTCCAGCCAGGACCTGGGTTTTGCACCTATGTGTCCTTAACCCCTGGGACTGGGAAATCCTCTGGGTGTTACTGTGCCCGGCTGGACTTCTTTCCTGTGCCCTGAGACCAGAGCCTGCTGGCTGTGGGAACCCTCCCCAGCAAGGCTTCTTAATGAGCTGTGGTGAAGTGAGGTGGACTGAGGGTAGATTGTAGGTTCCAGGAGGCTCCTTTAGGGGGTGTCTTTTTACTGTGGGTCCCCGAACACAGTAGGTCCACTGGTTGAATGAATGAGTGAGTGATCACTAGTATCCCTTATTCTGATACAGGAGCCTGCATGCTGGAAGTCATACAGTGCCCATATATGAGTGGCTGGTGAGGATGGGGACAGGGCAGTCTGTTTACAGCCAGGAGGAATGTTGAGTGTCTCAAAGGCCAGGGGCCAGCGCATCACAGTTACAAGTGCTCAGGGTACTGTATGTTGAAGGAAGAGAGGGAATCTCAGGGACCTTCACTTCTTGGAGTGGGGATTATCCTAAGGTGATGTGGCCTTGGGGGTTAAGTCATGGGCTTTGCAGCCCTGCCATCTGGCTTTGAATCCTGACTCTACCTCTGGCAGGGGGTGCCAACGTGGACAGCTTACTATTTGTGCTGTGAAATGTGGGCAATAGAGAAGAAATGGGTGCTTCACACTCAGTAACCTCTGTTGCTGTGGCTGCTGCTGTTATTGATGCCAGGGGAGGGAGCAGATCAGGAGAGGGGGCTTCTGGCTGGGGCTGAATGGAGCAGCTGCTCAGAAGAAGATGGGAGAACACAAGAGATGGATGAACTCCTCCATGGCTTAGCTACCCTTTGGACAACCACATTCGTGGCAGCTGCTGCCCCCAAACTCTGTGGCTGAGAGAGCCTTGATAGTTAGGGGTGAGGAAGAATGGGAATGCAGGAGGAGAGGTGAGCAGGAGGAAGCCAAGACTCTTGAAATTCCCCATCTGGGAGCCCAAGAATTCCACTCTTTGTCTTGTGCCAGAGGGCCTGGTCTTCAACCTGTAACCAGAGGTGCTGGGTGCTGTCTCTTGCCTTTAAGACTGATGCCTGCTTCTGGGGCTAGCTCGAGCCCCAACTTTCTTAGTGACTGACCTGGTGGCAGTATCTCCAGGCCTCCTCTTCTCTTCCTGAATGGCTACTCCCACTGTGGGGACTGTAGCAACTCTGTAACAGGGAGAGAGTAGATTGGGGGAGACTGTACCTACCTGAGGTAGGGGAGGTATTGCTGAATGTGGTTGTGGGAATGGGGGTCATGCAGCTGGTTGCCCATTTTGACACTGTGCAACTTTGGACAGTTTAATTTCCCTTTCTGAGCATCTGTGGAATGAGGGGCTGCGCCTAGCCGAGTTCTTTCCTCCTAGTCATGGAGCTTTCTGAATTTAGGCTCCTGTTCTTGCGCCTGGGAAGATCAGTCTTATAGATGGGCTCCTGGGTATCTCCAGCATCCCTGGGATCCTGGCGGAGATGCTGGGAAACTCCCTTCTTGTCCTGGGTTGGGTTTTTCTGTGTCTGGGGACAGTGACCATTCCATTAGGCATCTGTTTCTTGGAACAGAGCAGAGGATGACAGCTGTTACTGTGAGCAGGCCAGAGTCTGGTGTGTCCCTGTGACTCAGATGGGGATGCTCTGGCTGGAGGGAGGGGAGCCATGGATCTTCTGGCTTCTCCATGGCCACTCTCAGGGAACGGAGTGGGAGGTTTGACTTGGTAGGGTGAACGCCAAGGCCAAGTGAGTAACTTGTGAGTAATGGCTGGTGTCTCTAGGGCAGGTGGCTCTTAGACGCCTGAGAGTGGGACTGGAGGGCTGGAATGCTCCCCAGAGGTTGCTGAATCACAATCTCAGAACCCGAGGTCCACCCCCCACCTTGTTTTGAGTAGAGGGTCCTGGTGGGATCCAAGCTTTGGCTGTGCCCCCATTCATGCCCCCATGATTCCGGCTGTATTAGTCTGACCTACCATCTGGGCTCTCACCCCTTCTCAACATGGTGAGCGGCTGCCTGGAACTTGTAGTGGACTTGCTAAAGGGCACCGAGTTTGCAGTCTGGTGCTTCTGGATGAGTGTCTAGCTCAGCTCCTCCCAGCTGTGCGACCTTGGCCAACTCACTCTTGTTTAAGTTTGGGTGGCTTCCTGTGCAAAAAGGGGTATCACTTGTGTCTGGTGGATTAAAATGGATCACACGTCCAGTAGATCCCTATACTAAAATTCCTATTTTTTGGGTGCTTGCATGCTTTTGAAGCTGTTTACCCTCCAGTTAGACCCACTCTGCTTGCAATGATTGGTTCGGACGATTTTAGCCCTCTGTGCGTATGTGTTTATATATGTGTGTGTGAACATTCTCCCTTCTGCTCTTCCAGGATAGGCAAGGCTCAGGCAACCGGCAAGTTCAAGCTTAAGGGTAATCTGTTACTGCCTCAGGCTGCAGTTGAGGGCCCGGTTCTTTTAGGTATTTGGGGAGGAGTGGGGGTGCAGAGATGTGATGGTGCCTCTAGGACCCTCAGACCTCCAGTTCACTTTCATCTACTGCTTTCCCACATCTGGCTTCCCGCTGCACTTGGCTCTGGCTTCTCAGTGCTCTGGGTCACACAGGCAGCTGGATATGTTGGCAGTGCCTTCACAAGCCTGTTCTGGGGTTGGGCTAGAGAGTGACTTTGCATCTGGCAAAGTGGTGTGGTGTGTGTGTGTGTGTGCTGGGTGCGGAGCGTGTGGTGCCTGGGGCATTGAGAGCTGTGTGTGGTCATCACTGTGTTGTCTGTGGGTGTCTCTGGGTCACGGAGTCTCTATCTGATGGGCGCTTTCTCTCCTCGTCTCCAACCTGCCTGCTCTAGGAGGCAGCGAGAGCCAGGTCTGTGACTGCCTTCCTTCCCTACCTCCCTGTCAGTGTCCATCCCTGAGCTTTTCCCGGGAACAAGGAAACATGACTGGGGTGGATATGCGTCACACAGAGCTAAACAATGCTGGTTACAGCCAGGCTTGCTCCGGCCTTGGGGCTGGCCCTGCTTCAAGTCTCTGTTGCTGGCTAATTGGGAGCAAGAAGGGCTTCCTGCCTCTCACCACAGATAGTCTTAAAGGAGATTCGTGAGGCCCAGCTGCCCTGCCCTAGGGACCTCCCGCTTCCGGGGCTCTGGGCAAGTCTCATCCATTGCTCACTACTGCCCCTGCCATCTGTGGGTCAGACATTTCTGCAGGAATGACTATCAGGTACCGGAAGCTTATACTACATAAAGAGTAGAAATCTTAGAAGAGGACAGTGTTTGGATGGAAATTGCCATTGGATAGTTGTCTTTGACTGACGGTTGATGGGATCTTCACATGCTTATTTATTTTTGCTTTATGTGTATGGGTGTTTTGCTTGTGTGTGTGCATGTGCACATATATGCATATATGGTGGAGCCTGAGGAGACCAGAAGAAGTTGTCAGATATCCCGAAACCGGAGTTATAGATGGTTGTGAGCCACCATGTGGGTGCTGGGAATTGGACCCAGGTCTTCTGCAAGAGCAGCAAGTGCTTTTGACCACTGAGCCATCCTTCCCACCTAGATGGGAGTCATCCAAATCTGCTCCTTCCTCCATCCTGCAGCTTCTCAGTCTCTCCCATTAAAGGGGGACGACAATGGAGCTTACATCACAGGGTGGGGCTAGGGACTGAGTGTGTGGAGAGGTGTCAGCGAGAGCATTGAGGCCCACACAAGCCCGTCCGTCCATGGCTTTGTGTCCAGGCATTTCTACAGACGGGAGGTCAGTCGACTTTATACTGACACTTTGCAGGGTAGGTAAGGTGTGTGCTCTACAGCAGAGCTCCACCCTCAGCCTGTTAGCTGTTCCCAATCAGACTGCAAAGTAGTTCTCAGAGATCCCTTTTACATATGAGGATACTGAGAGGGAGGGAGTTAAAGGGTATCTGAGCCCACGCCCGGCTTGTGGGCCAATCAGTCTCCTTGCTTTTCAGTTGGACACTCGTGGC
Organism: Onychomys torridus; assembly: GCF_903995425.1. NCBI lineage: Eukaryota > Metazoa > Chordata > Mammalia > Rodentia > Cricetidae > Onychomys > Onychomys torridus. Next base: position 58,246,450 of record NC_050465.1, on the reverse strand, counting down.
TTCTTGGAGGTGTTCAGGAATTTGGAAAGGGCATCTGTGCATTGATCCTGCGGAGCAGAACCTGCTCCCCAGTGACGGGTTCAGTTTATTGCTGAGCTATTTAGAGTTGTGAGCAGGACAGCATGATCCTTCAGGGGTCCAGGAGACACGAAGTTCGTAGATAGACTTTGAGGCTGTGGAATTTCCCCTGACAAACACGAGACCGGCTTTGCTTTCATCCTGCTTTGGCAAGCTTTAACTCCTTTAGAAAGAGAAGTAGCTAGACATCGGGAAGGACTTCCTGTCAGCCCGGTTAGGCTATTTAGGGAGTCCAGAGAATCAACAGAAATGTAAGGCCTTTCTTCAAATTGGAGATGACCTTTCTGATGTTACTGTGTTGCTGAAATGGTAGTCATCCTGAGGATGGAAGGGTGCGGTGAATGTATCATTTCTTTCTTTCTGAGGCTGTTTGTCATCCCGAGCCTGGGGACGAGGCTCAGGTGGTACAGTACTTGCCTGGCATGCATGGTACTCTAGTTTTAAACCTCTGTAATGCCAAAAACTGGGTGTAGTGGTGCACACCTGTTATCCCAGCACTTGAAAGGAACGGGCGGGGATCAGAAGTTCAAGGTCATTCTCTGATAAACAAAGCAAATCAACCTGTCATCTGGGTGGTGGAGCAAGGACTTCCTAGAAGTTAGGAAACAGGGCAGAGCTCATGCTTCAAGGGAACCCTGCAGCTGTGTAAGGGCAGAGGTCTGCATGCCATTGGTTGGACTACAGGGCAGCAGGTAGCCTGGCTTAGGAGGAGGCAGGGGGCTGATGCCCCTGTGGGACCTTCTCTGAAGTTCCTGAGTCAACCCAACCCCTGTTCCCACCTTGCCCCACCCACATCAGCCTTCCCTGACACAGCCCAGCCCCCAGCAATTCTTGAGACCTCTGGTTCTGAGGATTTTCCCATTGCTCTTAATTTTTTCCCTCCCAGGCATCCTTCCTGCCTCCTTGTTCTAATATGGTTTGGGGTCAAAGACTTGTGTTCCTTAAAGTTCTCATATAGGGACAGAACCCCTCAGTGGGGAGTGAGGGGTGAGGAAGACAGCCTCCTTCTGGGTGTAACCTTGGGAAAAACAGATGGATAGTCATCCTAGGGCAAGAATGGCCTCTTCCAACTTCCCCTTTTGCAGTTCCAGGCAGATTTATAAGTCTGTTTACATGTCTGTCTCCTCCTAGGCCACAACTTCCGCCCAGGGTTGGGGCCGGTTCTCGGTCCTCCTTCCCCTCTCTCTCCCCAGCTGGGAGCTCTGTCACCTTGGCCTGAGCGACTGACTGCATGGCTCTGTTTCTTTGGCCCGTCACTTCCTCTGGCCACCTCTTCTACCAGAACTTTGACCAAGCCCATATAGTCTGTCCCTGGATCAGCTTCCAGGAACTTCCTAGAAGTCATCTGTATGCCATGGGCTGTGCCACTCAGCCCCCTGCAGCAAGTGTCCAGCCCCAGAAGGAGTGGGGGCTTTCCTGTTCTCTGCATTCCAGAGGGTGCTTGGAAGCACGCTCAGGCCCTGCACTCAGGACAGAGGCCGTCTGATTGCCCAGCTGAGTACTGGGCTTTCCTCCCCACTTCCCCGGTAGTGGGGATCAAACCCAGGACCTTGTGCATGTTGGGTGAGCACTCGACCACTGTGCTACATCACCAGCCCTCTTCATGCTCTTTATTCTGAGACAGCGACACAATCCAGAAACTTCGGTTCCCGAACCTCAGTCTTGCACATAGCTGGGATTCCAGGCCTGTGCTAACAGGCCCGGCTTCTGCCGTCTTCTCTTCTAAGTACCCCCTCTGTCCCCTTGAAGCACCCTCTTCACTCTGTCTTCTGTCCCCTTCAGAGCCTCTTCTCACCTCCATGCAGCTGTCTCTCACACGGTGGCGGCCTCCTGACCTCCAGCCCCACCCCACTCTTCCTTCTTGCTCTTTTACTGGCTTTGAAGGTCTCAGGCTACTGCAGCGGCGTCAGCTGGGCCCTTCAGGTTACACATTGCTCAGCTCAGTTTGCTGTCCTCCCCTTCCGAGGCCATGGCTTCCATGCAAGGCCTCCTCGAGGTCCTGGGCAGAATGGAGTCAGTCTTGAGTCTTCCTGGGGCAGAACTCCCCTCTCATGGGTTTTTTTTTTTTGTTTGTTTGTTTGTTTGTTTGTTTGTTTTTGAGACAGGGTTTCTCTGTGTAGTTTTGGTGCCTGTCCTGGATCTACAGACCGGGCTGGCCTTGAACTCACAGAGATCCGCCTGGCTCTGCCTCCTGAGGGCTGGGATTAAAGGCGTGCACCACCATCACCCTCTTTACTGGTGTGTAACCTTAGGCTGCGGATGTGGCTTCTCACCGCCTTGCTCTTCCTTGTCTGTGAAATGGGCTGCAAAGCTCTTCAACAGAGGGCAGAATTTGGAACAAAAGAGCAGGTGATGGCCCAGGGGTTTTGAGGGAAGATTGAGAAGTGTGCTGACAGGGATAACTCCACAGGTCCCCATGGGCTGTAACAGCTGTATTAGAACATTTAAACTGGATCGCTTTAGGCTGAGGAGTAACATGGCTAGTGTACATTTTAGAAATGGCTTCCTGGTTGCTAAGAAGAGACCAAAGAGAAGAGAGGAGGTCCTGGGAAGGGTTAATGTCACCGTGCCTTTGACTCAGGGCACTGCAATGGTGATGCATGGGAGACAGACTTCCAGGCTTGGGGAGGGGGTGAGAGAAAGGATGAGAAAAGGAAGCTGCACAGATTTGGGCTTGAACAATATTGGGTAGCCCAGAGGGGGGTTAGTTGCTAGAACTTTGACATTGGCTGGTGTCTGTCTGTGCCCCCTTTTCCCATCTCACCGTGTTTCCTGGCCATTGCCTTCCTCTTGTTCTTTTGACAGTCTTGAGCTCCAGGCCTGTGTTCAGTAGGTACTTGGAGCTCAGATTCTGATGCTCACAAACTCATTCCAGTGTGCAACCTTGCTCTTTTCCCAGCTGCCCCAACTTTGGGGATCAGCAAGTATGGGGTCATTGTGTTGGGGTCTTAGGGTTGGGCTCCCCGGATAGCCCATCTTTAGAACTGCTGTGCAGCCATGGAGCCTATAGGGAAGTGGTTCTCAGCCCTTTGGGGGTCATACATCAGATATTTACATTATGATTCATAACAGTAGCAAAATTACAGTCATAGGGTAGCAATGAAATAATTTTATCGTTGGGGGTCACCACAGCATGAGGAACTGTATCAAAGGGGCACAGCATTAGGAAGGTTGAGAACCGCTGCTATAGGGTGTCGATTCCAGTTGTCATTGTGTGCCGTCTTCCAGGCCAGCTCTGAAGGGGATCAGCTTTGGTAGTGAGGCCTCTTTGGATCATATCTGGGTATGCTCTCCCCACCTTCAGCCTCACTCCCTAGTTGCTTGGGGACCTTCCGCCTGAGGGTTGCTCTGATCGCTGCATTCCATGGGTTCCCAAGGCTCAGGCACACCCACTTATCTCGTTGTCCTACGGGCAGGCTGTCTGATGAGTGGGCTGTGTTGTGTGGGGTGTGAGAGTCACTCCTGCATGTGGGGAGACACGCGGAGGGGTCTGCCAGAAGAGCAGTTCCCCTGCCTGAATAGCCCACCTGACAACTAATGACAGGTGCCACAGAAGAGGATCCGAGCCAGAGGAGCAACTTGGGGACATAGTGGGGGTCGTGCTGGGGACCTTATGGGTCCTGGGGCCAGTATTCTGAATCAGTGATCTAAGACAGCACTGGGTCCTGTCTTCCCCAGGTTCTAGTCAGGGCTCTGTTTATAGGAAGGGCAAGCCCCTCCAAGTCTCTGTCATCACTGGAGCTGAGGGATCCAGGGCAGGGGCCATCCTTCTGGCTCGAGGTGTCCCTGGGCACAGGCCTCCTTTTGGCTCCTGGCAGGGAGGAACTCTGAATACTTCCTTTCCTGGTCAGAGTTGAACCCTATATAAGGGAAGGAAAGAGCCGCTCGGCTGGCTGGGAGCTAGAGAGGGACAGTGAGTACCCTGCAGGGTTTGCACAGGCTTAGAGGCCATGGACCCAAGACAAGGGCCACCCTTCCACCCCCAAGACCTCTTGTGCCTAGGGCCTAAAGCTCATTCCAGGAGGCTGGTGGCTTTGAGCCCTGCTGACATTCTTCAAGCAGTCTTGTCCTGTTTCTGGGCTTCAACCCCACGGTCTTGGCATCTTTTGGGCACCCACAAGACCCAGGGAACACCTAGGTTTCCGGGACAATACAGGGCAACTCGGTAGGGGACTTCAGTTGCCCCAATACACCGAGGATATGAACTCACAGATGAGGTGCCATTTGGTGGGTTCTTCAGTTATAGGCATGGTTACTTGACGTTTCACCATGTGGTGATGCTTGGTGACCAGAGCTTAGATGCTGGCTACTTCCTGGTTGACCATAGACAGAGTGGTGGATGGTGGTTCTGCTTGGGAGCGGTAGGAATAGCGGCTAGGATGGGAGCTCTGGGCTAGAGTGTTTAATGGGTTCCTAGATTTGGGGGTACCCAGTGGTTCCCAGGCCCGAGGCTTCAGGCTCCTCTTCTCCCCCCCGCCTTTCTTTTCCTGGCTTCTGTTGGTATGGTTACTGCATCGTCCTGCTTACCTTGAGTTCTCTATTCTTCCATTCTTCCTGCCCCTGTGCCAGGAGTCCTCTGCCTGGAGCATAGCTTCCGAAGGTCCTTCCTCTCCTCGAGAACCTTCAGTGGCTCCTCAGTGCCAACAGCCAAAAGTCTGATCTCTTTTCCTGGCCATTCATAGTTTTCCATGGTCAAGCATGGCGAGAGTGGTGCTTGGCTCCTCCCCTTTTATACCCACCTCAGTGGTCCCTTGGGTGTGTCCTCCCTTCGCCCAGCTAAAGGGGACTCCCAGCAGTTCTTTTGATATGCCAAGCGTCACCACTTCCACATCTCTCACGTGGATTAGTGTCACCAAAATAGTATTTTTCCTGTCAAAACAGACTTCACTTCGGAAGTGAGCATTAGGCCAAGCCGCACACATGGCCTGTTTGCTTCCCTTCTGTGGGAGTCGGGGTGAGGAGTGGAGTGGAACAGGGATCCACATGGGACTGTGACACACAACAGAGGGGCAGAAGTGACACCCTCTCGGTGACCTGCTGGTCCAGCACCCTTGTCTCATCCAGCCATGGGGCAGAGAACAGGGAGGGAAGGCAGGTGTTTGAGGCAGGCGGAAGCAGGTGACAGTTTCTCTGAGGGCCTGCAGGTTTGTTAGGAGGTGGCCTGAGACCCTGGGATCTAGTGTGCTGATGCCCACCTTGCTGGGGTTGGGGCTGGGGGAAGAGGGACCACATATGTTAGACTATAGCTTGAGATGAAGGAACCTGAGCAGCCTTCCTGGCCATTCCTGCCCAGCTACTGCTGACAGATGTTTGACCTCTGTGAGCCTTTTTTACTTCAAAAACCAGTCTGAAAGTGCAAATGTGAATGTCTGTGAAGTGCCCAACTCAGTGACACACAGTAGGTGCTTTATAAACCCCATTGTCCCTCTGTTCCATTTGGTGTCATTAATGTGGATACCTGGACATGCTGGACAGAGATGTGAGTCACCATTAATACTTCCTGAAATGAGCACACAGTGAGACAGTTTTTACCTTGAACCTTGGTAGATCTTAGAAATCTGGACTCAGGGTTATGAAATTGGCTCTCGTGACTTCCAGACTGGGCTCTTCGATCAGGACCAGTACAATACTGTCTCCTGTGGCCTGACTTCTCGGTACATGGACACTGCCATTACCTTGTGCCTTCGTGAGCTCTCCGTCTTTGGCCTTCTGTGTCCTGATCTCTTCCTGTAGGGACAATAGGTTGTCCTGAATCAGGACTCACCTTGGTGGACTCACTTAGTTACCTCTTTAAAGAGCCTGTCACTGGGTGCATTCCAAGGGACTGGTTTGGATTTTCACATGCCAATTTGGGGGGTTGTTATTCAGCTAATACATGAAGGGGAACCAACCAGACACAGATCGACAAGCATGTGATTGGTCTTTTATGAGTATGTCTGTTAGCAAAGTGCAAATGTCCCAGTAGATGACTTTCTGTGGCCTCAGAGGATGTATATGTGGGTCTCATCAGCAGCAGCAAACAGTTCTGCAGGGGTGACATCTGTAGGTGGCCTCCAACCCAGCTTAGCTCAGTATCACACCAGACACAGTGACATACCCATAGGCTGGGCACTGGGTCCCAAGGCTGCCTTCTGTCTTATAGGTGCCAGTTTCAAACTCCAGGGTATCTTTGTGTTTCTGACCAATTGGGTGTTAATTGAGATTCCTATGACCCCGCTTTGGGTACCATCAATTTGCTCTAGTGGCCCCGTAGACTTGGGAGGCATGGCTTGTGGTGATGAGGATACAGATGATGAAATATACAGGGTAAGCACTGGGGGTGTGAGGGGCACACTTCTCTCCAGAAGGTATGTGTAAGTTCTCCAAAGTCCATCCTTTGGGGTTTATGTGAGATCTCATTGCATGGTTCTGATTGCTCACAATCTGGTGGTAAACCCAGGAAGGCCTTTTGTGCATATTCTTCTTGGTCTCTCTGGGCATCACCTCTCGCATTGTAATGATAAGGGTCCTGTGTCCTGCTGAGGGACAAGAGAAAGGTTAGAAGTTCTGTGGCCAGCTCCAGGACAGAGGGTCCTGGAAGACGAGAGTTTCTGTGGCCTGTCTTGGGGTATAGCGGTCTTGATTCCTGGGATCTGTCCTGGAAAGGGAGTTTAGAAATGGAATGGTGGTCAAAGCCCCTCAAGTGTCTGTCATCAGATCCCAGAGGTCTCTGGGGGTAGGTACAGTCACAGAAACAGAAGTTGAGATTTTATGGGGTGGGAAGGGGAAGAGGGGAGGGGTTTGTGTTGGCTATATAGTAAGACCCTGCCTCCAAAACAAAAACAAACAAAAACAAAAAACCGCCACTACCACCACCAAATAAAACAAGAAAAAACACAGACACAGCAAGTGTTAGGAAGGAAAGCCAAGATAGTGTTTCTACCCAGAATGCTGTGAGTGCGGGACCTCCGGACTGATGAGCTCATGGTTGGAAGCATGAGGCTTCCTGTACAGCTTCTAGGATCAGGACATACAAGTATGGAGACTCTTCTGCAGGACCTGGCCAGTTTAGGAATCTGGAGTTTTAGGTAAGCAAGTCTGAGAACTTAGGTTTTTTATTGAGAGTTTTGGGAACCACGGGTGCTACCCAACTTAGACTCAGGTCGTCCTCCTTGCGAGGTAGTGAGGTAAGGGAAGGAGGTGCTCTCAGGTGTCTGAGTGGTCCTTGCTCTGTGTAGAACAGTGTCGTTATGAGAGCTGTGCAGGATCTTGTCTCTGCCCGGCTGTGGCTCAGCCTCCTGTCTGCTAAGCAGGAATAGTATTTCGTGGGCCCAGGCCTTTGGAAGTGCTAGATGAGCTGTCACACCGCACAGGGCCGTGGCTGCTGGAAAGTCAAATGTGGTCGGGGTGGCTGCTGCTGTGACCTCCCTGCCCTTTGTTCTTTAATTGGGGACATGGAGCAGTAGGCTGATCCTGCCCCAAGTCCAGAGGGACTTGGCCAAGGGGAGCAAGTCACCTGAGGCTCCCCACCTGCATCTCAGCCCTGTCATCCTGGGTGCCTGGCTTGGAGGTGAGGTCAACAGCAGGGCTGTCATCAGAGTCCTTGAAGATGGCCCAGGGTTACCTGAGTCCCCTGTGGTCAGTGGGGTCAGCCACTGCTGATGCCAGGAGTGTGGGGCTGTTGAGCACAGACCATAGAGTGGCAGGGCCCCTAGTACGGCTGGCACATTCTGGGCTCCTGAGAGGGTGGCCGGGGGCCAGGGTGCTGGAGAGAAGGAGACAGATGGCCTTTTAAGGAAACAGTTCTGTGCCTCAGAAAAAAACAAAGAACAAGAATGAGACCAGAAGCTTTGAGACACATAAGTCTGTGGGCCAGTAGCCATGGCCCAGTATGGGCCTGTAGGGTTATGACTGTACCCCCTTAGGTGATGGTTCTTAGTGGGTACATCTGTCTGGGGAGTTGGGGGTGAAGGGTGAGGAAAGGGTCCATGGTTAGGATGGGCCTGTGGGAGAGACCTTCTATGTGTCTCAAAGCCTCTGCCTACCCTGAAGCAATGGAGACCAGTTTGGGCTCTGGAAGTTGAGGCATCTCTGACCTCTTGCACTATAGCCCTTTCTATAGGTCATGACTATCTGTAGTGCTCAAGATGGGAGCCTGGCCAGGACGTGGCCCAGAATTGCACGCAGACACTGTGGCGATCTGATAAGTTGGGGGGGGGGGCTCTGAGAGCCTGGTCTGTGTTTTGAATCTTCACAACCCTCATGGTTGGGTTGGCTTATGGCTGTAAAGGACAGACAGTGTAACCTGTGACTGAGCCATGGCTATTGATCAGAATGTCCACAGGCAACTCTGGAGATCTCTCTTCTCCTTGTCTTAGCCCCTACTCTGGGCCTGGTCCCCCCAGACACCCTTTCTAATGAATGTATTCACTCCTAGTTTTAGGCTCATGTGAATCAGGAACTGAGTTTGGGGCGCTTTCTGTACCCCTTATTCTCCTATAGGGAAATCTATGAGTCATCAGACTTCTTCACTCCAAATCTTGGGACCCAGAGTGCCTGGGTTCAATTCCCTGCCTCTCATCCACTGTGTAACCTTGGGTAAATGGCTTACCCTGTTTGTGCCTCCTCCCTCCTCGGGAGGTGATGGTAGAGACTCTCTTTCTGGTTGTTGAAAGGCAAAGCACTTTGTTTAGCAGCATGCCCGCTGGATGGTACCAGCTCTGCAAGTGTTAGTGTTGCATGTGAGATGGGGTTGCCTACCGTCTAGAGAGGGAGCTGTCTCTCTTCAGCCGCCCTCTGCCTCTCTGTGGGCCTCTGGCCGGGTGCTGGGGCGAGGAGTCAGAGCCAAGGTTGAGTACTGAGATCCAAGAAAAATGTGTTGGCTGGAGGAAGGAATGCACTGGCCTCTGACACGCGCTCTGCTAATTGTCAGGGTGGTGAGGCCATGGAGCCCTCCTTCCTCTCCCTCCTAGAGGCCCAAGTTGCCATGACCTTGGCTCAGGGAAGGATGAGGATGAACTGATAATGACAGTCCCCTTCCTAGTGGGTGCTGCCTCCCCTCCAAAGTGCTCTGTGCTATCCCTGGAAGATCTGGTCGCTCCTAGCTCTGACTTGGGCGTGAGCCACTGGGGCTATGGGGAGATGTGGGGGATTTTACTTTCCCACAGGTCTAAATTATGTTTTTGAACTACTTTAAATTTATCTTTCTACACTGTAGAGGAGTCAGGAGAGGGTGGAGAGGGGAGGGGAGAGGAGGGGAGGGGAGGGGAGGGGAAGGAAGCTTATGGTTACTGCAGGATACAGGGTATGGCTGCTATGCTGACATATAGGTGGGTTTGTTGTGTTTTACAGGATTTGACCTGTGAGGGGTTATTTCATGTTTGTTGCCTGGCCTAAGCCTTTGTGGGTGGCCTTCTGAAGAGCTCTCCCTGTGCTCCAGGGAAGGCTGTCCCCTTGGGGATAGGGTAAGAGTGGGCTCAGGAGACCCAGGGGCTGCTGGGACAGATGCTAACAGGGACTTTCTTTACCTCTCTCACAGGTGGCTGCTCCTTGTGTTCCTCCATCCAGCCATGAACTGGTGGTGAGTGACAGCCTTTCTTTGCCCTTCCAGTCTCTCCTGCATGTTGGGAGCTGGGTTTGTGGGGTGGAGAGGGTTGAGGGCTTTGGGCTGGGGCTGGTGGGAGGAAATGAGTCATGAGGTCTCTCCTGACATGTTGCAGGGCCTGCTCTGTGTGTCTGGAGATTTGAGGTCCTGGGGAAAACCCACAAAAGGCCATCTTGTATGGCCCCAGGCCTGGCTAGGTTACTGTTGTTCTAGGGCTTGGAGGACTAGGCAGTGCTGTGGTATCTCCTCCCACCCTCCTCCTGACTGTAGGTCTTGTACCCTTCAGCTGGAGGCAGGGGGATAGACGGTGTTTCCCAGAGTCCATCTACAAGGTGGTGGCCTCTGCACCTCTCCTCAGCTTTGCTATGTCCCCATGACTCTGTTTTTCTGCTTTTATGGCCCTCATCCCCCTCATCGCTGTCATGTTTCCAGAACTGTTCGGACAGGGGCAGGACCTCTGTGAGTTGTGGACTGTGGAGCTGGCCCGCTGCAGACTGATTGCAGCTGGGCTGATGTGTTGGCCGGGCTTCCTGCTTCCTTAGCCTTTCCAGGTCCCACCGCTGTGTTCTGGGGGCTGTCCGGGTCTGGGACTGCAGAATAACTCTTATTTGTGAGTGTGTGCCTGTGTGTGTGTGTGTGTGTGTGTGTGTGTGTGTGTGTGTGTGTGTGTGTGTTTGTGTGTGTGTGTGTGTTTGTGTGTGTGTGTGTGTGTGTGTGTGTGTGTGTGTGTGTGTGTAAGAGAGAGAGAGACAGAGAGGAGGAATATGCACAGGGACTTGATGTGGACCGGATCTGCTGGGCTGGTGTGGAACATCAGATGGTGTTGAGGGGAGTCTGAATCTGGTTGTTCGTATCCTTCAAAAAAGCGTAGTCACTTGCTCTGCCTAGATGTGGGACACACAGCCAGGCCATCTAGTTTTCTTTTTCTCCAACCCTATCTTGCTTGTCACTGTAGCTTGGTCCTGTCTTTCTCTTTGCGTCTTGGATTTCTAACTGATACACTTGGGCTCTCAGATTCCTGGCTGCCTCAGAGCCATGCCACTCTGCTCTATACTCAGGCCTCGGCCAGACCAGCTACAGAGACCTGGCTCCCTAAGCCAGCCTCTGCTGGATTTGAGCTGCCCCACTGGGCCTTCCTGATGTGGAGTGTTACTTTCACAGAACCCAGTAGCAACAGCAGGGTAGGGGTGGGGCTGTGAATAAGGCCGGAGTGGTCTGGCTAGAAACCCCTCCTGGGTCACAAAGGCACACCATGTACGAGAGGAGGGTGGTAGGGAGAGAATACAGAGTACTCTTGTCACATGTACTGAGCTACTACTCTTAGGGCTAAGAACAGAATGTCCTTGGCTGGTCAGGAAGGCTGAGGGTCCAGGGTTTAGGGACCACGAGGCAGGGGCTAGCCTCTGGCTCATGAGCTTTGTTTACAGAGGCAAGGTCCAAGGTCAGGACAGAAGGGCATAGGATGGTGCTTCGGCTGGAGGCCTGCAGTTACGAGCTGGAAGGGCTGTCTGCCTTGGAAGGGCGTGTGTGCCAATTGGACTTCTTCCTGATTCCGTCTTGTGCCCACTTGCAAGTGGTTAGTAGCCTTGCAGGACTTGGATGAGCCATCTCCTGGTGAGGCTGGGGCCTGGAGGTGGTGATGGTCCTCAGAACCCACCTCCCCAGCAGTAAGAAAGGATGAGTGAGTTCCACTCCCTTCCCTGGGTCCCGGTACCCCATTCCCAGATCTTCATTCCTCCCCATTCCTTGTTCCCCAACTTCTTGTCTTCAGCTGAGTGACCCTGAACACATCACCTACCCACTTCTCTCTTTAGCTGCCCTTCTTCAGAATAGGGGCTAGTAATAGTACCTGCTTCATGAAGTTGTCCAAAGAATAAAACACCCAACTCATTAATCCACCTAGTACGTGTTCCAGAGCCGCTGAGCTCTGTCCCATCACTTGGAGCAAACCCTTAGCTTCTTTCACAGAGGCCTTCCTCTTTCAATTTCTCTCTCTTTTCCTCACAATGTTGTAGCTCCCGGCCTTTGCCTTGCTGATCCTTAAACACATCAGACAGCATGCTACCTCAGGGCCATAGGTCCTTCTGCTCCTTCAGCCTCGAATGTTCTTCCCACAGACACACCTGCAAGCTCTTCTCGTATGCCAGCATTTCCCTTTCCACAGGAATCTCCTTCCCTTGCTCCGTGGTGCTCATGGCCTCTCACACACTCTGCACCTTGCTTATTTATCTTTATCTTGACTGAGGGGCTCCACCCACCCCAGCATGTGAGTTCCAGGACAGGGACATTTTAATCTTTCTCGTATTCAGTAGCCATTCATTCATACACGTGCACTGAGCACAAAATGGGACTGTGATAGCTGGGGAGTGGGGCAGATGGGTACTGCTGTGGCCCTGTGTTCCCTGATGCCTGTGGTGAGTTCTGTAAATGGGGAGGGGGAGAGGGTGGTCTGGGGCAAGCCGCTGCATTGAATGGGAGGCCCCCCACGCTTGTGCTGCCCTGCCAGTGGGAAAGTGTCCCAGGAGAAACAAGGAGAAAGTTTGGCTCCCCTAGGCACACGCAGCACCTGCTTCCTCACCGTGGGTGAGGCGAGTGCTTTGAGCAGGCTCATAAGAGGGAGGAAAGGGTGGGTTCAGGATTTCCCTTCCCTTCTACTGCCAGCCTTCCAGCCCCTGCAGCCCGCTGTCTGGCTTGCCTTATTCCCGTTCCCCAACTTGGTGTGCCCTGTACATCTGTCTGTCTGTGGCGTGTTCTGGCCTTGGCTTGTTTCTGCTTCCGCTAACTTTTTTTTTTTTTTTCAAACTGACCTTGGGTGAATCCTCACCACCCTTCCCCTGATTCAGCCCCAGATTTTCTGCCCAGCCTCAGTCCCTGCTGGCCAGACATATTTCCCAGCCGGTGCCCAGGCCAGCTAGCGCCAAGTGGTTTAATCTTCAACTCATGTTTTCATCTTACTCAACAGATGTTGCCCAAGGGAGTGGGTAGAGGAGGCCGGGGGTTGTCCCGTGTCACCCCCGCCCCCCCCTGCTCCCCATGGGGTTCTAGGGAGCAGGACAGAGTTAGGAGGCCTGTCAGACATTTCTGATTCTTGTAAAGAGCTCAAGCAACCGTTCTCAGGTCCTGAAAAATTAGAGCTGGAGGAATTTCCCGGTGATGATTGCCGAATGAATTGCCCACTAAGACACCTCATGTCAGCACCTCTGTACGTGAGAGCTGGCACCCAGAGACCCGGGTGGGATGGCCATCAAGGCAGCTGAGGCTAGGCTGTCTGCACACAAGGGCCAGTGCCCTGGACACCTGGGTAACTGGAGACACAGCTTCCCCTGCCATTGTTAGCCTCACAGCAGGGGGTTGGAATGTCCTCTAGAGTGACCTGGAGGTCAGGTTGGGGTGAGCAGGGGAGTCGGAATATTTCAGGGCTTGTGGTTTCACCTGCAATAATAACACAGCAGTCTCCCAATTTGAGCTTTTACTTTCCTGGGTTTCAGTTACCTGATGTCAACTGAGGTCCAAAAACATTAAGTGGAAAATTACAGAAATAGACAATTCATCCACTTTAAATTGTGTGCTGTTTTGAGTAGTGTGACGGAACCTGGCGATGTCTGTCCACTCATGCCCAGCGAGTACATGCTGAATGTGCTGTTTGCCTCTGAGTCAGTAAGCTGGATGGACTATCACGGTGTCATAGTGTTGGATTCAAAGTCACTGTTATTTGACCGAATAGCATCTCCACAGTACAAGAATTTCAAAGCTGGCCAATCAGGCAGGGCTCAGGGAAAGCCATGAGCCGCTTCCTTTGTATGAGGAGACGGTTCTCCACACATGTAGAGGATTTTATTCTAGCTGTCGTGTTGGGCATCCACTGGGATCTTGGGACTGCCCTGAGGGGGAGGGGGCCCCTGTAATGGCAGCAGTGAAATGCTTGCACTTTGTGTACTTTTGGATGTGGACCCAGGAAGGAGATGCTGTGCCTTACTTCAGTGTGGCTGAGGTGGGACTTGAGGCCACAAGATGGATGGGAGTGACAGTGAGCTTTCCCTCATCCATCAGCCTACACCAGAGCTCTTCTCTTAGCCACTAACTGTGACAAATGTCACTGTCACCTGTACAGCACCTGCAGTTTTCAAAGCCTTTTCCATGGCTTAGGGCAACGGGGGAGGCTTGTGACCCATATGGGCACCTGGGCAGCCTGTGTTCATCTTGGAGAAGCAAGTGGGGCTGTGTATAGTGGTTAGATCAGGGCTCAGGAAGGCAGACTGCCTTGCTCACAGGCTCAAAGCTGGTAGTAGGGGGGTGGGCTTAGAAGGATACCCCGATCTGATCCTTGGGGCTATCCAGGTGCCTGATTTGAGTTTCTCATGGTCCCTTATGTCTGTTGGCTGATGGGCTAAGGTACTAAGAGAGGATCTGTCATCTGTTCAACCATTCCTTAATTGCACCAACCCATGGCTCTGCACACAGAGTCTGTGACAGCCACTGTGCTTATGTGTAGAGTTCTTTTCTAAGTTGGTTTACTTACTTTTTTACACGTTGGAGAGCCAAGTGTCTTGTGCATGTGAGGTAAGCATTACCAAGCCACATTTCCAGCCCAGTGGTGTTCTCCTCTGCTGAAGCTTTCAGGTCTTAAATAGATCTCAAGATTATTTTTTAAGATTATTTTTATTTATTTATATGTATGTATGTATGTATGTTTGTATGTATGTATGTATGTATGTATGTCATGTATGTCTGTATGTCTTTATGTGTATGTGCATATGTATGTACTGGTGCCTGACAGGCCAGAAGAGGGCACTCTATGCCTCAGAGCTAAGGTTGCAGGTGATTTTGAGCTGCTGGATGTGGGCGATAGGAGCTGAATTCTAGTCCTCTGGAAGAGCAGTATCTTAGCGGCTTTTCTACTGACCTGACCAAACACTATGACCAAAGGCAACTTATTAAAGAAAGCATTTAATTAGGGCTACGGTTCCAGAGGGCTCGAGTCCATGGCCATCACGGAAGGAAGCGTGGTGGCAGGCAGGAAGGCATGGCGCTGGAGTAGTACCTGAGAGCTTAGATCTGTTCTACAAGCACAAGGCAGAGAGAGAGAGAGAGAGAGAGAGAAGAAGAAGGAGGGTGAAGAAGGTGGAGGAAGAGGAAGAGGAGGGAGGAAGAGGAAGGAGGGAACTTACTAACTGGGAATGACTTGGCTTTTACACCTCAAAGCCCACCCCCAGTCACACATCTCCAAAAAGGTCACACATCCTCACCTTTCGCAAACAGTTCCACCAACTGTGGACTGAACGTTCAAATATATGTGCTTACAGGGCCATTCTCATTCAGTTAAACTCCACAAGCAGTGACCAGTGACTGCTCGTAATGACCGAGCTATCTCTCCAGCCTGGACCCCAAGATTTTATAGTGCTATATAAAGGACCCCCATCATAGGGTCTGAAGCAGCAGGCATCTGGCTGCCTCCTGTTAGAAGAGGATGGTATGAAACTGGGCATGGTGATACATGCCTGTAATTCCGGTACTCAGGAGGTGAAAGCAAGAAGTTCAGAGGTTCAAAGTCATTCTTAGCTCTATAGAGTTTAAGGCCAGCCTGGTCTATGGTGAGATCCTGGTTTGTTTGTTTTTTTTTTTTCTCTTTGAGACAGGGTTTCTCTGTGTGGTTTTGGCACCTTTCCTGGAACTCACTCTGTAGTCCAGGCTGGCCTCGAACTCACAGAGACGTGCCTACCTCTGCCTCTTGAGTGCTAGGATTAAAGGTGTGCGCCACCACTGCCTGGTGAGATCCTGTTTTTTTTTTTGTTTGTTTGTTTTGTTTTTGTTTTTGTTTTTAAATAACCACCAGAAAAGAGGAGGAGGAAGAAGAGGAGGAAGGGGAAAAAGAGGAGGAGGAGGAGGAGGAGAAGGAGAAGGAGGGGGAGGAAGAGGAGGTCTGGGAAAACTGGAGGACTGGCTTGCAGATCTCATCTCCTCCATCAAGGACTGTGATAGGGAAATGCTTTGTGGGTGTGATGGATTTAATCCCAGGATGCTGAGAGGGGCATGGGTGGCCACCTTTAGAAAAGTCTGGAAAATGGAGCCATGCCAGGAGGGAAGGTTGATCTGAGGCTGACTTCCAAAGGTGGGGAACCTGTGGGCCTGAGCTTCCAGAAGACCCTAGACAGGGGAGGTGGTTGTGCCGCTCAGTCAGGCACAGCGGAGGGGTGCATAGTCCAGAAGGGTCAGGTGCCTGAGGCCTTGCTTAGGAGGCTTGGGCTTGTTTTCTGTTGCTTCCCAAAGCAGCACTTAGGGGGTGGAGGTTGTCTGGAGGAAGGTGGGTTTGAGAGCCAGGAAGAGGTTTCAAACATCAAACATGGCCCAACCGGCTGCTGGGCTGATCGGCTGATGTCTGCTGCTGGAACCCCTCACTAATCACTGACACCTATTGGGTGTGGGGTGCCAGCTACGAGCCTCCTCAGGCCCACTCAGATCCTGTCTTTACTCAGGGCAGGCAAGGGTCATGGTCCCCAGAGGTCAGACAGAGGTCAAAGCCTCTTTTGATCACTACTAGAAGAGGCTCAGTAGGATGCAGGATCCTGCCCTCAGCAGCCTGATGTTTGGGGCAGAACTGTGTCCAAGTGGTATAAGCCTAGGCTGGGCTGCCAGGCCAGGGTACACAGGGTTGCCAGGTGAGGAGGCAAGGCAGGGGGAAACCATACCATAGAATGCATCAGTGCCTGACTCTAGGCTCTCACTAGGGGGAGCCTTGGGGATCAGGGGAACAAGTGAACCCACTTGTGCAGTGCCGTGGAGAGCTTGCCTCTTTTGGCAGGGCTGGTTTGGAGGAAGGAGTAGAGAGGGTTCTAGAAGGTGCTAGGACTAGAACCTATGCCTTGGTACAAATTGAAGAAGCAGGTAAACAAATATAGTATAAATGTTGGCTAGCCTGCTCTTGCTGTGAGGAGAGGACACCTTGTGTATTACTTGGGTCTAGACACCCACTTGGTGACCCCAGTTGGCAGGTGGGGAGTGTTGTAAGATGGAGGTGGGAATGTACTCTACTGGAGAGGAGGGGCAGGCGGGGGACAGGGAAGAGGGCCAACTTTTGACTCTGGGGCTAGAGAGGGAGGGACCAGGCTTAGAGGAGTTCATGGCTTGGGTGGAGAACAGGACCTTGAGTGCTAAGCACTAAGGGCCATTATGGGTCCTTGAACAGGCAATTGACCCAAAGCAGGCTTTTAGAGTAGGAGTCTGCTGCCAACTGGGGGTGGCTTGGCAGGAAGAGGTGGCCATGCGATGGCAGGTGGAAGGGACTGGGGTAGACATGAAGCAGGGGTTTCATGGGCCCTGGGCCAGATTAGCCCAAGGATGTGGAGGCACAGCCTTATGCCAGACCTGGCCCCCTGGGTGTGCTCAAAGGGACTCAGTACTCTTGCCTGGCCCTGAGGTGTGGCTGGTGAGGATGTCCTTAGCCCATACTATAGGGCCCCTCAGGGAGGAGGGGCTGAGGACAGGAACAGACTTGCTCGGCGCTCCTCTGGGGGTGCGGAAGTCAGACATAGCTTTCCACTTAATCACCAAGAGCCTGTTCTTTTCCCATGATGGCCTGAGTGTGTCTTGAGAGAGGCTGTGGCCTTGGCAGCCGCCTAACCTGAACATTTAGGTCAGCGTTCCTGCCACCTGGGCCTCTTGCCTGCCCTTGTGTCCTGCTTCTTCAGCCCCAGCTGTTCCGGTGCCCACCCCTGTCGCTTCTCAGTGCTTTCAGAGTGGAGCAGAGCAGGACACAGATTTGGAGGGCAGACCTGGAAACTGCCAGAAGAGGAGCCAAATGCTCCTTCTCCAAGGCCTGGGCAAACAGTTGACCCAAAGCTGGCTTCTAGAGTGGAGGCTCTGGCTTCCTCTGCCACCGCTGCTGCCTGTGGGTTGACATTGTTATTATTACTCTTGAGAAGATGCCCTCATGGGGTGTTGCGAGGCTGGGCCTCCAATATGCAACACAGCTCCCCACTGCCATACTCTGTTAAATATCCCCAAATGCCATGCCCTGTCCCCCGCCTCTCTGCACCCGACCCCATATCTACTTATGGTTCTATTTTGGGAAGAAGTGGGCCCAGATTAGTTTCCCCTGGGCCCTGGAGCTGAGCAATTCCAGCCCCTTCTGGCTGTCCCCACTAGCTCCCAGGCCCTTGCCCTCCCAAGATAGGTAGTGCTTGTTGGGTGACCTCACAGATCATCAGCGTGGTGGCAGATGTGATGTCACGGGGTCTTTTTGGCTCCCTAACTGCCCAGATTCCAGACTTCCCTTGGGACAAGAGCAGAGGGAGCTGGCAGGCTAGAGCTGAGGGTTTGAAGAGTTCTGGACAGAATGTTCCACTGGAGGCTGAGTCTGCATTCTGTACCCCCCCTCTTGCCCCCGAGCCCTGGGCTAAGGCTGGGGCATCCCCAAGGCCCAGTGTTTCCTTCCTCTATACAGCAGCCCACAGATACACCCCCCCCCACCCCTATGCAGCCTCCCTGCAGGCTACCAGTGCATTGTACCATGTGATCCGCAGGCGGGTATCCCAGCCTTCCAGTCTTCCAGGACAGGCTCACCTTCAATCAGTCAGCATGTACACAGGGAGGGAGTGGGCATGTGTGTCTGTCTGGGGGGCGGGGGCGGATTGAAGAAAGGATGTGCATTTTCCTTACCCACCCTGTGGTTCACAGCAAATTCAGGAAGTCCTCTGCTCTCTCCCACCGCCCACCGCAGTCTTTCCCATTTCCCAGTCTTCCTAGGAAAGTGCAGGGAAGTAGTCTGTTCTTAGTGGTGACCTTAGGCGAGGATCTGCTGTAGCTAGCCTTTAGGGTCCCAGAAGTGGGGGTCTCTGCTGAAAGGGGCTAGGAAGATGGCTCAGTAGGCAAGAGTGCTTGCCTTGCAAGCATGCAGACGCCAGTTCAATCCCAGCACCACGGAGAACCAGGTACAGTGGTGCTTGCCTGTAATTCGAGCACTGGGTAGTGATGGGAAGAGCCCTGGGGCTTGCTGGACATCTAGAGTAGCCAAGTCAGTAAGGTGGAGCGCAATAGAGGGAGATACATGATGTTACTTTCTGGTTTCCACATATCCGCACTCAAGTGTACGCACACCTCTACACACACAAAGGGAGTGAGAGACGGAGGGAGCCCGTGAGGACACGAGGGCAGTTCACATGCCAGCTCTCTTCCTCTGGGCATTGTTCACTCACCTCATCTGTGAGATGAGTGACACGTTCTCCCCAGGATTCCGTGAGAGCTGGGATGAAAACCCACAGAGCCTGGTCCCCAGTCTGTTGCACATCAAGCTGTTATTGTTGCTTTAGCCTTGGGAAAAGGTATCTCTAGATCATGACCGGCACTAGGGGGAGACAGTGGAGGCAGGTCAGGTGCCAAATGTGAGGAGACATGGCCTCTCAGGGACAGAGATACTGTGCAGAATGCAAGACAGGTGTGTGTGGGGTGCTGCTTTCAATTTCTAGACCTGGGCTGACAGGGGTTAGGGACTCCTGTGTGAAGCCAGCTTTGTCCTTGCTTAGATTCCATGCGTACTAACCTAATGTAGCTGACCTTGAGATGTCAGCTGACCCCAGGAAGAGGGGCAGTGAAATGAATTTGGCACTGGGCTCTGCAGGCCTGGAGCAACTTGGTCTTGCCTTGCATCTTATTCAAGATACTGGCAGGTCTTCCACCTATACCTCAGTTCCGGTCTGTGGGTCAAGGGGCAGGAGGAGGTGATGTTTCAAGGCCCTCTAGTAGCACTTGTTTTGAGAGTGGCATGTGAGGATGTAGTGTGCATGTGTGTGCATGCGTGCACCCATTCATGTGTGTATGCATGCATGCATGCATGCATACATGTGATTTAGAAAGGTCCTGATCTAAAACTAAACAAAGATGAAGGTAAAGGCTTTCACATGTCCAGAGGACCTGGGCTGCTGCTGTATTGTTAGTCAATTCGGAGTATGATTAGGGTATCAGAGAAGGGAGCAAGGAGACTGTTCATTCCACAGATGTTTCCCCAGGGCCCACAGTGTGCCAGACACTGTTCTATGCTCAGTGTGGGCATAGCTCATATTTCAGTGAGAGACAAGCTCTAAAGAATGTTGGTAAATATAAAATAGAGTGTTGGAGAGCAATATGTTCTAAGAAAAAAAAAAAATCAGAGATTAGAGAGATGGCATAACAGTTGAGAGCACAGGTGCTCCTGCAGTGGACCTGGTTCAATTCCCAGCACCCACGTCAGGTGACTAGTAACCCCAGTTCTAGGTGATCTGATGTCCTCTTCCAGTGTTTACAGGAAGTTGTACACAAGTGGTACACATACGTACACTCAGACACATACACATAAAATAAACAAACGCCTTTTTTTTTCTAAGACTAAAAATCAACCAGGGAGCGTGAGAAAGAGAGCGTGTGTGTGTGTGTGTGTGTGTGTGTGTGTGTGTGTGTGTGTGTGTGTGTGCAAGCGCGTGCGCGCGCGTGCGCGCGTACGTCTGTCTGTCTGTTTGCATGGGGGACCTGCACTTGAAGTATAATCGATGCCCCACAGTTCTCTGAGGCTGCTACTTCTGAGTCTCCGCCTGCCCTGGAGGGTCCCTGGGAGCTTCCCCACTGCGCCGTGTGAGAGCTTGGGGCAGCCTTAGCGACTCTGCCCAGCTAGGACCAGTCCCTGCATTTTTCCATTCTCAGGTAGTTTAGGGCTGGTAGTTAGTCCTGGAGAACTAGGGTCGAAGGGATGCATGCATGCTGGGCTGAGGTTATGAACTCTGCAGGGCAATCTGGGTGTTTGGAAATTTTTAGCTCCTCAGGAGACATGTGGGACAGTGTGTTGAAGGCATCTGACTGCTGGCGATTCTTGCCTGTGGCTGGCCTCCAGCTGGCAAGGGAAAGGGGTGGGGGCAGAGGGGACAGCACTCAGATGACCCCTGGCAGGAAGGGTGCATTTCTCCCACTCTGCTGAGGCCTGTAGTTTTATGCCTTGGAGAAGGCTGGGCACGGGTCTGAGTAGGGCGGGGTGGGATGGGCCTCCTCCATGTTGTGGGGGAACTCCAGAGTGAGAGGGTAGCCAGGCCTTCTTCATAGGGAGACTTTATTCCATTCACTCAACCCCAGGCAGCCATGTAGGTGGGTGCAAGGACAGGTAGCCTACTTATGCTCACCCTGTTGACAGCAGAGTCATGGTGTGGGCTGGGCTGTCTCCTCATAGAGCCATCCAGGACTCTGTTGGAGATACACACTCCAGGTCTCTACAGCATGTGATGACTCAGAAGTTCTAGATAGGTGAGACACCCAGTGCCAATAGCCTTTCTGGTGGTCACAGTCCTCTCTTGGAGTGACAGAACTCTAGGGATGGTAGGAGATGAGATTGGCCTTGGAAGCTCCTATCCCCCCACCCCCACCCCCTTTACTCCTCTGGACACTTTTAGGATGAAGATCCTGTGTGGACTGGGGTGGAGGGAGGATGCTGGGATGGTCCATCTGTACATGTTTGGCCCATTTCTGGTCCCCCTGGTTCCTGGCATTAGGGAGTCACTCTTGAGCTGATCAAAATGTCCCTATGCTTACTTGGATGAAGGTAGACCCAGCATCCAAAATCAGGGCTGGAGAGATGACTTAGCCGTTAAGAGCATGCATTGCTCACTGTAGGAGACCGGAGTTCAGTTCCCAGCATTCCTGTGGAGTGGCTTACAACCACCTGTGAATCCAGTTCCAGAGATCTGATGCTACTGGCCTATATGGGCACCTGCATTCATGTCAACAAATCTACACATGGATATACACACATGCACATTATAAAATATTAAAAACAAGTCTCAAACTCCCAAGTTAACTGAGGAATGTATAGGGCCAAATAAGACCATTCCTTTAGGAAGGCACAGATAGGGGAGGGGCAATGGGGTACCATAACGGGGTATAATGAGAGCTTCCTAGAGGAGGGGAGCCACCAAGGAAGAGGAGAAGGCACAGTGTGGAGTGCTTTGTGTGTATGTGTACCAGAGGTACCAAGGGTAGGGCCAGCAGGCCACTGGAGAGCTGGGACTTGGCAGTATTTGGCAGGCAGGCTCTGACCCCAGGAGCCCATACTCCTGGGCCTCTCCCGTTACTTCTGTCTGTTTGCTGGGCCTAGCAGGCCATGGTGGTCCCTGCCTCGATGGGTTCTCATCCTGGTTAGACACAGTGGAGGTGAAAGCCCTGGCTAGCTGGGAGTAAGAGTGTTTTGTCCTGGTATCCTCATTTGTTGAGTGGTCTGAGGCTTGTGCAGACACCTAGTGCGGGCCCTTGGTGAGGGTGGAACTGGATGGCTCCATGACCATGACTAATAAGATTGTGTGTCATTTCGCAAAGGCTGCTTCCCCAGCATGGGACTAGCCAAGCGATGTCTCGAAGCTTGGGACTGTGTCCTTGCTACCACCCTGACTGCCAGCCTAGAAGGCAGCTGTGCCAGCATTTCCATGTTTCAGTGTTTCACTGTTTCCTGTTTTTGTCCCTAGCCCATCACCACGGAGACTGTCCCCAAGAATGTAGTGGATGTGGTGAGTGACAGCAGGGCCAGAATGAGGAGGCCCCTGCTGGAAGCGGGTTGCGGGAAGGTGGGTTTGGAGATGGGGGAGGGGTTGGAGCCTGGAGGAAGGGGTGCTGATGATCTTGGAACCTGTGTGCAGCTGTGGGCTGCCTGAGTGAGGCCGACAGACAGGGAGCAGGGTGGGGCTGTGGAGATCAAGGACGAAGCCTGTCTGCAAGAAATATGCTAACTGTGTCAGGCCTGTAAACCTGGCATCCAGAAGGCTGACCAGGAGGCTTACCCTTAGGTTTAGGTCAGCCTGGGCTATGCAGTGAGACCTCTTTAAACAAACAAACAAACAAACAAACAAACAAACAAAAAAAGGAGGCCCCGGGTAACCTTCAATCAGGCAAATGCCTGTACAAGCCTGAACATCTAAGTTCGATTCCCAGAAACCACCTGGGAAAAAAGCCCAGTTGGGTGGCACATGCTTGTAACCACAGGGCAGGGGAGGGAGAGACAGCGGGACCCTTGGGGACAAGTCCCAGGCTAGTGAGAGATCCTGTCTCAAATGCCAGTCTTGCTTGAGAGGGTAGGAAAGGGGCAGGACCTGTCTGCTTTAGTAATACAGGTTTATGAAGGTGATTCACATGCATGTGCATCTACACACACACACACACACACACACACACACAAAGAGGGCATGGGAGTGGAAAGCTGGGCAGACTTCCCACCAATCTTTTGGACGACATGAGCAGAGAGTTTCCTCCAGGCTGGATGGGAGAGGATGAGAAGAATGTGGGGGACTCTGCAATGGGGGAAACTGAGGCTGGAAGAGTTGTTGGATGGGAAAGGCCAGCTTGAAATCATGGGCTGGAGGCAGAGACCCTACCTGTGGCACTTCAGGTGAGGGAGAGCATGTCTGGGCCTTAGCTTTCTTCACAATGGAATAACAGTGTCCCACAGTGGGTGGGCCCAAAGGAGAGGGTTTACCTTTCTCTACTGGGCCTTTGAATGGACAAACAGGTGTTCAGGTAACACAAGCGCCCCCCTCCCCTACCTTCAGCTATCCTTTCGTGCTCCATCCACCCTGATCCCAGCAGGTAGGAATTCTGGAACCTTTCTCTGACAGCCTCTCCTCTGCCTACAGGGGGAAGGAGACCGCAAGGGTGGAAGCTCTCCAAAAAGCCTCCAGGAAGGGGTGAGTATAAGGAGGGCAGGGGCCAAGACTGCTCGCAAGGGAGGGCAGTGCCCTTCGACCTTTGCGACTCTCTTGAAGGGGGCCTGGCTGGCTTGACTATAGTGTTGGGGAGAGAGAAGGCCCATGAAGTCACTTGCTGGGCTAGGGCTTGGCCCTGGTCTTCACCACTATGCCATGGCAGTTCTGGGTAAGGGAGGAACAGAGAGGCGGATCTGAGAGCTAGGCTTGGCGGAAGGCAGGCTTGGAAAGGGTGGAGGGAAACGAGGCTCTGTAAAGGGGCCCTGGGCTCTTAAGGTGTCCCTAGGTGCTGGAGACACTGTCGGGGTGCTTGCCTGGAGCCAGGAGTCTTGGGAAATGGCGAATGCTGTGTGACTTTTCTGCTTCTGATTCAGGATTCTGGAAGGAGGAGGTTGTCTGGTCCTTGCTCATTTTGTCTTCGGTTTTATGAGGGGGGGCCAGGGGACAAGCTCCTCAGTCAGAAGGAACTCTGGCTAGGGCACAGGAGCCCCTGATCTCTGCTGTGGCTGGCTTGTCTCTACACCCCTGGCAGGCCTCACAGAGGACACTTCACCTTCCTCAGGTCTTTTCTACCCTTTACCCCATGCTGGCCCCTCCGTCCACTGCAGGCCTGGAGAGGAACAGGGAGTGGTTTTGGCGGTTGGCACAGGGGGAGCTGTTGATGGCACGAGGCCCTATCATCTGACAGCTGCCTGGCTTCTGGTAGGGAGGGCCCCGCAGGGAGGGGCTGAGCTGTAGCAGCTCCCGAGGGTGGCCCACCGATACTGCTGCACCTTCCTGGGCCGCCATAGACCCAGCAATAAGGAGTGGAACTGTCCAGGGGCCGTGTGGACTCCTACGTTGGGGGAAGGCTCCATGGAGGTACGTGAGGATCACTGGTACTCAGGATGCTTTTGGGAATTTAGTTTTGTGTGTTATGACAAAGGATGAACTAGCTCAAGGCACTCCCAGCTAGGAAGGGTGCTTAGTAAATATCAGCTGGTCTTGCTGCCATTATTTCTTTTCGGGGCCAGGAGCTAGGCTGGGAGGTTGTATGCCTTCATGACAAGGTGTGTGGCAGATGCTGTGGCCCCATGTTACAGATGAGGAAATAGAAACTTGAGGTATCCCTTGAAAGTCTCTGGATATGTGTCATCCAGGACTCTTAACCCTTGGCCAAGGGAGAATGGTAGCCTCTGAATCATTACTTTTAGTTGATGTTCTGGACATGGTTAGAAGTTACATCCTGGGACTTCTGACCCTGCATCCCTAGCCTGGGCCATATGGAGTCCATAACTATAGCCAAACCAGAAGGAGTGTGGTTAGACGGCTAGAAGAGCTAATGACCCCAAGGGCATGTTTGACCTTGGTCATATGGAAGAGGTGACCACTTAGTTGTGTTTGATGGTATCTTGTTTTAGTTTTCAGGAAAGACCTTTGTTGGTGTGGGATCAGCGAATCTGCAAGTGCTTGTGTATCAGGGTGGGTCAGGGTGGTGCCTGGTCTGGAGGTTGGAGGACGGAGAAAATGAGTCTCAATAAAGGCGTGTAAGAAGGGCAAGCAGGAGAGCAGATCCCAGAAGGGCCTGCCTGCTGCAGAGAAATGGAAACGTGCCGTCAGGCTTCCAGACGTCTGTCATAGGTGGGTTGACCCGGGGCTGCAGTACTGGTCTCCTGGTTGCCCGGGGCTCTTCTGTGCGCTGGGCAGGGGGAAGGAGAAACTGGCTTGTTTGTGGGGTGTTTCCTGCTCTGGCCTCTCCAGGCGGTTTCCTCCGATGGAGCTGGTGTGCAGTGGAGGCTGCAGACGTGTGCTGTGTCGCACTTTGTTTTGGAAAAATCCAAGTAGTGGGCAGGAAGGGGGAGGGGAGGAAGAGGTGTGGCTGCAGGGGCCTGTGTGGGGGGCCTCAACCTGAGGAGATGCAGGAATGAAGGGCTGGGCTCTGGCTGCCTCACTCGACCCCTGGTATTCACTGGTGGACCCTCTTCTCAGCTGGGACCCTGGGGACCTAGGTTCAGGAATAATTTTTTTTTTCTGTCCAGAGGTGTTTTGTTTACTCCTGAAGGGAAAGCAGGATTTCTCCCAGCTTCCAGTTGCAAACAAGCCCTACCAGAGACCCAAGGTTCCCATAACTCTTGCTGCGTGGATATGCTGTGGGGAGCCAAAGGTGGCAAATTGC
This sequence comes from Onychomys torridus, assembly GCF_903995425.1. Lineage (NCBI taxonomy): Eukaryota > Metazoa > Chordata > Mammalia > Rodentia > Cricetidae > Onychomys > Onychomys torridus. Next base: position 58,220,934 of record NC_050465.1, on the reverse strand, counting down.
GCAGCCCCCGGGCTGCTGCTCAGGAACGCCTGAGTTACGGTCAGCTCCCGCCTGCAGGGAGGGACCAAGGAAAAAAGAGTTGGTGCCCTGAGCCGGAAGGATGAGGGTTAGATATGAGGAGGAACATCCTGACAGTGAGGAAAGACGCTGTTTGGGAGGTGGGGGCGCTATGGAATCCCCTCTCATGGAGGCCTTTCTGCAAAGGAGAGTCATGTTTGTTGGATCAAAAGTTCTATTATTGGTCCGTCTTGGGAGGAGCTCGTAGGAAGTTAAGAATTTTGAGATTCCCTAGAGGGGGAAAAGAATGAGATTCCAGGCAGGCAGAGAATTTATTTTCCTTTTTAAAATAAACCTTCCCCAGGGACTCCCAAGTGGGGCAGGTAAAAAGATTGCAGAGCCCTGTGTGGCCCCCATTTTACCAACGAGTCCATGAGACTAAGCCACTGTGCGTCCTGCAGGGTGGACTGACAATGATCTCTCTGTCCAGAATGAGGGTGAGGCTTGGACCTCTCTACTTCTGCTCCCAGGTGCCTAGAACACAGCCTCTGTGAAAGTTTAACCCACAAGGGAATGTCGGCCATGAGCAAGGTGCAGAGCTGACTCCAAACCTCAACTTACCCTGCTGTGTGTGTCATAGGGAGCCACCTGGGCAGGCTGGAACACCGGGAGGGGTGTGTTTGCTCCTGGCTGCCTCTTTACTGTTCTGTGCTCACGGTGCATCCACAGTCCCTGTGCAAGCCTGCTTTCTGCCAGCAAGTGTCATGTGTCCCCAAACCTTGCAGAAAACAGGAAGCCCTGTTGGTACGAGTGCAGCCCAGCCCTGTGATTCATCAAGGGGTGACTGTCCAGCTGTTGGTCCCTGTCCCCTGCCCAGGACAGCTTCCCCTGTGCATCTCTGCCCCAGCCACCCTGCTGCAGAGTGCCTGGACCTTTCTTATCACCTCTGATGGCGGCAGGGCCAGACTCTGTTTGGGCCAAGTATTTATCTTCCAGGCGGGAGTCAGGAATGTGGAGTGTTATAACCTTGGCCGGAGGGTGGTGGGGAACCAAACTGAGAGCCTGGTCTCTGGGTCTCGGGCATCCTTTGCCCTGGGCCTTTGGAGGCTCCCAGCTCAGCTTGGCTCTCCAGTTCCTTTCTCACATGGCCCAATGTCTCCCTCCAGCTCCTTGCTTGCGCCTGGCCCTGGTCTTGGCTGCACCGTAAGCCTTGGCTAAGTTGTGGCTTCCAGTTGTTCAAAGCAGCTGTGGTGGCTTCCTTCAAGAGTGGCTGTGGATCTGTAGCAGATGAAGCCCTAGGGGCTATTTATAGCAGGGTGGCCCTAGAGCCTGGAGCACAGCCCAGGGCCTGAGGAGAGTCAAGGCCTCCTCATCAGAGACCAGTGTAATGGGATGGATGAAGTGCTGGCTTTCTGCGTGCTTTGGGGTGGGGAGTTTTGGAACAGCCTGGTTTAGGGTTTGAAAACCAAACACCCTGGTCCCCGCCTCTCCTGCCCTAGCCTGACTCACGCAACCCCCAGTCCTAGGGCAGGAAATGCTGAGAGACTGAGAATCGTTCCTCTGACAGCGCTGTTTGGCTCCTCCTTATACTGAGTTCTGCTGAGCCCTGAGCAGCCCCACTGTGGCAGGGTGGCCAGCCATCCTGCAGCCAGGGGCCCTGACTCTGTACTCCATGGAGAGCTGGACCTCAGAGCCCAACACTCTGCATATTGGGTGCTATTCCCTCCACTGGGGCTCCTTGGCCAAGCCCAGGTCAGAGTTCGAATCCTGCTCCGTCATCAATTTCCCAGGGATTCAGGGGTGAGTCACCATGTGTCTTATGTCCCTGTTCTATGCAGACTGTGGTCTTGCTGCCTCCAAGGGAGGCTGCCATTTGGTGGCCAGGAAAGGTGGCTCCATGGAGCCCAGGAATTCAGAACTGGGGTGCCCTGTTCTGCATGGGTTGGAGTCGACGGTGGCTGCCGAGGGAGAGGAAAGCAAGACTTTTTTTTTTTTTTTCCCATGATGATGGATGGTTGTTCCTTCCCTTCCCGGAACTTCTCTTTCAGTTCTTGTGAATAGGAGAGGGACAGTTAAAGCGACAGTCGCCATTGACTAGGCACTGAGTGAGGAGACTCATCTGCATGTTTTTGTTTGTTTTGTTTTGTTCTGTTCTTCTTCTTCTTCTTTTTTTTTTTTTTGCTTGCCCATAACAAGCTATTGAGGGCTTGCCTGTTTTTCTGTGACATTCCGATGACATTTTGCCAGGTGCAGTGGGCTAAGTATCTCCCACGCTGCCCAGCAGGATGCTGGAGCCTAGAGCCACAGTCTGTGTGGCTTGACCCTATGCTTTCACTGGATGTCACTCTGCTGCCCTGCAAAGTTGGGTCACCAACTTGGGTTTGTTGGCTTAATTTTGTACTGCCAATACCCTGCATGTGGGGCAGGTGAGACAGGAGAAAAGACACGGAGCCTTAGACATGTGGGGCCATGGATTCCCATTGTAAATCACGCACCTGCTGCTCCATCTCAAAGCTTTCCATTGATTCAGTGACTCAGTGTTGTGGCTTTGGAGGAGGGGGAGTGAGGGGTAGCTGTGACAGAGGACATGGGTTCAGTGCTAGCCCGAGGATAGATACTCTTAGCTTCCCTAGAGCGTTGGTAGCTGCTGCCTGTGATCTCTAGTTGAGGTTACTATTATGATGCCTGGTAAGTTAGGGCGAGGTGGGTTTCTGCCAATCCAGCCACTGCTGGTGTGTCCCCAGAGCAGGGGAGCCAGCCAGGTGGCTGTGTGTCTTTATATCAGAGATTTCCTCTTTCCACCTAACCGGGTCTCTCTCACAGCAGGTACTTTTGGCCTTTGGGTTTTTGTGGCTGGGGTGTTGGTGTGTTAGGGTGACTGGATGGGAGTGTTGATCAAGGAGGGAATGAGGAGCTGTGTGTGACCCACGCCCTGGGCTCCTTTCTGCTTCTCCCTTCCTGACCCCTGCTTCCCTTGTAATGTGTGTCTTCTCTCTTTCCCAGGACTCCATGAGAGTTTCCCCAAGCATCCAGCCGCAGCCACAGCCACTCAGGTACACTCGGCACACAGGGAGCATGTGGGGTATGGGTAGTCTCATGTCCCATCCTGAGACCTAAGACTGATGCTCTACAGCCCTAGTGAGGGGCCTAGAGTTGGTGGCCCTTGGCCGTCATCATTGTGAGTTCTAGAACAGACCTTGAGGTATTTCCCCGCATGAGCTCATCAGTCCTTGTAAAGTCACTGGAGGTCTGTGTGTTGGCAAATGAGCTGGTCAGAAGCGGCACTCAGGGCTGGCTGCCATCGAGGCCGATGCTGGTTCTGACTCTGTGGATGAGGTCTCTGACTGTGGGGAGGTCTTTGTAGAGTTCTCCACACAGGGAAGAGAACACACAGGAAGACTCCAAGCTTTGCCCACACCCTGCCTCTCTCTACTTCACCTTCATTCTGAGGCTCCCTGGTTTCTGCTTAGAGCTCCTGTAGACCTAGATGGCCCTTTGTGGTCCCCTAACCCCATCCTTCCGCTGCTTGGTACACTTAAAGCTGTGATGCCAATCTTGTCCAGCCAGTGGCGCTGTTCTGCCTTTGTGTCCTTCCTGGGAACCAGCCTGATAGCGAAACTGCTTGGTAGGTGGGTCCTGTCCACTACCCCAGGATGGCCACCTCTGACTCACGCTTGGTTTCTGTGGTGGCTCCTCCCCTGCCTCTCAGAGGGAAAGGCTAGAAAGAAATGGGCTGGTTTTATGAGTTTTTCTGAGGAGGATGCAGTCCCTTCTTTAGAGCCAGGACCAAGAGACTGTGGAGAACGGTGTGTGTGTGGGGGGGGGGGGGGGGGCGTGGTTACTCTGTATCAACAGTTGGGGTAAGTGTCCAGATCGCATCTGGCCCCTGGGTCGTAGTCACAGCTCTGGTCCAGTGGCTGCTGAGATACAATAAGGACAAGGAGTGACTGGATTCCGGTCCAGGTCTAACTGGGCTTCTCCCCCCATGGCATGTCATCAGAAAGAACTATCCTTGGCTGCCCTACACCTATCCCAACATCTGGGCCCATGTCAACCCAATCTGGTGGAATCTGGATATTTCTAGGCTCCTTGATGTCCTGGGTCTCTTTTGTCACCCAGGCCAGAGGATCTGCTGCTTTTAACCCCCTTCCAACCTCAACCCCATACTGTTAGAGGGAGTGTAGTGAAGGTTGGTGAAATAAGGAGTGTCGCCCCCCTTGGCTAGGGAGGGAGGATGTGGTAACAGGTAACACGGGAAGGAGGATATGGAGGAGGTACCTCAGTAGATAACATGACTCCTCCTCTGGCTGGAAAAAGCAGATGGCATAAAGCTGTGAGTTCCGTTTCCCTCACCCTGTGTCTAGAGCAGAGACAGTTGCTGTCCCAGGGGCATCCACTGCTCCTAGGACCCCTGAAGCCACTGCAGCAAACACCCACCACCCTCTCACTTCTCTGGCCTTCAGGAAAGGGGGTGGGGCTGGGCCAAGAATGATCTCTGCAGCGAGAGCTGGCGAAGGAGCGCAGGGGTCAGTCTGCCTGAGGGAGGCTGGAATGTGCCTGGCCTCTGGCTCAGCTTGAGCCCATGTGAGCCTATCACCTGAGCTGCCCCCTTCCCCAGGGAGGTCTCCTGTCTTCTCAGTTTGAGGTCATGGAGATGGCCAGGGCTCTGCTCCAGGATTCTGGGGAGCACCCTCCCAGTCTCTCGCTCCCTTCTGGATCCTTTTAGAAACGTCTGTCCGTAGGGTGTTAGAGGCCGGGTTGGATTCCTGGGTTCTGACCGGGACTTGTCTTCTACTCAGTCTCTCCAGAAACATGAGTGTGAGCCGGGCCATGGAGGACAGTTGTGAGCTGGACCTGGTGTATGTCACCGAGCGCATCATCGCCGTGTCCTTCCCCAGCACAGCCAATGAGGAGAACTTCCGTAGCAACCTCCGTGAAGTGGCCCAGATGCTGAAGTCCAAACATGGGGGCAACTACCTGGTGGGTGGGCCTCACCCTCCCTCTTGCTCACCACCTTTATACTGAGAGTCTCTGCTCATTCACCCCTTCCTTCCGTTACCCTGGGCATCTTGCAAGGCCCAGGTCTCCACTTTATCTCAGAGAGCGTTGATTCTCAGGAGAGCGTGTGCTGTTGAGTGTAGCGTCTGGAGCCAAGTGTGTGTTGAGTGTGAGAATGTGTGAGTACCTATGAGTGCATGTGTGTGAGTGTGTGTGTGAGGGTGAGGATGTGTGAATGTGTCGGTGTACAGACTAGGAGAGAAGAGAATAAAGACATAGTTTCATGTTAACTGAGCCTGCACTACAAGCCAGGCCCTCCGATAACCTCTTCACCTTTAGAACGGATCCTAGAGAGAGCTGAGGCCTGGCAGAGCTGCTCTGGGTGTAAGCCCTGGAGTAGACTTGGCCATGGTACCCCGTGGCTGGCTAGAGACACCAGATGTCAGGGAGGTGGGTGGCAGAGCTATCCTCTACAGCAAGAAGATGACCATTCCTGGGGGAGGCTCAGATCCATGCTCTAGGGAGATATGTGGGGGCTGGACTGCTGGCCCTGAGCCCCTGAGTGCTGTTTGCCATGTTTAGCAGAGCTGGGCCGAGGAGGTTGCACAAGGGTGCCGGAGTTGCTGGAACAAATGGCCACACACTATTTGGCTTAAAATGACAAGAATGTGTTCTGGAGGCCTGGCATCTGGTTGACGGTGAGGCCATGTGCCCTTGAATCCTGGAGGAACTTGCCTTCCTCGCCTCTTCCCCTCTCCTGCCCACTCCAAGCACTCTGAGACATTCCCTGGCTTGTGGCCACCTTGTTCCATTCTCTGCCTCCACCTTCACCTGGCCTTCCCTGTCCGTCTCCCCTCTGGTTATCAGGACATCAGTTGTTGGTCTTAGGATCAACCTGAATCCAAGAATATCTCCTGGCAAGATCCTTAACCACTTCCAAAGGTCCCAGATTCTGAAGTTCTCAGTGGACACACACTTTGAAGGCCTCTGTAACAATCTCTCCATCATCCGCGCTGAGCATTGTGAAGTGCTTGGCTTCAAAGAACGGAAAGGCCTGGGTTTTCCTTCTGGCTCTGGGATAGCTGAGTGGCTGGCCATTAGTTACGAAGCCAGCTCTGCGACATCGTCAATGTCATTAAGTGTGTTCCTTAATGGAACTGGGAGTATATGGAGTTCTCTGGCTCTGGGAATACAGAGTTCTAGGATGTCTGTGCTCTGTTGTGGCTCCCTCCTTCCCTCCTGCCTATTCTAGGGTCTGTCCCCTCTCCTCCTAGGAGGTGATATAACTACTGTCAAACTTGTGATGGCAAGATAGAGACAAGCTACTCCTCACAGCCCTTCAGGGGGTCAAGGAACATGGGAGACAGGATAGGCTCTGGGATGTGAGTAGGATTCCCCGTGTTTGAGGGCGCCCACTAGGATGCCCTGTACTTTATGGTGGAAGGAGGTTGCAAGACAGAGAAATGGTGTTGTTGTGGGATTTGGTCCTAAAGCCAGAGGTGGCCAGCCACTGTCACTCAGCACCAGTGGGCTGGGCTCCATCCTTTCTCATCCCCAGTTCAGGATGTTCCCCCGCAAGGGGCCTGGCTGAGTGTGGTAGCCTCCACCTTTCCTGAGAGCTCTCTACTGATCCTGTTGGCCAGCATGTGTTCATGGTGGAAACCTTGCTGTTAGGCAGGAGAGTGACAGCGGGTGTAGGAATCCTAGGGCTCAGGGCTTGCCGGTGGCCGGGCTCCCGACAAGCGGGGGACACACACTCTCCTTTCTCACTCTTCCTTTGTCTCTTTCTAGCTGTTCAACCTATCCGAGCAGAGGCCTGATGTCACGAAGCTCCATGCTAAGGTGAGTCTGTGGCTGTTTTAGGATGACATGGCCCGGTCTAGCCTGGGATAGCAGGACAGAGTACATGCCCACTCTTGTGCGGTTCCATGACAGTTCCAAGTTCAAGGGCATCTCAGATCTGCAAAATGACTATAGTGTCAACTACTGAAATTTCACACAGTGGTTTCTGGCCTCATCTGCCCCTGGGGAGGAAATGCCCAGGGTTTCTGGAGCACAGCACAGAGTGGGGCTGTGTCTGTGTCTTTTCTATATAGGCTCCTGTCCCAGGGATTACTCTGCATTGTAGACTGTTACTTTGGTTGTTAGAGGCTTTGCAAAAAGGACCTTGGCTTCCATCCTGGATTCTGGTGCCTGTCAGTGTGGGACTTCAGGCAGGTGACAGACTTCTCTGGGCCTCAGACCATGTCTCTGAAAGTGGACAGCTGGCTTAAGCATGCATGCTCTGTGGATCCTGCCAAAGAGCGGCTCTTTTCATTTAATGTTTTGTGAAATTAGAGAGGGCCTGAGGAGGCCTTGCGGGCTTGAGGGCTGAAGACCACTGGGGAGATCTGATTCTGCATACTTCAGACTTCTCCCAGAGGCCTGAGAATGGACAATCTGTATATCTAAGGTGGCGTGAGCACCGGGGACCCTTTCCCTTGCTCTGTCATCATGAATCAGCCTTGAACTGGCCTTGGAGGGGAGTGGGAGGGCTGGGCTCAGGCCTCTCTGGATGCTTTGAGAGCACAGTTCCACATTGTACACCTTGGCACACATCCATGAGGACAATAGCTCTGGTAGAGGGATATAGCTTGCCTAAGACTCTACTGTAGCCTGGGTCCCAGGTCATGGCCTTTGCTCTTCAAGCCTTACCTCTCAGCAGACTAGTGAGCAGGACAAGGGCAGAGGCCTGGCTGCTGGTGGCTACTTCCATGTTGTGCTGGCTGACTTGATGGAGTCTCCAGACTTTCCTTTTCTTACTTGTGTCTCAACCACAGGTCCTGGAATTTGGCTGGCCTGATCTGCACACACCGGCCCTGGAGAAGATCTGCAGCGTCTGCAAGGCCATGGACACCTGGCTCAATGCAGACCCCCATAATGTTGTTGTTCTCCACAACAAGGTCAGAACACGGGCTGTAGCTGTGTGTGTGTGTGTGTGTGTGTGTGTGTGTGTGTGTGTGTGTATGTATGTATGTGTGTGTGCGTGTATGCACGCACCCATGCACATGCATGTGTGCACACCTGCCTGGGTGCTAAGATTGTGTGATTGTACTCACCTGCCTGTTTGTGTTCTCCATTCTAGGACATTATAGATTCTGCCCAAGTGAATACCTCCAGCAAATGGGGGCAGGCCAGCAGTTTAAACTCCTAGCCTTGGAGAGTTGGGCTAGCTTTTCTCAGTTCTCCCTTCCTGCCTCCCTTTCCAGTGTTCCTGTTTCTCCAGAACTACTTTGCTCTCTCACCCTTGGCCTCTAGGTTTCTGGATGGGCTCCGTACAGCAGAGCCTGTTGGCACAATGATTGCTTTTTGCCTCTTTCAGGGAAACCGAGGCAGAATCGGGGTTGTCATCGCCGCATATATGCACTACAGCAACATTTCAGCCAGGTGAGAGGTCAGCTGTCTTCTGTCCCAGCTTCTGTCATCTGGGCATTGATTTGGGGACACCCCTCTCCCACCCACATGCCTTCTGGGGGCCAGGAAGTGCCCTCAGATAGAGAAGCAGGAGGGATAAGAGGTGCAGGAGCCTCCAGAGCGGGAGAAAGTGCCCTCCGCTCTGAGGCAGGATGAAAACAGCTAGCAGCAGGGAGGAGAGCCTTTCCCTGTGTGGAGACACCTACCCAGCAGCTTTGGGGGCCACGTAGGCTCCCTCGGTTGCTTTTTATTTCCCTAGATGAGGCAGAAAGAAGCCAGAAAGGTGTTGCATCAGAATTGGGCTCCGGGGTCAATCTGGAAATTATCTCAGGCTGGCAGGGGTTTCTTTTTTCCTTGGTGTTAAGTAGAACAGGTAGGAACCAGCCAGTGGGCAGATCCTGTCCTGACCTGACTCAGCACAGAGACTGAAGCCTCCTTCATCCAGCCTGGCTGCCCAGATGTTGCTATGTCCAGGACCATGTTCCATGGTGCTTGGAAGGATGCAGAGGGCACACCCCAATTCCTGCCCTGGAGGGCTTTAAATACCAAACAAGTCTGTCAGTAGCATCCATGATTGTGACTATGAAAGCATAGAGGCTAGAAGTGGCTGGGGGTATGTGGTCAGGGGGGCCTGTGGCTGTAGGGACCTAAAGGGTTTCTGTGGGTTGTGGAGAGGAATTGTGGGTATGAACAAAGGGCCTGGTGAGTACAGAGTCAGAGAATGCTTGGGGGGGCAGTCAGGGTAACAGAGAGCAGTGGCCTTGCTGGCCTTAACGAGAACTTTGAATTTACTGTAAGCATGATGGGAAGTTATTGGAGCACCAGAATGACCTCTGTGTGCTCAGAGGATGGGTGGTGGGTTGTGTGGAGGGTATCAGAAACCAGTCCAGCCTTGTGTCTGCTGAGTGGGCACCCGTGGCTGCCAGGCTCTTAATGGGTGTCACTTCATGTAATCTCTGTTAAGCCTCATTTGGTGAAGGGAGTGAGGTTTTATGGAAAGGATTATGTCTCAGGAGCAATTAGTAGTCTAGAGATGAGTGCCCAAGCAGCTTGGCTGTAGAGCCCCTGGCTGAGTGCTGCGCCATACAGATTAGAGATGCTTGAATGTCTTGATCAGGGTTTCTATTGCTGTGTGAAAACACCATGACCATGACAACTTTTATAAAGGAAAACATTTAAATGGGGCTGGCTTAAAGTTCAAAGGTACAGTTCATTATCGTCATGGTGGAACATGGTAGCATGCAGGCAGACATGGTGCTGGAGAAGGAACATTCTCCTGAGACACTGAGTGGTATCTTGAGCATAGGAGATCTCAGAGCCTGCCTCCACAGTGACACACTTCTTCCAACAAAGCCACAACTCCTAATAGTGCCACTCCCTATGAGTTTATGGGTGCCAGTTACATTCAAACTGCCACATTGAGCATGCTCCTCCTGAAGGCTTCTCAGTGCAGCATGGTTGGAGGAGGGATTTATCCTTCTACAGCAGCAACCAGTGTTGTCTGGGGGGCTGTGCAAGCTTAGGGAAGTCCGAGTGTAGTCAGACGTTTTCAGTCCCGCCAGCCAGCTCCCCAATAACCACATGGAGACTTCTTATTAATGATGAAACCTCGGCAGATAGCTTAGGCTTGTTTCTAACTAGCTCTTATAGCTTAAATGAACTGATTTCTATTAATTTACTTTCTGCCTCGTGGCTTTATTACCTTTATTCTTCCCACATTGCTTTCCTGCTTCCTCCATGTCTGGCTGGTGACTCCTTGGCAACTCTGCCCTTCTTCTTCCCAGCATTCTCTCTGCCTTGAAAATCCTGTCTAGCTATTGGCTGTTTAGCATTTATTTAAACCAATCAACAGTGAAATATCGTCACACAGTGTAAAGGAATATTCCAGAACACCTGAGTGAGGGGACATGGGGCCCTCGGGTGTGGGAGTGGGTTTCTCTGATCATCTGTGTCTCCCCACAGTGCTGACCAGGCTCTGGACCGGTTTGCAATGAAAAGATTCTACGAGGATAAGATTGTGCCCATTGGCCAGCCGTCCCAGAGGAGGTGAGTGCCCAGTGTGTGTATACCCCTTGTAGTGGATACTGGCCTTGTGCACTCTCAGGAGATGGGCATCTGCTTAACTGAGGGTATACCAAACACAAGTATTAAGACTGTAGTGGCATGGGCATGGTGGTGCTCACAGTTTGGGATGTCAGTTGGCTTCCGAGGTCTCTAGCAGAAGAGAGTCTGTTGTGGCATGCTTCTGGAGGAACAGGTGCCTATGTTCGAAGACACATGCTGTTCTTGGCCATCTCGGCGTGCGGATGAGTACACATGACACTGATGTCCCTAATGCCTATCCTTGGAGGTCATAGATAGCACCATAAAGGGGCACCTTCTCTTGGGAGAATTTATAGTATTTTGCTAAGGGGCCCAGCCACATGTTCTTATTGGGGTGTGTAATAATAGCCTGGACAGGAAGCAGGACCGGATGGAGTCATTCATCACCAAAGTTGAGGAACTCTGCTGTAGCTGTGGGCACTGGGACATCCAGGCTAACACAGCAGAGTCCCTCCCCTCTGAAGGAGGGAATTGTGGGCCTGTTGAGAGGGATAGGCATTAAACACGTGACCATCCCAGAAGAGACAATGCCAGACAGGGAGCGTGAAGAGGGAAGAGAGAGACAGAGATGGGATTCAGAGAGACAGAACCAGGGACAGAGAGAGCCGGGGATAGAGTAGAGAGAGGGAAGAGAGAAAAGGGACGGAAGAGAGGGAATAGAGGAGGGGAAGAGAAAAAGAAGAGAGAGAGAGGAGGCAAGAGAGAGAGAGAGAGGACCTGAGTAAGGTCTTGAGAGTACTGGAGGGAACTGGCTTTTTCGTGGAGTCTCTGGGGGGAGGTAATTTTGAAACACCAATTGGAACATCGATGATGACCAGGGCCACCCTTTGTTTTACAGATGAGAAGCCTGAGGTTAGGGTGGGGACAGGCCAGTGGGCCACAGTGAATGGTGGAAAATAAATGCAGAGCTGGGAACCTGGGGGCCAGGGTGGTGTCTGGAAGTGCTCCCTGCTGCCTTGCAGGGGTCTGCCCTTGGATGACACCTGATTCAGTGACGTCTGGTCCACCAGGGCAGGGGGGTGTCAAGGGCAGTGCCAAGGTCGGCTGGTCATGGGGAGGCTACAGCCACGGCAAGCCCTAACCTAGGCTGGGGATCTAGAAAGCAGGAATCCTCATGTGGCTGTGCGCTGTGGGCCTGCCACCCCTCTGTGCTGGCTTAGCCCCGTTCCCACACCAAGGACAGGGCACTAAATCTGTCACACAAGGGCGTGTGTGGACAAGCTTCTTACGAACAACTGTGTACTTACAAACAGAAGATTGCTGCAGTTGCCAACAGATGTTTTGAAGGGCAGGCACAGGGCTGGTTCAGAGTGACATACTCCAGGGGGAAGGTCTGAGTGAGCAGAGTGAAGGCGGGTAGCCAAGCCAAGGGTAAGGGTCTGGGCACAGCAGGTAGAAAGGCTGTGGGTCCAGGGAACTTAGCTGTAGATTCCAAGAGCCTTTCCTGCCTCTTCATATTGAGGATCCCCAACACACACCCATATCCCCACCTCGCTTATCTGGATAGGATCTGTAGTCACTACTGGAGACCGTTATTATTGCCTTTGTAGTTGGGAGTCCAGATTAAAGTTCACGAGTACTCACCAGGTACCCAGGAGCCCAGTGCTTTCCGGCAGTGCACCCTCACTGACTGCTGGTCTCCTAGATGCCATCAGCACTGCTGGTCTCCGGCTCTTCCACGGGAGGAGGCATGGCAAGCCATGCAGGGGTCATGTGAATTTGTCTGCGTGTGTTGTCTGTGTCTGCCCACAGCTCCCTCCCACGGGCCACTGCATTTGTTGGGTGGGGGCAGGCCACCCTCTCTACACACACATGAGAAAGTGCGGCTGCTGGTTTCCGGAACATTCCTTGCCACTTTCCCTCTGCTTTCTTGTCAGTGTTGCTTACAGGGAACCCGGCAGTTGGAGAGGGAAGAGCAAGGAGTGAGCAGGAGGGGCTTTGCCTGTAGTTCAGCCATTCATTGTCACCCACCCTCGGACTCATTGTCCCCAGAACACAGACACATCCTGTTGGCCTGGTCAGGAGATCTGATGGGAACCTGCCATTCCAGGTTTCCGGTTTGAGTAACAGGCCAGGGGGGCTGGGCAGGGCCCTGAATAGGAGCTGGCAATGCCCATCAGATTATCTTGCAAGGGGAGGCTGAAATGGCCCCACCCAGGCTCAGGGACCGGGCCTGGACGAGGGCCAAGGGGTCAAGAGATGGGCGGGGGGTGGGGGGGGTGTTGTCTTGGTGTCATAATTGGAGTCTCACCCTCCTGTGGAGCTATTGGCTCTTGTAGAGTCCCAGACTGCATTTGAATGGCTTGTCCGATTCAGCCTGGTTCTCTAGCAAATTAGAAAGGAGGAAATGTCAACCGACCAGCACCAGAGGACTGATTTGTGGTTCCGGAGATGCTTTGGAATCCAGGCTTCTCTCCTCTCTCCCACCCTCTGCTTTGTGTGATCTTGCTGTGTGTCACAGCTCTTTCTGGACTTGATTTTCCATCTCTGTCCGGAAAAAGAGGAGGTGGCTCAATCTGTCCCTTCTACCAGCAAGATTTGTGTTAAAAGAACTGGAGGTTGCTGTGGCTGGTGATGTAGTTTAGTGTGTTGAGCGTGTAGCATGCAGGAGCCCTGGGTTCAATCCCTAAAACACACACACACACACACACACACACACACACACACCAGAAACATAAACAAAATTCTCAAAGAAACAAGCTAAGAACCCAACTACAAACTAACCTAGAGACAGGATACTTATTGGAAGTTAATTATCTCAGATCCCAAATAAAGAAGTTAATATAGAAAACTTCAGCAGGAAGTAAAATAAGCACTGTAATTATTAAGCGTTTACTGTTTGCTGTGTGGCAGAACCAGGGTGTAGCATAAGTTTTTGGTGAGAATAGTCATAAGTTTTTAGGGGCATTTGGTTGGGCAGCCTGCTTTGTGCCCTTGAAAGCTGCTAAATTGGCTAAATCCCCAGCCAGGGGATGCCTGGGTTGGGAGTGAGAATGGGAAGAGATGCTCATGTTCACCACCAGGGGGTGCTAGAGAACACCAAATGGGCTCTAGGCTCTGCAATTTTCCAGGCCTTGTGTTCTTTTTCTTCCTGGGTCTCTGCAAGTCTGGAGACATGCACTGGCTGGGGAAACTCAGCTGCTCTGTGGCCTGGGTGGATGCATGTGTCATGGGGGTGGGGGTATATGGAAGCCTAGGGTGGTGTTCTTGAAGAAAGAGTGAGTGGATAGAAAGATAGATAAATATGTGGATGGATGGATGGGTAGATGGGTGGGTGAATGGAATGTGGATTGGTGGGGGGGTTAGTAGGTGGACAGATAGGTGAGTGAGTGGGTAGGTGGTTGGGTAGATGGATGGGTAGGTGGGTAGCTGGGTGGGTGGCTGAATGTGTGGCTGAGTGGGTGGGTGGGTGAGGACTCCCCAGGCTCTTCCCTGATGCCACCCTATCTCTGTACAGGTACGTGCACTACTTCAGCGGCCTACTCTCTGGCTCCATCAAAATGAACAACAAGCCCTTGTTCCTGCACCATGTGATCATGCACGGCATCCCCAACTTTGAGTCTAAAGGAGGTACCTGCCCAATCCCCTCCCTCCGGCCTCCATTTCCTTCTCGGTGGCCTTGGGTGGTAAGCCATATGCTACACTGTAGTGTCATCTAGGCTGGTGTGGGGCCCTCAGCAGAACTCAATCCTCGTCCTCTGCAACGTGGGGTCGGCACCTGGCCATGCCTAGCGTCAGAGGACACTGGGAGAGACAGTTTTTCTCTCCTTAAAATGCCTTAGAAATGAAGTTAGTCTTTCTCCCCTCTCTTGCTTCCTTCTTTTCCTCTTCCTCTTTTTCCCCTTTCCCCTCCCCATGTCTCTCATCTCCCGAACCATTTCTGCTTCTTAGCTCACACATCCCCCCTCTCTGACAGGGTGCCGACCGTTTCTCCGCATCTACCAAGCCATGCAACCTGTGTACACATCTGGCATTTAGTAAGTAGTCTGTGCGAGTGAGGACAGGGGTGGGGCAGGAGGAAGGGAGAAGGGAGCCTGCTTCCTCAGGAGCACTGTCCCTCATCGCCTCTCCCCCTCAGCAACATCCCCGGAGACAGCCAGGCCAGCATCTGTATCACCATTGAACCAGGGCTGCTCCTGAAGGGAGACATCTTGGTGAGCTCCACCCTCCTCCTTCCCTGGGGACGTGGGACATGCATCTGTCTCTGGGGAGCTACGGAGTAGGCTCATGCGGTCTTGGTCTGCCTTCCTCCCTTGGAGTGGGTGTTTTCCTCCTAGCTCCATCTTTTGCTCTGGGGCAGCTTCAGTGTGAACTGTGACCTTCTAGCTTGAGACTGGGACAAGAGACTCCCGATTCTAAGCTCAGACCAGCTTGCTGCAAGTTAAAGGCCCTGTTTCCTTTCCCACACCCGCCTGTGTGCAGGGACAGTTGGGAGGACATTCCTCACAACTCCAGACTGTTCCCCTCCTCTTCTGCTCTAGAGGTTTCTCAGAGAGCTTTGAGATATTGTTTGGTATTGGCGACCTCACTCTTCTGAGTTTGGGGTGAGCCTTGGGGGCTCAGATAATGGAGTGAGTTAGGAGGTTCCCCGCGATCTGGCCTTTCTCCCTTTGCCCCTTCCCACGCAGCTGAAGTGTTATCACAAGAAGTTTCGGAGCCCGGCTCGAGACGTCATCTTCCGAGTGCAGTTCCACACCTGTGCCATCCATGACTTGGGGGTTGTTTTTGGGAAGGAAGACCTGGATGAGGCCTTCAAAGGTGAGCTCTCTCATGGGCCAGGATGGGACTCTTGTAGCAGGGGAGGAGCCCAGCGTGGGATAAAGTGGTGGATGCAGGGGCCATCTTTTCTGAGCCACAAGTTCCAGGGGGCTCTGGATGACAGTGCAAGGAAATTGAGGGAGAACCATGAAAAGGCTGAGGTTGGGGTGGTCTTGGAGTTCAGGTTGCAATAGAGATCAAGATAATTCCTCTCTGCATCTTGAGGTCCATCCCTGTAACCCAAGACCCCTGGGCTATTTTGTGCCTCCCACCCTTCTCTAGTAATTGCTCCAGATTGTCTCCTTCTTGTCCTCCCCCCCTTGTCCCTTGTTCCACGTGACCACTGGGAGTCAGTTTTCTAGCATTCACGGGTATCTTAATACTGGGCTCAGTATTAAGTGCTGGAATCAAAGTGAAACATGATGGATGTGGTCTCTGTTTTGGTGAAGCTAAAAAGTCTTGAGGAGACGGCTGTGGCAGGAAACAAGCATCCCTCAGGAAAGGTGCAATAAGGAGGAAGAAATGTGGCCAGGGGAGGTTGGAGTCTAATGTCCACTTAAGGCTCTGTCTAAATCACATCCAAGCCTGGAGAGATGGAGAAAGATAGAGAAAAGGGGGGAGATCTCTATGAATATCTGTATTCATGCATGCATTAATTTATTCCATTAACCAGCTATTAACACACCATCTTTCATCCATCCACCTGAACTTTTGTTCTGTTATCTACCCATTGGTCCATCCATCCATCCATCCATCCATCCATCCATCCATCCATCCCTTCATCCACACAGTTACTCATGTGCTAATGCATGCATGCATCCATCTATCCACACATACATTCACTGTCCACCCATTAGTAGACCCACTCAGCTATCCATCCATCACTTGTGTGGTAATACATGACAAACATGTTCTAGAACCTAGAGATACAAAGTGAAAACAGTTAACCCCTGCCTCTGAGAGTCCAGAGTTTCATAGGAGAGACACAAACAATTATGAATTAGTGTGCATAGAGATAAACACATGCAGAACATGATCGTGTCCCACAGAACAGACATGATCTTTGTTGGGACCTCTTCCTACAAGTGGTGACCCAGAACCCAGCCAGGAAGGGCCAGATTGGAGGAAGGGCCGCTCTCCTGTATACTCTGATACATGTGGTGGGAAAGGATGTTTTGTGACAGCATCCGAGCCAGGAGGAGCAACATGAGAGATGCTGTGAGTTTCAGGACAGATTATAATCAGTCTTGAGGGATGATGAAGGTGGAGCTGACAAAGTCAAGAAGAGGTTGAGGAGACACAGAGGGAAAGGGATCCCAGTTCCCTCTTGCATTTGTTCAGGTGTTGCGTTTGTCTAATTATTATTAGAAGTCAGAGGTCAGGGTAAGAACCCGAATGATCGGAGAAGTGGCAGCGAAGCGACCAGGGACCGCCTGTCTCTTCCATTCCTCCACCCAAAAGCACTAAGATCCTCTCTAAGCCCTACCTTATTACTTCCTGTCTGTCTTCAGTCCTCCAAAACCTCTATGATTAATTTTGGTCAGCTAGTAGCTAGCTCCGCCCTCTAATTCAAAGCAAACTTTATTGTGTCCCCCCCCACCCAGGTGAGGACCTTGCGCTTGCTAGGCAAGCACTCTACTACTGAGCTAAATCCCCAACTCCACTTTATTGTCCTAATGTGATCAAAATATCACACATTTCCCCTTTTTGTCTAAATTAAAAGGCAAGGTTTTAATTCTAACATAGTAAAACTATATACAATAATAACAATTATCATGTAGGAATTACATTCACAATGTCCAGTTCATTTGCATTTGGCAAATTCAGAGAAAATACTCTATTATCTATCTTATCTTGTTGAGTCCAAAGTTTGGAACCCGATTCACTTTCCATCCTCACTTGTATTAACAACCCAAATCCATCCTTTTATGTCTCTCAACCTTATACAGTTTACACCTCTTTTTTGTTTGTTTGTTTGTTTGTTTGTTTGTTTTTTAGACAGGGTTTCTCTGTGTAGTTTTGATGCCTGTCCTGGATCTCACTCTGTAGACCAGGCTGGCCTCGAACTCACAGAGATCTGCCTGCCTCTGCCTCCTGAGTGCTGGGATTAAAGGCGTGCACCACCACCACCGCCTGGCACCCTACACCTCTTTTTATGAGTTCCTTTTCTGGATTTGGTAACAAGGAAAACCATAACTATAATTATCTTCAATTCCATCAGAGACCTGAGAAGGATATATTTCCTGGGTAAACAGGAAGTATAGAGCAACCAACTTCCAAAACTGTAGAAATGACACAAACAGTCGGTTCTTCTCTAACGTTGGGGCGTCCATTTTCGGCCTACAGGCCTAGGATAGCTGACAGACTTTTCTGTGTAGCCGGAATTTTGAAGGACTGTCCTGCTTTGTCTTGGTAAAGTTTGGCAGTCACTTTCTTTTGTGTCCTGCTTGTCCAATTTGGACAGCGTATTGTCAATACTCAAGGCAAGGGCAGTTTCTTGCCCAGTGGCTAATTTTTGCCATAAAGAAAGTAAACTCCATATGGAGTTTCTTTGATGCCCATCATCTTCTCTGAAGTAGATTGGTGCTGCCAGGAGCAGACACGTTTCATTGCCATAAAAAGCCTTATATTGTTAAAACATCTTAAGTTCCATATTCTGTAGATCTCTGAAGTGTTTGAAGATTACCTGTTTATCTAAAATATATCTGACCTTGAAACCTACCTAACATGGCTACAAGTTTGGTTGTAATAGGTGGCTAACTAGTAACTTACATTTCTTTATTATCCTAAATAGTTTATAATAATAACTTTCAAGGCCTAGAAATTCATGTTACATTGTTAAATGAGCTGCATAGGTACAATACTTTAAATAAGAGTGGAAATGTATGTACAGTATATTCTAACAAAAATAGCCTTAAACTTGTACCAATATACAAAAATCCATGCCAGTGTAAGACTAGTAGTTTAAGACTAGTAGTTGCTTTTTTAGTTTAAAAGTAGATTCAATAATTTACCCCTTTATCCTATCATTTCTATATCCTCCCTTTTTCTTTTCAGAATGGGATCCCTGAATCTAATCTCCTTTATTCAGTTTTATTCTTGACCATTACCAGTAACAACTTGTAACCAACTCCCCTAGATGATGACAAATATTTATAACCCACTGAATGACCAAAAATCATCCACCTCACCTCTTGGGAATGTGGGCATCATGTTCTCTAGATTGCTTCCTGCTGTCTGTGGAAGAGGGGAAGTGAGGGCATCTCTAGGGGAAATTGAGATAATGATCAAGTCCTGGGAGAACTAGCTGTATCATTTGTTGCCAGTCTCTGTGTAATGGGAAAGTGCAGGGCTTATCTGAAGTCCAGCCTGGAGTAGTGCATGAGGCTGGATCACAGCTAATGTAAATTAGCTAACCTTTAAATTATCCTGAGCAGTTTGTCATCCAAAGCTGATCTTTGGGTGGTGTTTGTCAAGCTTAGTGGCATTACCATAATCCAGGTGGAATCGTTGTTGTGGGGTCCCACTATCCTTTTGGAGACTTCAAAGGTCACTATTAGGAATGGTTATGGTTCACTGTAGAAAACATAAACATTTTAAATGTCATATGCAGCAGATCTCAGAGAGGTTAAAGGACCACAATTTATTAAGTACATCCAGAGTATACAAACTTAATTCCTAGTTACCTGATAGAGACTCAGACCCGAAATCATGTACAGGAAGCTAGGTGAAGCCTTTTTCTAGAATTAGTTAGTACTCTATATGACCATTAACATCATGGCAAAGTTTAAAAATACACACACACACACACACACACACACACACACACGCACATTATATATAAATCCTATAAATTTTAAGGTACTATTTATATCTTAAGAAAAATTTTAAAGAGTCAAAATAAAACCAAAGGATTATGAGATTAGTGGCAATAGAATAGTCCCTTAAATTTGGTTTTTCTTCTGTTCCATACCAGCTGGCTCTTCTGACATGAGACAGAGATTTGGGATTTTTCTTTAACAAGCATGCTTGGGTTTAGAGAAGGAGAGAGCCATATTCCAACTTAAAAGCCAGCTTTAATTTTTAATTGAACTAGGACTACAAAAAGACCATTTATCTTATATGTCTGTAGAGAACAGCAGAAACAAACATTTGGGAAGATTTATGAAATTTTATCCTGTTGGAGATGTGATATACCAATAGGCTAATTTACTCTTTTTCTGGGGACATTTCCTCTGGATGATTCATCCTTTTTCTTCAGATGTCTCATTTGTCCAGTGGTTTTCAGATTCCTTAGTTAGATGCCTTCATTATCCTGGAAAGACAAAAACAAAAACCTGCCCCAGCCCTAACTTTGGGGAGTTTCCTTTTTGTCAGGATATATGTGATGAAATGAAAAGCATTTGTTAGTCTTATAAGTTAGTTTAGATTGAATGGCCACACTGATTAATAAACTCTGGCCTCTTTTAGTCAAGACGTCTCTCCTGTTTGAATCTAATCTTTGGTGATATCCATGGTTTTTCTTCTCCTGTGGAAACAAAAGCAAAACCTCTTCCCCAACATAACTCATATCCTGGTTTCCATTCTGAGGTCTACACATCTTTAAAGTATACAGGATGATTTAATACTGTAGGTTTTTTTTTTTTTTCTATTATCCAATGTCTCTCCATAGCTGTCATTCATTTCTCACTAGTATTTAAAAAAATTTAAAGTTAATAAAGCATTGTATAATCTATCTGGGGGGTGGTCTTTATTACCTCTTTCTTTTTTTAAAGCATATCTTTTAGAGTATGATTCTACTTGCCCTGTAGGATTGTGTGGTATACTTGTAATATGCTTTATATTGTAATATGAAAAAATCCATTTTACTTTACTAGAGACATATGCTGAAGTGTTGTTAGTCTTAATTTGTACAGGTATCACCATGATGGCCATAACTTCTAATAAATGTGTAATTACAGAATCAGCCTTTTCAGAACTCAAAGCAAATGGATGCCCATCAAAATCCTGAATATGTATCTAGGGTATGATGTATATATTTTAATTTTCCAAACTCTGGAAAATGAAACACAACCATTTGCCAAATTTTATTTCTTTGAGTACCCTTTGGGTTACTTCCTGCAAGAAGTGGAGTTTGGTTATACAAAGAACAAGTAGGAATATTTCCTTATAATTTCCTTGACTTGTTGCCAAGTGATAGAAAAAGCAAGCATGGAGAACCATTGAAAATCAACAGACCCACAAGCAGAAGTGTAGCCACAGTGTCTGTCCTAGTCAGGGTTGCTACTGCTGTCATCAAATACCAGGACCAAAGCAAGTTGGGGAGGAAAGGGTTTATTGGGCTTACACTTGCATATCACTGTTCATCATGGAAGGAAGTCAGGATAGGAACTCAAAAAGGGCAGGAACCTGGAGGCAGGAGCTGATGCAGAGGCCATGGAGGGGTGCTCCTTACTGGCTTGCTCCCCATGGCTTGCTCAGCCTGCTTTCTTGGAGAGCTCAGGACCACCTGCCGAGGGGTGGTATCACCCACAATGGGATGGACCCTCCCCCATCAATCACTCATTAAGAAAATTCCTTACTGGCTTGACGACAGCCCCATCTTATGGGGGCATTTTCTCAATGGAGACTCCCTTTTCTCCAGTGACTCGCTTGTATCAAGTTGATATAAAACTAGCCAGCACAGTGTCTGAGGGAATCAGTGAAATAAATACAAACCTACCCAGATTTAAAAAGAAAGGAGGCTGGGTGTGGTAGAGTATGTCTGTAACCCTGGTACTCAGGAGGCTGAGGCAGGAGGATTTTGAGTTCAAACCCAGATTGACCCTGTATTTAAAAAGGTGGGAGAAGAGTAGGAGTAACAGGAGACAAATAATCCACCTTCATAGCGGTGAAGCAAGGGGGTTACTCAGAAATGATTTCTAGAAATAGTGGCACAAATAGTGACTGTGATCTAGAGCCTTAAAGATGGGATGCTGTAGTCAGAAACCGAAAGGATTGTGTTTGCCTCAGGAAGCAGAACTCTGGCAAGGGTGTGGCCTGCAGTTCCAGTGTGGGATTGGGCTGGGTAGTGTAGCTTGTGTAGCTCAGTGGGTAATGTGCTTGCCTAGTGTGCTTGTGAAGCCCTAGGCTTGATCCCCAGCACCTATAATTTCAACACTGAAGAGATGGAGGGCAAGAGATTGAAGTCCATCCTTAGCTACATAGTGAGTTTGGGGCCAGCCTGGGCTACCTGAGAGCCTGTCTCAAAATATTTTTTCACTGTGTGTGCCTGTGCTACTTCCTCTGTGTGAAGGTAAATGTAGACCACACTATGGTTTATTAGCTATGTATGCATATATGACTGAGTTCTTTTCTACAAGAAACCTTTCTATTTGGGGATCCAGGGTCCATATTCTCCTTTCCTTCTCTTTCAGATGATCGATTTCCTGATTATGGCAAAGTGGAGTTTGTCTTTTCCTATGGGCCAGAAAAAATTCAAGGTACAGACCATGGTCCAGCCCTTGCCCTGTTGGACCTCACCTGTCCCTCCTCACTCTCCTCAGCATCCTCACCTGTCCCTCCGCACTCTCCTCAGCATCCTCACCTGTCCCTCCTCACCCTCAGCATCCTCACCTGTCCCTCCTCACTCTCCTCCTCACCTGTCCTGTCTGACCCTCAGCATCCTCACCTGTCCCTCCTCACCCTCAGCATCCTCACCTGTCCCTCCTCACTCTCCTCCTCACCTGTCCTGTCTGACCCTCAGCATCCTCACCTGTCCCTCCTCACTCTCCTCAGCATCCTCACCTGTCCCTCCGCACTCTCCTCAGCATCCTCACCTGTCCCTCCTCACCCTCAGCATCCTCACCTGTCCCTCCTCACTCTCCTCAGCATCCTCACCTGTCCCTCCTCACCCTCAGCATCCTCACCTGTCCCTCCGCACTCCTCATCCTCACCTGTCCCTCCTCACTCTCCTCATCCTCACCTGTCCCTCCTCACTCTCCTCCTCACCTGTCCTGTCTGACCCTCAGCATCCTCACCTGTCCCTCCTCACTCTCCTCAGCATCCTCACCTGTCCCTCCTCACTCTCCTCAGCATCCTCACCTGTCCCTCCTCACTCTCCTCAGCATCCTCACCTGTCCCTCCTCACTCTCAGCATCCTCCCGCTGGTCATCTCTACAAACAGGATGTTAGAGGTGGGTCAAGGTACAGGACCAGGGTATCAGAGTGGACTTCCAGCCAAACCTGATCCAGCACCTTAATGTCTATATGACAAAATAAAGGCTAACAGCGAGGCATTGAGTTGGCTAAGCTGTTCTGGTCCCTTTAGGCCACCATCTTGTTATATTCCGAGACTGAGGGCCTTGGCAGATGGAAGGGACAGCCAGAGCACATGCCAAGGTGCTGGGTGGATAGTGGGTATTTATGAACCGAAGTGGCTCAACCCGGAGGCCAGTTTAATAATAGCCTTTCTTCCTCTGGACTCTAAACACGGAGACCAGTTGTTCTTCATCTTATTTGAGAACAGAATGGGAGGAGATGAAGTCAGGTTACAGGCAGAGGGACTCTGGGAAGACTGAAGACAGGACCGGCAGGCCAGGAAAACAGGCTACCCTGGATGGGCTAACACACTAGTTGCTGTGTTGACTCTGAGGTTACAAAAGAGACTGGCCTCTTCTTGAGGATATCTGTCTGGAATAGGGAGCATCTTTTGTGCGTGCGTGTGTGTGTGTGTGTGTGTGTGTGTGTGTGTGTGTGTGTGGTTTTTCAAGACAGGGTTTCTCTGTGTAGCTTTGCGCCTTTCCTGGAACTCACTTGGTAGACCAGGCTGGCCTCAAACTCACAGAGATCCACCTGGCTCTGCCTCCCCAGTGCTGGGATTAAAGGCATGCTCCACCACCGCCTGGCTGAGAGCATCTTAAATAGGGGCAGAGACAGGCCTGGGACGACCTTTACCAGCTGTGTCCTCTCAATATCCTGGCTGTGATTTCCCTGCTGTCCCTACCTACAGGTGGTCCAGGACAAGCCTGTCCCTTATCTCTTCTCCAGTCTCCAGAGCTGACCCTTGCTCCTGCCCCAGGGCCATAGATGATGTAGAAGCAGCCACCCAGAGGGTGGGGACATGCTTTCTCTAGGGTGTGTGTATGGTTTTTTTTTTTTTTTTTAATCAGTGCCCTGACCTGATCTGCCCCATGACCCAGTCCTAGACTCCTGGGTTCTTGAGGCAGCCCGAGTTATGTCCAACTCTAGACATTCAAGACATTCCACGGAGGAGCTCACTGGCCTTCTGCTTTACTAGATGCTTATCTCTTGTCCTCTCTGTCCCTCTGTCCCCTGCCGGCTCCCCACAGGCATGGAACACCTGGAGAATGGGCCCAGTGTCTCTGTAGACTATAACACCTCTGACCCCCTCATCCGCTGGGACTCCTACGACAACTTCAGTGGACATCGTGAGGATGGCATGGAGGGTAGGTGACCCCTGACTGCCAGGCTCTCGCTGAGCTGGGCAGCCCTGGCTTGTGTGACCTTGGTTCTCTGGGGTCTCTGTAGAGGAGGTGGCTTTACGTGCAGCTGGCAGTCTCTGTTCCGTCTCTTTGGAACCTGCCCTCAGGCGTCTCCAGGCTGCTGTCTCTGTTCTTAGAGGTCAGAGCATGGGTATGTAGATGAAGTGTTTGGGGGTCTAACAGCTTCCATGAGGACCCATCAAAGATGTCTGGGAACTTAATGTGGCATTCCAAGATGCAAGAGAGAAAAAACAACAAAACCAAACACCAAAACAAGCTGCAGAGTGGGAACAGTGCCTGTGCTTACTTAACGTGCCTGAAAACACCAACATATTTCATACCCAGCTGCAGGCAGGTGTGCCCTGGAGAGTTCTGTGGTGGGTCCATTTATTTGTTTGGCTCTCGGAATATGTAGGAGGGAGGAGGGGTAGAGATAGAGGATGAAGCCAGGTACCCTTGAGATATGCCCCCTTGGGTTTCAGCCCTCGGCTTGTTTTCTGGTTCAGCCACAGGGTGGCAGAATGTTAGAGCAGGTTGGAGGGTCCCCTGCAACCGTCTTCAGAATTGGGGTAACTGAGATCTTCTGAAAGGCAGGACCATGACTTACCCCTCAGACCCAGGCTGTGTCCTCTCCAGGACACCAGTGGCAACCTCTCTTCCCCACCAAAGCCATCTGGGGGTTGCTCCAGTGATGGAGTGGTATTGGGGAGGGAGAACATGGCCTGGGACTCACACCTGTTTACCTCTGCATGGCTGTTCCTCCGTCACCCTTGCCCAGGCATCCTGTGTGGCTCTACTCTGGATGCCATGCTACAGGCAGATATTAGACAGGATGGAGGAGGGAGGCTAGCTTAGGATTCAGGGGTTTCATAAGAGTGCCTTTATGTGCAGCACCCCAGGGTTGGTGGCTTGCCCTTGTACCCTCTCAGGGGGCCCCTCCCACTATGATCTTTGTCCTTCATACCCAGTTCCCATCTTCTGAGTTGTCTGAGTGGCCTGGGCATGGGGTGGAGCTGAGGATGGAATGGATTGTCTCTGAAGCTGCTGCTGCCGCCAGCCAGCCTCACTGTCTCTCACTTTGGGGAAGTTTGCATTTTTAACAAGAACACTTGGCAATTTGAAGGAATTTTTAATACCTCCCTCGCCATCTCTCCCTGGTAGGGATCCAGTGTGGTGATAAATGTAAAAACATTTCATGAGCCTCCAAAGTGCCTAGAGAATCAAAGCTAGAAAAATTAAGGGCGGAATGGATGGGACCAGCTCAAGGGAAGGGAGGAGAACGGAGGCCTAGGGTCTGAACAGGGGAACCTAGGGTAGCAGGTGGGTTCAACGGACAGGCGGGACAGACAAGAGATGGTCCTGACTGGCTCTGCAGCCCTCACCCCATGATTGCTTCCCCAGCAGGGGAACGGAGCTGGCAGGACCCCGGGCCAGTTACAAGGTCAGCTGGTCTTATCAGGACAGAGGGGCTTCTATACGCAGGCAAAGCCCTTTGCCCATAGAGGGGCAGATCGGGGCTCTGCTCTCGCCTTCCTTGCCTGGCCTGACAGCCTAGCCTGGGACCGTTGCCAGGAAATAGCTGCCCTGGGCTCTGACCGTGTGTGTCTTGCTGCCTGCCCACGGGCTGCATCCCCATTGGGCGCCTGGAGACCCCGGGGGAGCCCAGAGCTTGAGCATGGATTATGTTTTCTAGTCCTGTTCCTGTCTGGGAGCCTTTCTGTGTGGAAGGTTCTCTATCCTGGAGGAAAGGGGTTTTTTTTTGTGTGTGTGTGTGGCAAATGGTCAAGAGGAGGAAGTGGGAGACCTCTTGTCACCTTAATTGTGGGGAACAATGTGGTTCATCTGTGTGTAGGCTAGGAGGAGGAAACAGGGAAGAGAGGAAAGAGATGGAAACCCATATGGAGAATAGGCTCTGTCTAGGGACAATGGCCAGGGAGAGGGTGTACCCGCCATCTCAGGGACTTCTTCCTGGGGGTCTATTGTCTTAGCTCTCTTGGGTTACCATTCAGAGGCCCCACAGGTGGGCCCTAAGTGACAGAAACGTGCTCCGTGCTCTTATGGTTCTGGACCTGGATTCTGAGACCAAGGCTGATGTCCTTGAGGCCTGTCCCCTCAGCTTGTAGACTGCCCTTGCCCTGTGTCCGCATGTGTTTCCCTCTGTGTTTCTGTATTCTGTTCTCTTTATGTAGGGACCTGGACCTTTATATAGGTATACTGGAGTAAGACCCGTTTTAGTGACTTTCTTTTGCCATAACCAGCTCTTTCTTGGGCCACTGCACCCTGCAGCCTGTGGCCCTGAGGGGAGGGCTCAAGCCGCCATGTGTGGGATGGAACTTTCTGTGTTCCATGCCGTTGGAGACCCAGGCCCAGGTTTCTGACGAGGAAGAAGTGAGAATCCTGAGTTGTGGTGGAGAGCTGTCTGGCTCCTGCTGCCCTCCTCCTCAAGGCTGCCTCCACCTCCCTCTGTGTTGGTGTGGAGCCAGCCAGCTTGGCCCTGGCTGACACCACAATTTGAGCCTCCAGGAGTCCCATTAGCTCCTTGGCTCGAGTTCTGAGCCCCATGCCCAGGTCCCAGCACCCCTTAGGTGGGGGCAGGGCTTTGTTTTTGCCTATGCTGCACAGAGCCATGTCCAAATTCTTCCAGAGGGTTCCAAGAGTCTCTGAAACAAGTTCCAGTAGCTGGGTGGGGTGGTGGCCTTTGCTTCTGAGGAGCTGAGGAGCCGGGGAGCCAAGCTGCCTCAGGGCCCTCTGCCTGCTGTCCTCCGACTCCTTGGCCATCAAGCTAATGGGAGTCAGGATGGGGGACCAGGGCTGGTGCTGGGTAAGTGGGAGCATGGAAGCAGATTCTCAGACTGGAAGTAAGGGTGGAGGGAGAAGAAAATTCATCCCATGCTTCACAGGAATGGCAAGGATGCCGTTACCCGTCGCTTCTGGGTTTTACCTGTGTGAGGTGCCCAGCTGAGCCAGGGCAGGCGGCGAGGGGTTTGGTTGGATGCTCAAGCTTCCAGGTGCTCTGGCTCTGAGGAGAACCATATACTTTCTTAGGGGAGAGTTCTAAACCTCCCTACCCCTTCAGTTCTTCTGTCTCAGCTGAGAAGAGCCCCTTGTCTACAGTTAGGAGTCCCTGGTTTGGCTGACTGTGGAGGTGAGTTTGTCCAAGGATTGACTTTTTTATTTTAATTTTTGAGAGAAATGAGGGAAGTCAGGGCAGGGAAAGATGCTACAAATGAGGAGAGAGACACAGAGATGTGGAGAGGAAGATCTGGGCCAAGGGTCTCAGGCATCCCTGGAGACCCCTTCCTGTGGGTCTTCAGTTTTAGTCTGCATAGAAATAGGATGTAGGGGGTCCTGGAGAGTTGGCTCAGTGTTTGAGCACGCTGGCTGCTCTTCCAGACAGAGGATGTGAGTTCAACAACCACATGGTGGCTCACAGCATCTGTGAGTCCAGTTCCAGGGGCCCCGAGGCTCTCTCTTCTGGTCCCTGAAGGCACCAGGCACACAGGTGGTGCATATGCATATCTGCAGACAAAAGATCCATACAGAGAAAATAAAAATAAAGATTAAAAAAAGAAAGAAAGAGGATGTAGGAGTAGACAGCATTTCTTCTCATTCTGAGCTCAACCAGTATTTCCTCTAGGGACTTATGAGAGGCTGGGATGGTCCTGACACATTAACCTCTCAACTCTTGAGCTCCAGAGGGAAAGAAATGGCAGAGTGGTTGCATTGGTCAGCATAGGCCAGCAGATGCTGCAGTAACAAACAGCCCCATTCACATGGCTTCCTCCCTCCAACATAGTCCCTGCTTAAGGTATTTGTCCACAAAGGATGGGAATAAGCCACTGTTCACCCTAGTTTCCCTAGGGAGGGGGGCTTCATCTAGAATGTCTCTCTCATTGATGCTACTACAGGAGGAGGGCTCTGATGTTCACTAGGCTTCTGCCAGGAACTGACATGTTCTTCCTGCTCACATTTCATTGGTTAAAACAAGCCAAGGTCTATGTCTTAACTCCAAAGGAGGCAGGAATGTTGTGTATGCACGCAAGACAGAAAACTCGAGAACAGGTGGAACAGATCACCGTGTACTGTAGAGTCGGTGGTGTGGAGTCTAGAGTCAGACAGTCTGTTTGCGATCCTTGGTGCCTTTCTGAGACCTTGTCCATACAACAGATACCATAACAGGACCTTCCACCTATGGGAGGCACTTCAGAGTCAGTGAGGGCCAATGCCAGAAGTTCAGTGTTGGCTAAGTGCTATGTTGGCAGGACTTAGTGTCTGTGGCGGCCATGCTGGAGTAGGTAAGACAAAGATGGGATTTTATGAGTCCCGCCCTTCTAAGAGGCCCCTGTCCCTTTCCCCACTACTCTCTGGGCATCATCTACATCTGACCCACTCTTGACACTCAGGACACTTGCCTCCTACATCTGGAGAGTTCCCTCCCCCAGCCTTTGAGTGAGTTAAGGGGTCTGGATTCCTAAAGGAGGTGCCAGCTCTAAACCACGATGATGGTGCTGCTGCTGCTGGTGGTGCTACTGCTGGTGGTGACCGTGAGAGACTGATAGCACATTCTGGGTGCTGGATGTTTTTGGTTAAACTGTCCCCCCACCCCCGAAACACCATTGGCCAAGCGTGTCTTGTCACCTCTGGGCTAGCTGGAGTCCCTTGATTTTGTTCATCTCTGCCCTCTACTCTGCCCTTCCTTGTCTCCATGACACTAAGGGTACTTCCATTTCTTCTCTGGTTACATGATGGAAAATCTAAAGGGTTGGTAAATTCAGACATCAGTTTGGAGTTGGCACATCACCTTGTCAGCCCTTGCCTGGCCAACATTGTGTGTGTGTGTGTGTGTGTGTGTGCGTGTGCGCGCGCGCGCGCATCTGCATGTGGCCAGGTTGTATGTGTTTATGTGGTGTGCGTGTGCACATACATACACATGTTTGTGTGCCTATGTATGTGCTTACAGGACATAGAAGGTTTACTCAACATTTTGAGGTAGGAAGAGAAGAGGTTACAAACATTTTAGAACTTTCTTCAGGAACCATTGAGAGATTGAGCCAGTCAGTCACCTGTAGATTTGGAGGACTGTGGGTTTGTGACTCTTGAGTGCCTTGTCAGCAGATCTGGAAACTTCTCATGTGGCCTGGTAGCTTCTCTGGATGTTCCTTAGTCGCTATGCTGTCCTCCTGGACCCCTTAGGTCGAGAGACACTGAGGTATGAGGACTGTATCTCAGTGTGGGGTGTCTGTAGTGACAGTGACGTGTATGCATGCAATGGCTGCTTGGGAGGATACTAGGTTCCTCTTTCATCCCCTCCAAAGAGGACTAATCAGCAGGTTCAAACACAAGATTGGTGTGACCTTGTGGGTAGAGGACATAACTCCCATGACCCAGCATCTGCCAGCCACCTGCCTAGCATTGCTCCCGTGGGCTGGGGCTGGCCCTGTCCTGATGCCCTTGGTCCCTTAGCTGGCCTGTCCTACACTGCTGCTGGCAGGCTTGGGCAGCAGTCTGCGTCCGGAGCACGTGGTAAGATGATCCCTTTCTTGCTGAATGAGTCTTTGGTCTCTCAATCTCTGCCATCGGGAGGAGGTGGAAGGCTGGAGCCACACTCTGAGTGGTGCCAAGCTTGCTGCCAGCAGCCCAGTGCCCAGATGGAGGCTGGGGACAAGGAACATGTACTCTGTCCCCTCAGGCTCCCTTACCTCTTCTGCCAGACCTGGAGATGAATGTAAGTTGCTGGCCCTAGCCTAGGGTACCATCTTCTCATCCATTTCCAAGAAATGGAATCTAATTTCCTATTGATCATGGGCTTTTCTGACCTGCAAAATAGGCTTTCCATCTACCCCTCTGTCTCCATTCTCTCCTCTCCCATCCTCCCTTTCCTCTATCCTGCCACTCATCTACCCTCCCCTGCTTCCATCCTCCCCTTCCCCATCCTTCCTTCTGTCCTCTCCTTTGGTCCTGCCCTCCCTCCCTCCCTCCCTCCCTCCCTCCCTCCCTCCCTCCCTCCCTCCCCCCTTTCCCTCTTTTCCTCTCTCTTCCCCTGGTTCTTAATCAATCACTAATTACAAGTGGTAGGCACCAAGTTAGTCCTGGGGGTTGGAGAGTCAAGTCTAGGGGTGCTTGGGGATAGGAGCAGGAGTGTCACATACGTTTGCCAGCCACCCTGAACCTGCAGCCTGACCAGGTGACAGCCTCTGACTCAGAGCGGCTGGCTTTAGAGGGATGGCATGTGGCTGGGCCCTGACAATGGATGTAGCATCGTCTCTCAGAGTTAAAAGGCAGGGACACTGGTCGAAGTCTAGAAAGCTGAGGTTAAGAAAGAGCACTCAAGGCCAGGCATGGTGGCTGAGGCAGGAGGAAAACCTTTTTAGAAAAAAAGGAATTAAAAGCAATTATGTCAGCCCAGCTTTCCTGAAGGCTGGGTCTTTAGTGGATGCTCGATAGATCTGTGGGAGGTAAGGGTGACTAGAACAGGGAGGCAGGGTGGGGGTGGGTTTGCAAATGCTGTGTGCTGCTCAGGGTGGGTCCATGTTTCCTCAGCCACGCCTGGGCCCTGCTGCTCATGGCTTCCCTGCTGTTGAAGGCACAGGGCTTTCCCCTTTTAGATTGCGGGGTTTCAGAGATCCCTTTTCTAGGGGACTAAGAGCTGGATGGTGTTGTAGTGGAGCAAGCCCTATCCTCTTGACTGGTAGACCTTGCCTAACAAGCAACAGCACAGGCAGGTCCTAGGCTCACACCCAAGGACATGCCACTGGACCCTCAGATTTACCCGGGCAGTGGCAGTTGTTACACCCAGCTCTAGTGGCTGTGAACCCCCAGGAGGGCTTCAGACTGCCTTAACATCCAGACCTTCAGTAGGGAGAGGGTTCTTTCTGGATTCTGGAGTATGCTTCTCAGCACTGAGGTGTCCATCCCTGCTTTGAGGATGCCTGGCCTCGATCTCGCTATCCTGAATGTTTGCCTGGGGCTGGCACCCGAGGCTGATGCAGAGGGTCTGCCCTGTGGCTTGCTGGCGAGCAGCTCCACTGCTGACTGCCCTGGCCTGCTCTGGGTATTTCTCTGCCTCAGCAGCTTCAAGGAGGAGCTGCTCTGTGCCTGGGCCTCCCTGGGGCCTTTTGTGTTACAAAGCTCTGTCCTTCCTGCTTTGGAGACCCACCCTCTGGGGCCAGCCTTCTGGCCTGCTTTCTGTCCCACTGACAGTTTGGGGGCTGTGTGAGGGAAATTGTTTCAAGGGATCTAGGTCTGGCAGAAGATCAGTCCTTTCCTGGATGCCATCCCTCCCTCGACTTCCCCGGCTGCCCATGGGTGATTTATCTCTTCTAACTCCCTTTCCTTTCCACACCCCTTCCTGCCAGACCTCCCGAAGCCCCGTGAAGCCTAGGCTGGCTTCAGCAACAGGCTGGCTCTATCAAGAATATGGAAGTGCCTCCAAGTGTCCTGTGGATCTCAGGAGGGGCCAGTCCCTAGGCAAGCAGGGCCTGGAGGATAGACGCTAGCGGGCTTGGCATTTGGGCTACTCTGGTCAAGTCCTAACTCTGCCTCCTGCCTTTTGTTGGCCCTGGGCAAGGTGCTCAGCCTTTTAGCCTCAGTGTGGAGAGAAGGAAGACACCTGGCAGAGGACAAAGACTCAGAGGTTCATCACAAAGCCTTGCCTCTCCAAGGGACCTTGTAAAACACGTCTTGAAGTGAGTCAGACCACCTTCTAGCCATCCCAGCTAGAAGCAGACTTTTAAATCAGACCTCTGGCTCCATGACCAGCATTGGCTCACACTGTCCAAATGCAGGCTGTACCCCCTGGGTGGTTCATCTCTTGATGATTCACTTCCTAGGCTGGGTCTGCCCTCCAGCACTGGTCACAGCCCCTTCCACATGGGACATGTGAGAATGTAGAGGAGAAAAGGCATGGTTCTAGTCACCCTTGAGCCCACTGTACTGAAGGGAGGAGGGGATGGAGCACAGATCACCTGTGGCGTGTGGCACCTGGGCTCCTCAGTCACATTGTCCCCTCACTTCCCAGGTATTTGTTGAATGCATATGATATGCCAACCCCTTCATTCCCCAGTCATTGAGGACAGGACAGTGAAGGAAACAAGACCATAGGGTTTCTGTTTTGGTGGAAGAAGGCAGATCATTTAAAAGAAAATTAGGGGCTGAGGTGATGATTCAGTCGTAAAGTGTTTGTGGAACCTTGAGGATCTGCATTTGACCCCCACAACCCATGTCAATGCCTGTCATGATGGTGGCATGTGCTTTGTGATCCCAGCATGGTGAGGCAGAGATGGGAGGATCCCTGGGGCTTGCTGGCTAGCCAGCACAGCCTACTTGACAAGTATATATATATATGAGAGGTAGACAGCAGCTAAGCACCCCACGGACAACATCTGAGGTTGTCCTCTGACCTCCACACACCCACACATGCATACATGCGTACACACCCACACAAATGCACACACACAGAATGAAAGGCACAGGGTAAGAAGGTATCCGAGTATGTAATGGGACAAGAGAAACTTGAGCTCTGCACTCCAAAGAGTGATCGGGATGGGCATGACGGTTAGAAATGTAAAAACAGGGATTACCAATTTCGGTCTTTTATTAAGTGGGCAGCAAAGACTTGAAGAGGACTGAGCTGCCCAAGTATGTAACTGGGGGAGAACCTTCCAGGTGGTGCAAAGGTCCTGGGGCAGGAGTGCAGGATGTTTGGGGATCACAAGTGGTTGGTGGCAGTGTGGCTGCAATGGAGGCTGTGGTAGGAGAAAAG
This sequence comes from Onychomys torridus, assembly GCF_903995425.1. Classification (NCBI taxonomy): domain Eukaryota; kingdom Metazoa; phylum Chordata; class Mammalia; order Rodentia; family Cricetidae; genus Onychomys; species Onychomys torridus. The sequence goes on along the minus strand of NC_050465.1, from coordinate 58,188,381 downwards.
GTCCCATCTAATGGGACCAGGGCACTTCGGATCTGGTAGCCATTGTGAGGATTCCAATGACTTTTACCGTAAGCGCTTCCACCAAATGGTAGATGATGAAGACCTTTCCAAATTGCACATCAAGAGGCTTTTCATTTTTTTTTTTCAGCTGCATAATATTCTTATCATACCTATGTGCCATTTTTTTTTTTTTTTTTTTTGGTTTTTTGAGACAGGGTTTCTCTGTGTAGCTTTGCGCCTTTCCTGGAACTCACTTGGTAGCCCAGGCTGGCCTCGAACTCACAGAGATCTTCCTGCCTCTGCCTCCTGAGTGCTGGGATTACAGACGTGCACCACCACCGCCCAGTTTATGTGCCATATTTTATTCACTAGTATTTTCTTTAAAACCTGTATTTAAGTAACAGGTCTTTTAGGTTATTTCCAGTCTCCCTTTTCTGTTTCTAGAAAATGCTGTCAGGGGTCATCCTGGGAATGTATTGTTTTCATTTGTGCAAGTCCTAGGACAACCTTCTGAGGGTGATGGGCAGTGACAGGTTGGCCTCTTCAAGGGCTGTCCTCATTGACATTTGCAGCCAGAGGGCAATCTGCTCCCACTGCTATGTGTTCCCCTCCTGAGTAAGATACTGTAGGACGGCCAGGACATCCTCTGCTTCTGCCCATTTCCCTGTGAGCCAGGTAGTTTTGCCTCTGTTTCATAATGAAGTAACACGTACAGAGAGATTAAGGTTCCCTAGCAGTGTTAGCACGGCCAGATGAGGGATGGAGCCCGAGTTCTGGTACCCACTGTTCATCATCCCGCCGCATCTCCCTATTTCTTCACAAGCACAGGAGTGTGGAGGAACCCTGCCCTCCTGTCCCATGCAGCTTTGAGATCCAGAGCCCTAGGAGCAAGGACCTGAGTTAAAACAGGAAACCTGTCTGACTCACCCCTGTGCCTGCGTCCTGGAGACACTTGCAGACCAGTGGCAGGACAGGAGAGGCCAGCCTCGGCAGTGGCAGCACGCTGGAACCACAGCTACAGTTTCTCTTGTCCCCTCCCATTACCAGCCCCAGAGGGGCAGCTCAGGAGCCTTGGAGGGGGGTGGGGAGACACAGGCTAATTCTGCTGTGGGTGGAGCCGCAGCCATAGCAGGGTCAGCTTGCTTAGGGATTAAGTTTCAGCATTTCTCAGATGAAAACAAATCGGTCTCTTTATTGCTCTGCTTGGCCTTTGGGACCACTATAGGCTGGTGCATATTTACGGACTTCCTGTAAGTCACTGGTTCTGCCCTAGTCTCAGGGCAGAAAATAGCCTTAGATGAGTTGGGAGCCTTTAGCCGGTGGCAGGCAGGACAGGAGAAATAGGTGTCTCAGCCAAGCAGTGTCTGGCTGAACATCCTCCCTGAGGTGGGCTGGCCTCTAGGAGCCTCCAACTGCTCCAAGGCTGGGCACCATCACCCCTTGGTACCCTTGCCTGTGACTCCCCATCTGCTGTCATTACTGTCTGATAACACTTTGCTGAGTGAGGCCCCTCTATTGTAGGGTGGATGGTTAGGGAGAGGAGGACAGAGGTGGCCATGGGTTTTAACTGTCGGTCTAGGATGGAGGTCTCATAACTGGGAGAACCCCTGTAGTTATGGGGTGAGAAACGGGAATGGGTGATGTTTCATTTTTCTCTTGGTTCTTTTAAGACAGGGTTTCTCTGACTGTCCTAGAACTTGCTCTGTAGCCCAGGCTGGCCTCGAACTCACAGATCTGCCTGCTTCTGCCTCCCGAGTGCTGGGATTAAAGACATGCACCACCACTGCCCAGCTTCAGGATGGCTTTTCTTGAAGTTGGGGTGAATTTTTCCACATATGCTTCTGTGTGGGTGACATGAGTGATTGTGGCTAGTGTCTGCAAAGGAGCAAGGCAACTTCTGGAGTTCCCTGACAAGACAGACTAGCTTTCTGGGTAAAGAGGACGCAATGTCTTCCACTCCAGACTCCCTGTTCCCTCTTCTCTCCTTTCTTGAAACTGTTTGCGCCCAAAGCCTCTCCCACGGGGACACAGATCTTCCAAGGGCAGAGCTGGATGCCCTCCAGCCCTGCTGGCTCCAGCTGGATTCTCCTTGCCTGGTGAGCCGAGGCAGAGCCGGCTGAGGGTGAGGCCCTGGCTTCTCACTGCCTGGTTTCCCGTCTTGACAGCTGTCACTGACGCTTATCTGAGGCTTTAGCTTTGTGTTGCTTTGATTGCTTGGGGAAAATAAAAAAGGCAGCGGGCGAGCATTCTTTGATGTTGGCTCTGTGCTCCCCCACTCCCAGGCCAGTGAGGTCAGACTTCGATATGAAAGCAAAAGCTTTCCTCAGATCTTTCCTCCCCCTTCCTCCCTCAGAGCCCCCTCGGTCTGAACTAAGGTTGGGAACCTCTGAGTCCCCACAGGTGCTTCATGTGGGAAGGGCCAGGGCTGAGCCAGGGGGCTGCCTCCCATCCAGGAAGGTTCCCTGTGGGGTGGAGGGCCTGGGAGTCAGGGAAGGTCACGTCACTCATCACAGAAGGGAACTGCCTGGTTTAAAGAGGAACACAGATCACCCTTGTCTACTGCCTAGCCCATACTCACGCATGTAGAAAACTCCACAGACCCCTCCACTCAGTTCGCTGTTATGCACTGAACCCCTGGATTACTCTGCAGACACCCTTCTGTAGAGAACTCCGTGGAGCACTCTGCACAGTCCCCTCTAGTGTACTGAACCTGTGGACTTCCAGCCCTGCACTCCCCTCCCTCACAGCGGGACCTGTATTCTAAAGGCACACAGCCCCTTGGGGCCTCAGTATTTCTGTCATGCCGAGAGCTCATGTCATTTTGGGTGAAGCTTTGAAATTGACCCACTAATGAAGGTAGGTCCTTATGTGACCATGAACCTCTCAGAGGTGGTGCCACGTGGTCCTGTCATGGTCATAGCTCTCCTTGGAATGCATGCAAATCCCAGGGAGCCCCTTCAAGTGACGTTAATACTAGTCTGGCCACCAGTGGATAGGTGGGTGGTTGAGCTGTCTTGACCACTGACTGTTGGTGCCTTTGAGCCTTCCTGTCTCCCTTGGGATGCTCCTTTGTCTTGGGGAGCAGAAAGAGCTTGTGGACAGGATCATTTTTAGTTAGCTCCTGGCTGCTGCATTGGGCAGGCAGTTCTGGAGGCCAGCGAGAGACACTTGTTTAAGCATGGACACCTGGTGAATGGATACAGGCATTGATTCATTCTCCTTTGCTCCCCAAACTCCTCCATCCTTTTTCACCTTCTCCTCCACCTTCCCAGGTGAAGATGTTTCTGAAGCATGCCCATGCTGGGAGCAGTGGGTGAGGAGAGGCGGGAGGGCCATGGGCAGATGTCCCTCTGTCCTTTGTTCAATGCATACATCTGCCTGGGAGTTGACAGTCCCCTTCCTGCAGAATCTTACCCTATTCTCAGGGAACATACTCCCAGACTGTCCCTGCCCGCTGCCTTCCTGGATTAGATGTGGAGACCCCCAGAAGGCTTGCTCCCCACAGCCTGCCCTGCCCTTGTAGCCTTGAACTGTGCTTCTTCAGGTCTTTTGGGCTGCGGGGAGATCCTAAGGAAATCTGGGACCATGTTTCTATCACTTACACACACACACACACACACACACACACACACACACACACACACACAGCCTCCTTCCTCTCTTTCTCCCTACTCCTCCCTCTTCCTCTCCTCCCCTCCCTGCACCTTCAACATGTCTGTCATAGGGTGTGGGATGCTTCTTCCTGCCCCCACGCCTCTGACTATGCCTGCTGCCTCCTTAAGGATCCTGGGTTCAACCTAGAACAAGAAATTTTAGAGCACCATGCTTTCCTGGGTGCATTTTGCTGCATTGAGATCTAAGCCAGCCAAGGTCACGCAGTAAGCAGCAGAACTGGAGTCCTATCTTCCGGGAATTTAGTTTCCCCTTCCTGAACTTCCTTCCCTCTGTCTAGCTCAGGTCTACCTACTGTGTGCCAGTGGTGTTTCTTCCAGCTATAAATGTGCAATGCCTCTGGCTACTTGTTCCCTGGGTAGCAACCACCTGGTGCTGCACATCCCACCCCCACCCCAATCTCTGCCAGCTTTACTTCAAGGACCTGCTCACAGACCATGAAGTAGCCCTCCTGGGAACACTGTTCTGTTTCCTGTTTCTTTCCTAACTCCAAGACTGCCAGAATACAAAACGCACCATCATTTTGTCCCTTAAGAACAAGACCTAAGCAGCTGAGGAGATGGCTTAGTTGTCCAAATGCTTGGCTTGCCAGCACGGAGACCCAAGTTCTATCCCCAGTACCTGGGTACAAAGCCAGGTGTGGTGGGTAGTTGTTTATAATCCTGGTGATGGGGAGGTGGGCACAGGAGGATCCCTGGTGCTCAATAGCCATTCCCCTTAGCCTTCTTGGTGAGTTCTAGGCTGGGGAGGGACCTGTCTCAAAGGGAAGAGATTAAACAGTGCCTGAGGAAAGATATCTGATGTTGGCCTCTGATCTGTATATACATACAGGCACACGAGTACACACTTGCTCTCACAAATGCATTCATGTGTGCATGCAGAGAGAAAAAGAGGGAGAGAGAGAGAAGGGGGGCAGGCACTAACATTGCCTAAGAGTGAGAGCCAGGCCTGGGAAGATGCTTCTACACCTGCCAGTGAATAGACAAAAGGGCTAAGGATAGAAACAGGAAACAGAACAGTGAGAAGGGACCAAGCCTCTCCAAGCTGAGATCATAGCAAGCTGATCTCCCTTCCCCCCAGAAAGGGACTCTGCTGGACCAAGGCTGCCCTGGGAAGGCTGGGGAAGTCATTGGATCTGCAGGCAGAAGCTGCTTTTCCAATGAGGTGTGGCCCTGCAGTGTCCCACCAATTTTGTACTGTTGGACTGGCAGGAGATGCTTGTGACTTCTGTGTGCTGGAGCTCCTAGGACCCTCTAGCCACCTCCCTTGGTGCAAGCATCCTGGATCTGGCATAAAGGATGGCTTTTTTCCGGAAGCCAGTGGCCCTGAGTTGTGATCTTGGCTCTGACTGTAAACATCTGTGGGAACCTCTGCTTCCTAGAGTTGGTTGACTGGGATTGGGTTGACCAGCTGCTGAACTCAGGATGTCCCCTGGGCTGACTGTCTTGTGATTCTAGGAAATGGCCTGGGATGGCTGCCCACAGTGGCAACAAGTCTGGGGACCCAGTGAGTCCTGGGGACCTGGAAGCAGCCACAAGGTCTCTGGGTCCACCTCCCTGCCTCTAGAGTCTAGAACTTGGGCGTAAAACTACCATACTCGGGGGTGTCTCTTAAATGCAGGGAAGGCTGGCTGCTTCAGAGGTCAGAGCAGAGCAGTACCGAGCATCTTCACTGTTTCAATGGCATCACATCCTCCAGGGCCAGGTCATTTCATGAGACTCTTGTCTTTGCTGGACATTCAGTGCCATAATAATTGAGCAGAGAAAGGGAAGGCTGAATTCTATCTCTTGGAATGAGCATTAGTATGGTATGTATTGGCCCCATGAGACACGGCCACTGAGATGCCATACTCTCAGCAGCTACATCCCTAGCAGATGATGGATTGGCTTAAGCAATGGGGTTAGGTGTACTCTGAGGCTGTGTTATGGAAAGTATGGCTTCCAAACAGTGCAAAGTATCGTACTTCTCATGTGCTCTTGCCATAGAGCCTCCATGTGAAAGTGACGAGGAGCCCTGGGAGCAGGTCAGTGGCACAGATAAGCCAGTGAGGGTGGACTATCCAATTGGGGCTCAGAGGACATCGCACATCCTGAGTGCCTGTAGGGGTCTCTTGGAGGACATTGGTCTGTTCTGAGCCACCCACAGGGTACCATAAAGTCAACTGAGAGTTGACAACATTGAGAGCTAGGATCCCCCTGTTTCTGTTAATTAAAGATAAAATGGGCTTTCTCAGGGAGATGGTAAGGTCCCAGAACAGGAAATGTTTAGATTCCATGAGGACAATCATCAGCCAAAGCTGGCTGTGTCCACAAGAGCATTTTAAAATTCTGACTCCCAAGCCACTGAGAGTTCTGTCTTTTGGGGGTGAAATGGGCCCTTGAAGCCACCAGGGTCTCCCTGCCCTTCTCTCCTTACCTTGCCCCCCCACCCTGTGCTGTGGTGGGTTGAATAGGAATGGCCCCCATAGACTCATGTTTTTAAATGCTTGACCCATAAGGAGTAGCACTATTAGGTGTGGCCTTGTTGGAGTAGGTATGGCTTTGTTGGAGGAAGTGTGTCACTGGGGATGGGCTTTGAGCTCTTATATACTCAAGCTAGGCCCATTGTGGCACAGTCTCTTCCTGCTGCCTGTGGATCAAGATGTAGACATCTAAGCTACCTCTCCAGCACCATGTCTGTCTGCATGACGCCATGCTTCCTGCTATGATGGTAATAATGGACTAAACCTCTGAAGTGTAAGCCAACCCAATTAATTGTTTTCCTTTATAAGAACTGCCATGGTGTCTCTTCACAGCAATAGCAACCCTAACTAAGACATCCATCTTTCCCCTTTTTTGACACAGGACCTCACTATGTAGCCCATGCTGGATTTGAACTTGCTTTAGTCATGTGTTAGCCTCCCAAGGGAAGGCTGTGTCCAGCCAGTCAGGGTTTTTAGAGGACTCCCCGGGCTTCCATTGCCTTCTGAAGGCCATCAGGTTGTGGTGGTTGTTGGCACTTGTTCTTTTCTTTCTTTCTTTCTTTTTCTTTTTTCTTTTTTTTTTTTTTAACTGTCTGTGTAATTGTTGTTTATTGAGACAAACCAGTCCTTAGCCCACATATTCATGTTTCATAGTTCAGGAACATAGGTCAGCAACGAATCTCTGTGGAGTGCAATCCAAACAGTTCTTTACATTCTGAAGCCACTTCACACACTGGGACACACTAGCCTTCCTCATTTCTTCAAACTCTTTCATGGAATCGTAACTGTTGTATTTTAAAGCTAACATTCCCTAGCAATCATTTATGTAGAAATCTGCATACACCTTCTTTCTTGGTTCAGCCATGCCAAACTTATAGGAAGCGGCAGCTCCCAGGGCCACAATGAATGCACCAACAATGTGAACCCGTAGACGCTTGGCCAGAAGACCATGCATCTAAGGTTTCGGCAACATACCGGAACTCATAGTAGTGAATGTCCTCTACACCAACATCCTTCCCAGTTTTCGCAGAAGATCGGCACTTGTTCTTGTACTTGGTATTTCTATGGTACTGTCCATGGGCCAGGCATGGTGGTGCACATCTGCAGTCAATCTAAGCCCTTAGGAGGTGGAGGCAGGAGGATCAGGAATTCAAGGTCGTCTTCTGCTATGTAGTGAGTTCAAGACCAGCCTGGGCTACATGAGATCTTTTGTCAAACGATTTAAAACTATCAAAGGAAAAGACAAATGTGTGTAATTAGCATAGCAAGTGTGTGATCTCATGGGGTTTAGTGCTCAGAACTGGTTTAAGTTAAATTTATTTTAGCAATTCACAAAATACTACAGATGGTGTTCAGATGGTAAATGAAATCAAATTGGGCCGGGTGGGGACAGGCACGTCTGTGGGGGCACCTTAACCCTTTCAGGAGCCTGGGCAGTGTTGGTTAGTTCTAGAAGGTGCAGTGGCACCAAAGAGGGCCGTTGCAGCAGTCCCTATGGACTATGGGCTCTACCAAAATACGGGACACTTTTTCTAGTCCCATTTTCCCTCCATATCTTGGGAATCTTTAGGTGTTTTTTGAGACAAAGTTTCTGGCTGTCCTGGAACTCGCTTTATAGACCAGGCTGGCCTCGACTCACAGAGCTCTGCCTGGCTCTGCCTCCCAAGTGCTGGGATTAAAGGCGTGCGCCGCCACCACCACCCAGCTTGGGTTTGATTTCTAATATGCAAAAACAAAAACACTGGCGTCTGTGATATTGGCTGCCTGCCTTGCTTGCTCAGCCATGTCATCAGTGAAGGCAGGGCAGGGCCTTTATAGGGCCCCCAAGGAACAGCTCTGCTCTTCCCTTTGTATTTCCTCTATACTCATAGGAAGCAGCTGGCACTGGGAGGCAGGAGAGGAGCTGGTGTGTGATGGCCCGTGCACAGGAGGGCTTGGAGAGGCTGGTGGTCTTCCCCTGGCAACCTCTCCCTCCTGAGTTGCAAGGATGATTTCAAAGTGGCTATAAGCTGTGGAAGCACCTAGATGTCACAGAGGAATAGGGGCCAAGGGAGGGCAGAGGGGGAGTCTTCCAGGAGAGAAACTAAGTTCCCACTGGCCTGGAAGTTGAGTTGTAAGTTTTGGCTGAGATCCAAGTAAGGCACAAACAACACGGAAGGACCTGGTGTCCTGGCGGCTGTCCTCTGGAAATTTCACCTTTTAGGGCAAGCCAAGCTTGTGGTGGGAACCTCCAGGCACCTGCCTGTGTGTTGCTGAGTGGTTGGCCACACATCTGGCTGGCTGAGGGTGACAGTGGGTATCCTGACCCTCGGAGAAGTGGTCCTGCCCACTGTGACTGCCACAGATGGCAATAAACAGCACTAACATCCGGGCAGCTCCAGTCAGACACCCACCAGCATTCTGAGTAGCCTCACTCCGACTGTGTCAGGGTTCCCGGGCCAGAAGCCAAAGCGGCTGGGACTTCTGCCCTCCTTCTCTAGTGGCACCCCAGCCCTCTTTGGGACATACAGGGCTTTTTCCCCCCTTTCTTCTTCTAAGCCATTGACATGACTCTGCTCGGAGGTGGCGGGGAGTTGGGGTGGGGAAGGGAGGGGAAAAAACAACCTCTCCACCTTACTGCTCAGCAGCTGGAAAATTGCTGTCATCTGCTCTGCCTTCCATTTGCTGGGAGTGGGAAAAATGTGGAAAATTTGGGAAAGAAATCTCAGTCCCTCACATAATGCTCCTTTCTCTCAGGGGCTGGTAAGCCTTGCCTGTTCCTCTGGGCTCAGTCTCCCTTTGCTCTGGGGTCTCTCCCTTTGTTTTCTGTAGTTTGGAACTAGCTGCCCTTGGTTGGGGACCGGGGCTTGGCTGGCCTGGGCTGGGAGGCTGGAGTCCAACCCCTGTGCCGGGGCAGGTTGAGCTGGGGTTGAGGTTGGGGCTGGGTTGGGACTAGGGAGCAGGGCCGGGCTGGAGGGGAAGCCACTGTGATGTCATTCATGAGCTGCATAGCTGCAGGATGATAAGTGAAGCCCAGGGGATCCAGCTGGCTGGGATTACAGACGGAGTTTGATCCCACTGGCTTCCTACAAGCCAGAGAGAGCCTGAGCCGAGAGGGGGAGAGAGCGAGCTAGAGTCCAGAGAGGGAGGGTGTGTGTGTGTGTGTGTGTGTGTGTGTGTGTGTGTGTGTGTGTGTGCAGGGCCAGTCGGCACTGGCTCCTCCCACCCCCTGACAGTCCCAGGGAGCCTGAGGAGGACACTCAGCCTGAGAACTGTAGCCCGGCAGGAAATTACTTGGAACTTGAAGCAGAGGGGACAAATCAGAGTGTTCCCACAGCCTTTCTCCTGCTCTGTCCAGAGGGTAAGTGCAGCTGTGTTGCTATCCACTCTGTATGATCTCCTGTGTGGGTTTCTGCTGGACCTGGGGTGGACGCTTTCTGCCTGGAGTTCAGCGTCCCTCAGACCTGATACCAGGAGGGTATGAGGCTGTGCAGGGCCACCTCTGAGTGTACTGGGCTATGCTTGTGTCAGCCTTGTTGGGTGTCCCCTCCCAGGGGTGCTCTCTGGGTCATGTTATGGTTGCTGCTTTTGGTGGAAGGGTAGCTGGGTGGAGGAGCATGGTGGATCTGAGTTGTTTGGTCTCTCTGGGCAATGGTTCGTCTTGAGTGGAAATGGGGTGTGTAGAGAGAGTGTCACAGGAGTCCACCATAGGTGGCTTGTGAAGTATTATTTGGGGTGCTCCCTTATTTTGTAGATGAAACTGTGGGGTCCCCAGGGCTGACTCTAATGCTCCCATCCTCATCGTCAGGGCTCTTGGCTGTTTCTCCAGCCAGGGCTCTCTGAGTGCCCGGACAGCATCCTGGCCTGGCAGAGGACTTGGTAGCTATTTTTACCATCCAGAATGTGCCTGGACTATCTGGTGCTTGGATAGGCGAGGGCGGGGAGTGGGTGCGCCAGGCTCTGGTTATAGCGCCAGGCTGGGGAGTCAGGTGCCAGGTCTGCTGGGCTCCTTGGGACAAGACAGGTGAAGTCTAGCCAGGAAGATTCACATTTGTTCTGTATGCACGGGCTGACATGTGACCAGGGTAGGTCATTTGCCTTCTAGGTAGGGATCCTGCTAGGTAGGGTCTGAAATGAATGTCACAGTCACCATCTCCCACTTCCTCCCTCTGGAGGGCATGGTATGAATCCAGTTAGGATGGTTTGTGGCAACAGTACCTCAGGTCCTTCCTGAGGAAGGCCTGGGGGCGTAGCTGTCACTGTCACTTGACTGGACCCTGTGTATCACATTGCCTTGAAGTTCTTGGTTTCCTGTCATAGCTGGAGAGCTGTTCCCCTCTTCTTCCTCCCAGGTACCATTTCTCTAGCCATCCTCATCTTGAACCATCATGGAATCAGGAGCATTGCACATGGAGCCAGGTGTCAGTTTGACATGTCCTTGCAGAGTGACCTTCGGCTCCCCATAGCAGCCCCTGATCACCGCTGTCAGCCCATAAAGTGGGCTGAATGGCTTCCTATGGGCCTTTCAGCTCTAAAAGCTTGAGGCTTTTAAAATGGCTCCCTTTTGATTAGCTGACCTTGAGTCCCTCCAGGTCTCAATTCAGCTGCCCCCCACCCCCAGTCTAGAGCTGTAGTTTTTCTCGGCTTCCTAGGTTGACTAACCTGCTTTGATGACCAGAAGTCCAGATGTGCTGTCTCTGGACGCTGGCTCTCCCACCTCCCCCGACCCCTCTCTTTTGCTTCAGCAAGAGAGGGTAACACCCCACCTTTCCTGGATCCGTGGAGGTGGGTTTGTGTGTAACACTGGTGAGGTTATTCACACAGAGGACAGAATTTGACCACGGCAATGCCAATCTCGCCCTCTTTTCTTTGTTTTCAATAGACGTGAAGAGTTCCTTTAGGTGCTTGCTGCTCAGGGCGATAAAAAGACAGGGGTCTCTTTTGTCACACCCGGGCTCATCAGTCCCCTGCCTCCAGGAACCTGAGGCCCCAAACTTGTCTGTATTACATCAGTGGACAGCTCTCCATGTGGACCTAGATCCGCTGGGTGGTGTGTGCTGATGCCTCTTTTTTCCTGTTTCTGAGACTGTCCCCTCTGTGGTTCCCTTCAGAGGTTTGGGTGTGGCCTTTCCACCTCTCATTCTGCTGGTCTTCAGACCCCAGAGGGTGCTCATTCCCCTGCAGAAATTCCCAGAGTTCTTTGCAGACTGAGCTGGCATCCTCCTAGATGGCTATAGATGAGAAGTGACCCCAGGTAGAAGCCAGGCTGGCCACTGAGCCCAAGAGGTCCCTGTCACCCAGGCCAAGGCATCTCAGGAGCTTCTGGTGTTGCTGGGCCATTGGCCATGCTTCTTCTCGGCCTTGTCTGTTCTCCTGTAGATCAGTTTAAGCTGTTAGGGTACTCTGGGCAGGAAGTTCTGGGTCCCCCAAAGGCTTGCATTCTGTCAGTGTGCTCTCCTACTTCTGTGTGGAGCTTGGATTCTTCACATTAGTTCTGAGTGCTGGGCATCTGAGAAGCAGCACCCTAACTTTTAGATGAACATGTCTTTTTTTAAAAAAATTATGTGCATGGTTGTTTTGCCTACATGTATATCTATATGAGGGCGTTGGAGTCACAGACAGTTGTGAGCTGCCATGTGGGTGCTGGAAATTAAACCCGGTCCTCTGTAAGAACAGCCAGTGCTCTTAACCACTGATCCATCTCTCCATCACTTCTAGAATATTTTTTTAATGTGCATGCATTTTGCCTGTAAGTTGGAGAATAAATGAGCGCTTAAAGTCCATGTATGGGCCCCAAGTTAAGACATGTTCATCTAGGGGCTGGAGAGATGACTCAGTGGTTAAGAGCACTGGCTGTTCTTCCAGAGGACTGGGTTCGAGTCCCAGGACCCACATGGTAGCTCACAACTGTCTGTAACTCCAAGATCTGACACCCTGATGCAGATATACATGCAGGCAAAACACCAATGCACATAAAATAAAAACAAATAATTTAAAAAATATTCTAGAATTTCATCAGCTACCCCAAGATGCCCTTGGCCTAGTTATTGTTCCCTGGCCTGTAGTATGACTAGGGACATCTGTGGGCTAGGCTCTGCCTAAGTCAGTTTACAGGGACTTGTCCTAAGCTGTGAAATAGGAGGAATCTCTGCTTTATGGATATTTTTTGCTGTAGTACTTTTAGGGAGGATCTTTTGGGGATGGCTTGGGGTCCACCTAGAACCCCCGATTGTCTACTGGGTTGTATGAAGAAGATACTTGGAGAATGGCAGGGTTATCACAAGTTCTGGGGCTACTTAATTGTAAGGCAAGGAGGATTATGGGGGAATATGTGCAGGTTGTATTCTCCACTGAGATAACTTGTGGGGTTACATTGAACTCCAAGAGTCTCCATTCATATAGACCATATGGTGTTTGGCACTCTCTGGGCACCAAGGGCTAGAGAGAGAGAGAGAAGCTAGAGGCCTTCCCTTGGGAAACCCTCGGATTCTTGGAGAAGATGGGGACAATTGTCAGTAATGGTCGCTCAGTATGTGGTGGGCTCCCAGGGCAGATGAGTTCCAGGAGCAGTGTGAGTTCCAGTGGCCTATCTGAGGGAGGCTCCAAAGAAGGAGGTCTGAGGGAGGAGACAGAGGTTTTTGCCAGTGGGGCCGGGAGTCTCAGGAGCAGTGTGAGGAAGGGCCTTTTGGGAGGAGGAACAGCATGTACTGCATGCCAGAGAGAAGAGCCCAGAAATAGCTTAGTGAGAATAGAGTGGAGACTGTGTGGGGCGTTGAGGGCTGCAAAGAAGAGGCTTCCAAAGGCAGGCAGGGCCTCATGATAAAAGAGCTGGTGTGTCCTCAAAGGTTGGGCTTCACCCTCGGGTAAGGGGAGATGCTGGAAAACAGAAAGCAGAGGATGGAGAGAGGGAGAAGAACATAGCATGCTTGGGTGTGCCAGGCCTTGCTCTGGGGGCTTAGCTCTTGAATGCTGCCACTCAGCAGACCTTGGAGTAAGCATCCAGACCCTCGAATGCATCTTGGAAGCCGCTCCAAAGTGGTTTAAGTAGTTGATGCAAGCTGACTAGGCCATTTTAAGGTGGGAGCTGTTTTTCTGAGGGAAGGGTGTGCCAGGTGTGGGGGATGGAGTGGGGAGGGCATACTTTCCCTCTGTGTCCTCTTCAGAACCACATCTCTGTGTCCCTCCTGGTAACTGCCAGTCCCATCCGCTGGCTACCACATACTACTCCTTCCATGTCTCAGCCCTCATCTCCAGCCTCTCCCTGGCTGGCCCAGAGTCTGTGGAGAAAGGTGGAACACAGCCCAAGCTTGCTGCCCCGGCTGCCTCTTAACCCAGTCCCCCCCCCCGTCTGTCCCCCCCCCCCATCCCCCCACCCCTTTTCACTCCTGCTCGTCCGTCTCTCAGTCACACACTACCTTTAATCCCCCAGTGTCACTTTTATTACTTGAGACTGTCTTCATGTGTAGCCCAGACTAGCCCCAAACTCACCATCCTCCTGCCTCAGCTACCCAAGTGCTGAGATTAGAGGCCTGTACTATCGTACTGTGCTGCTAGTATTAATTTTAAGGAGCACAGAGACCTCAACACATACTTTATTTTCCTCTAAACTGCCAGTGTCCAGGGTGGGCACAATGCCTCTTCCCCTTGGCACTGTATTGATATCGTGGCCCATTGGGTGGTCATTGCTGCTCTGGGTGATGTATTCCAAAGAATCATTATTTGTTTGACATGGACCCAGAGGACTTTTTAATCACTCAGTGTCCCATTCTGAAACCTCTCATAAATCACTCACTCTTCCATACATACCTGCTGGCTGCTCCGGTTAGGTTTCTCCTCCGGGACTCCTCCTGAGATGGGAATGCCTTTCTCAGAGCCAGTCAGGCTAGCATCTCAGCGTCCCCATGGCTGGGCTGTCTGTCCCGATGTCTCAACATACAACATCTCCCTGCTCCGCATTTGGATCCAAGTCTCAGATCCAATGCTACAAATAGCATGTTTACAGTGCTGAGACTCAGCCCCAGCTCTGGCCTCCCAGTGAGAATCCTTCAGAAGGGCCCTGGGCTCTGCATTCCTAATAATTCCTGAAAGAGTCCTGAGCATCAGAATTAACAAACACTTCCCAAAGACTAGCTTGACCTTACCACCTTCCACATCTTTTTCTCTTACTCCGTGTGTCGGATGGACGCGCCTTGCCCCGTCTGTGTCCTGGCCTATCGTGGTACTGTTGTTAGTGCTTGGCATACCTCTGCACAGGGTGCTGCTGGGAGGGAGCTCCAGCGCGTGGGTCCACATCCAAGTCAGCTGGGGATTTTCCTCAGATCTTTCCAAAACTATGACTCGCCCATCTGGATCTCTGCCCTTGTGGAGCAAGGGGCCTCTTGGTGCATGCAACCAAACACAGCATCCTGGGCTGAGTCCCTCTCCCAGTGGCTGCTAGAATGAGCGGATAGTCAGATGAAGTGAGTGGGGCCTTGAGTCCACCGTAGACTTGTCAGATTTCCTGGAAAAATGGACAAGATACAGCCTGTGACAGAAGAGGATGCCCGGCCAGCCTGTCCTGGGGCCTGGGGCCTGGGGGCTTGCTGCCCAGGATTGATAGCAATCTGGGTGTCTGGTATTGCTAATCTTCCTATTCTGTTCTCACCTGGCCAGGACCCATGACTCGTCCCAGCCAGACCCTTCTTCTGTGCCAGACCTCTCTGAGTCATGACCTTCTTCCTTTTTTTAGGGACTTTACTTGACATGCTTGTGTTGGTTGCTGCTGAGTGCAGTGACTCCTCAGCCTTTAAGCCTCAGATCCTCACCCCCCACCCCCCCCCCCCCCCCCCCCCTGCCCCGCCTCACAGGTCCCTCTCTTCTCCCTGCCAATCCATCCTATTCTCTGGTGGCGGCCTTTTCTCTTTTGCCCTTCCTGCTTTGATGGACTGAAACCAGCCTTGTGTTCCGGCTTCTTGTGGTCCCGCTAAATAGGTTTTAATGTGACTGTGGTGTGAAGAGGGAGCCAGAGAATGTGCGCCCTGGCATGGGGGGCTGGAGGTACTGACCTGGGTGCCCCTAAGAGGAGGAGGAGGAGAGTGCTTCACAGGTTGGGTATTGCTCACTGGGCCATCAGATGAAGAAGCCCTGCTGGGGCCTGGGCAGGCCTGCATGCCCTTGATTTTGTCCTTGTTGCAAGGTAGAGGGCTACTCAATGCAGGTACTGTGGTAGCTCGGAGGGCGGGGGCCCCTGTGGCCAGCCCTAAGCAGCCAGGAGCAGCTAGGCTTCCTCCCCCCCCCCCCCCCCCGCACCCCTGCCCCTTCCCCCAGGACAGCAAGAGTTGTTTTCCTTTGTATTTCACAAGCAATATTTAATTAAATAATTTACACCTCTTCGATTTTCTTCCTGAGATTCAGTGGCTTGGCAGTTGACATTCCGGACGTCTCAGAGAACAATAGCCCACACGAGATGCGTTACATGGCAGGACAAGTTTAATATTGACATTTTCAAAATCAATGCAGAGTGAGGGCTGGCCAAGACGGGGGTGGGGGGGGGGGGGGGGGGGGGGGGGGGGTGGAGGAGCCGGGAGGGGCCAGGAGGTCAGGTGCTGAGAATCAGCCTGCATGCTCCTGCTTGCCTTGGGAATGCTCCTCTTTTTACCAGCTCCTGGGTAGATTCTGGGATGGCCTGGATGGGATCATCACCAGTGGCTCTCCTGGCTGTTGTAGCTGCGTGAGAAGAAGCTGTAGGGCAGGGCAGGTGGAGCTGTGGAGAGCCTGTAGATGTAGGGATATGACGGCATCTGTTCTGTTACCTGTGTGGAGGGAGGGTCTGCAGCTGCCTAGGTGCAGAGGAGGGAGGGCAACTCTTCCTGCCCTCTGGCCCAAGGGACCCACCCTCCAGAGACCTCACAAATCTCTGTGGATGGCAGCCCTTGTTTTTGGTACTTGTCCCCTCCAGAAGTAGCCGCTAAACAGGGAGCCAGTTCTCAGAGAGACGCCTCCTGTCCTGTACATTACTCCTCTGGAGATAAGGGCAAGGCAGACCGAGAGGCAGCCATGCAGGGCCCACCTTAATCTTTAGGAGTCTGACCCAAGGTAGGCGGGTGGTACTCTCAGGCCACAGTCCTGAGAGCCTGGGCTGTCAGGCACATTGGCAGCTCTGTGTCACTTAGGGCTGGTTGCTTGTGTAGCTCCTAAAGCCTCAGTGGAAACTGAGGCCAGAGTTGTAGCTCTCTGGCCCTGGGGAGCATGTCTGGCTAGCATCTCTGAGAGCTCTTGAGTGGCATGTGGTGGCCTGTGGCATGTGGGCCCTTGTGCACAGGAGCATTGCTGGAGGCATTCCTGTTTTGTGGTCGTCCGATCACTTGTTTTTGGCCATAATCTTCTGTTGAGGGCTTGTTTTCAGTGGCTCACTTTGGGCCTGAGGGATAATTCTTGGGCATGGCAAGATCGCTTGTACTTTTTGAAGTGTTTGTGGCTTTAAGTTTAAATATTTATTTTGGATTATTCCTGCCTTTTGTATGTTTATTTTCTCTCCCCCACCCCACCCCTGTGTGTGTGTGTGTGTGTGTGTGTGTGTGTGTGTGTGTGTGTGTGTGTGTGTTGTAAGAAAAAAGTAGTGGAATCCAGATTTCTTGGTCTTTAAAGTAAATTAGTTCTCACTGAGAGCTTCCGCAGATACCACACATTTGAAAGTAGATTCCTTTGCCTACCTGTGCCTCTGTTTCTCCATCTTTCCTGGAGGCACAATCCTCCTTGAGTAACAGGGCTAGCAATACTGCATGTGTGAAGTGCCTAGTAACATGTCTAGTACATGGAAACTCGTCCTCAGGTCCTGCCTTCTAGCCATGACTGGTGTTTGGACATGTAAACAGACCCTGCTTTCCCACTGAGCCCTCTTGAGAAAACTTGGTGTGGACACATCTTGGTGACTGACTGATTTCTCTGGCATGTGTATTTCTCAGGGCTCTTGGGTCTGGCTTTGTGTATGACTGGGTGTGTATGTGTGTGTGTGGGGTATTTTCCAGGCTGGAGTTGGTGCAGCCTTTGGGAGGTGTCTTTTTCCCTGATACCTAGGGTCTGGGTTGGAGAGTTAGGAGAGGAGGTATGTGTGTGGGGTAGGGGTGGGGGTGGGAGGGCTGGAGCAGGGGCTGCTGACTCCTTAGGGTGTGAAGTCATTGAACTGCCTAGGCAGGGGAGGGGCAGCCCTTGTTTCTGAGTCAGCCCTCTGGCCCCAAGCCACTCAGCATTCACTTTTTCCTATCAGAGAAAGTGTTGCTCTTGGTGGGGGGTGGTGTCCCCAGAACTGTCTGCAGGCAAAAAGACACCCTTACGACTTCATACCTAAGATGCTTCTGCTAGTGCTCTGGCCTGGCCCTAGCACCCCACGAACCCTCTGTTACCCCAGTCCACAGGAGTTTGGCATGGGTACTCCTCCTGGAGCAGCGACATCCAACCTTCCCATTCGGGGAGCTGCAGGGATCTGAGTGCTTGTTTTGGGGGGTCCTCCTGCATTCCCACCTCACCTCTCCTTCCCTTCCTTAGAGGCTTCTATGTCCTGAGCTAGGCCTGCTGTTGATGGGGTCCACGAGGATGGAACAGTGCTCTGGGAGAAATATGGAGAAACTTCTGGAAATGTGACAGTGGGAGGGAAGAATGGCATTGTTTGAACTGTTCTGGAAAATTCTTTGTATTGAGCTAAACGACAGTGTGGAAGGCCAGGGCTGGTTTGTCTTAGCTTTAACTTTGACATCAGCCTCTTTGCCCAGCCTAGCACTGAGCATGTGTGGATCCTGCCCAGTCACCTACCACCCCTGGGACACTCCAGATCCCCTCTATGCAGGGAATGATGAGGTCCTCTCCTTGGATCCCCTGCTTGAAGGTTGACTTTAGGGGAGGTCTGGGTCTCCATACTTAAACCTTGCATGCTTGTGTCTGAGGTAATGCCTCTTCTCCTGGTCCTGCTGCCTCTAGCCTAAGAATTGAAAGTGGAGGAAGCTTCCTGAAATGGGTCCTGTAAGGGCTGAGGAGGTTTGGGGTGTCCCCTTTCAGTATTGGTGTTCATGGTCACAGAAGTCATGGTTCCCAGTGTGTCTGTCTTACCATGATATCACTATAGGGTGTCGGCTCATTCAGCTGGAAGTGTCTTGAGTTCAGTGAATAGGGGTTTTCTTATATGATTCAACACTGTCTTCATTTTACTTTATTATTATTATTATTAATTGTGTGTGTGTATGTGTGTATGTATACATGGGGGCCAGAGGTTAAGAGATTAACACTGGCCGGGCGATGGTGGCGCATGCCTTTAATCTGAGCATTTGGGAGGTAGAGCCAGACAGATCTCTGTGAGTTCGAGGCCAGCCTGGTCTCCAAAGTGAGTTCCAGGAAAGGCACAAAGCTACACAGGGAAACCCTGTCTCAAAAAAACAACAACAACAACAACAACAAAAAAAACCAACAAAAAAAAACAAAAACAAAACACCAAACCAAACCAAACCAAACCAAAAAACAAAAACAAAAACAAAAACAAAACAAAAACAAAAACAAAAACCAAACAAACAAAAAAGAGGCTAACACTGAGTGTCTCTTCCTGACTTCCATCTTTCTCTACCTTACTATTTGAAACAAAGTCTTTCACTGGACCCGGACCTATAGCTTGCCTATTCAATATGGCTAAACCAACCAGGGATTTATCTATGGTTTTTATTTTTAATGTTGAGTGCTGGGGATTGAACTCAGCTCTTCATTCTTGTGCAGTAAGTGCTTTCCCCATTGAAACGTCTCCCTAGCCTCTCTCATCCTCATATTAAGAAGAAGGTTGCTGAGACCCATGGGGTAATTCATGATTGAATTGAACTGAATTGAATAATTGAAGCTGAGTGCCATTGAGAGCTCTTCCCCAAAAGCTTGGTCGGGAGAGCTGGTATGCTTCCCCTTTGCTATCCTCAGGGGTTTGGGGTTCAGGGGATGGGAACCTTTAGCGCTTTTCGGGGGGATATCACTGACGAGTGTCACTGCCTTTTGCTGACATCTGCTGTCTGCTGTCTCCCTTGCAGAAGTGGTGGGTCACACTCAAGGGCCTCTGGATGGGAGCCTGTATGCCAAAGTAAAGAAGAAGGATTCCTTGAATGGCAGTTCGGTGCCTGTCACTACTGCACGGCCTGCCCTGTCAGCCACTCCCAACCATGTGGAACACACTTTGTCTGTGAGCAGCGACTCTGGCAATTCCACAGCCTCCACCAAGACAGACAAGACCGATGAGCCTGTTTCTGGGGCTGCCACTGCCCCCGCTACCCTGAGTCCTCAGGAGAAGAAGGAGCTTGATCGTCTGCTAAGTGGCTTTGGTGTAGATAGAGAGAAGCAAGGCGCCATGTACCGGGCTCAGCAACTCAGGTCCCACCCAGTTGGGGGCCCAACTGTGTCCTCCCCTGGCCGCCACATCGTCCCAGCCCAGGTTCACGTCAACGGTGGGGCTCTGGTATCTGAGCGGGAGACGGACATTCTGGATGATGAGCTGCCCATCCAGGATGGGCAGAGTGGGGGCAGCATGGGCACGCTGTCCTCCCTGGATGGGGTCACCAACATCAGCGAAGGTGGATACCCAGAGACCCTGTCCCCACTGACCAATGGTCTGGACAAGTCCTATTCCACAGAACCAGTTCTCAATGGTGGAGGCTACCCCTATGAGTCTGCCAACCGGATGGTGCCTGTCCACAGCAGTCACTCAGCCCCCATTCGACCCTCCTACTCTGCTCAGGAGGGTTTAGCTGGCTACCAGCGTGAGGGACCCCATCCGGCCTGGTCACAACAAGTGGCTAGCACCCACTGTGGCTATGACCCCAGTGGTCTGTTCCGATCCCAGTCCTTTCCAGATGTAGAGCCCCAGCTGCCCCAAGCTCCAGCTCGTGGGGGCAGCAGCCGAGAGGCTGTGCAGAGGGGGCTGAATTCCTGGCAGCAGCAGCAGCATCTTCACCCACCACCCCGCCAGCAGGAGAGAGCCCCACTGCAGAGTCCTACCAGCAGCAAGCCTAGCCCCCAGCTGTCAGCAGAAACCCCCATACCTGCTCTCCCAGAGTTCCCAAGGGCAGCCTCTCAGCAGGAGATCGAGCAGTCCATTGAAGCCCTCAATATGTTGATGCTGGATCTGGAGCCAGCTTCAGCGGCTGCCCCTCTTCATAAGTCCCAGAGTGTCCCTGGGGCCTGGCCAGGGGCTTCCCCACTTGCTTCTCAGCCCCTCTTGGGCTCTTCCCGCCAGTCCCACCCACTGACCCAGTCCCGATCTGGCTATATCCCTAGTGGGCATTCTCTGGGAACCCCGGAGCTGGTCTCTTCTGGCAGGTCTTATTCACCTTATGATTATCAGCTGTGTCCAGTTGGATCCAACCAGAGTTTCCATCCAAAGAGTCCAGCCTCTTCCACCTTCCTTCCAAGCCCCCATAGCTCTGCGGGGCCTCAGGAACCTCCAGCCTCTCTCCCTGGTCTCATCACTCAGCCTCAGCTCCCACCAAAGGAAACTACTTCAGATCCCTCCCGAACTCCAGAGGAAGAGCCACTGAACCTGGAAGGGCTGGTTGCCCACCGAGTAGCAGGTAACAGCTTTGGAGACCATGGGACCTGGGAAACCTCTCCTTATTTCTCCATCCTCTCCCTGTTTGGTCTCTGTGGTCTGTTGGGGGAGAGGTGGACACAGCATAGATTAGAGACCTTTAGCAGCACTGTTTCAGCCTGGGGAGGTCTTGGGAATGTTCACTGAGCCATCCCTTCCTATATAGATCATCTGTTAGGCACTAAGCCAGGCATTGGGACTCAAAGATTAGTGTTTATCCATGCCTGCCCTCAGGTAATTTGCAGTTTGGTCAGGGAATAAGTACATAGATGTTCCTGACGGAGGACAAATTGTGTGGTGACAGAGCAGAACCAAGGTCCCAATACAAAGCTTACCAACTAAATCAATCCGGGAAGGCTTTCTGGAGCCAGTGGCTTAGGGGGTTGATGCTTTAAGCAGAGAGGGGGCTGTAGTTGTTAAAATGTTCACTGTCCTCACAGCTCAGGGCCTTGGGACAGTGGTAGGAGGATGGAGGGAGGATTTAGATGTTGTTTAGACGTTATTCATGCTTAACAGGAGTGAATTCCAGGAGGCCCGTGAGAGTGCTCTGAAACAGTGGGGTTCTGTCTGAAGTTCACCATGATGGGGGCTTCAGGAGTCTCATCCTGTGAGGTGAAGGTCTTTCTAGTTCAGCTGTTCTGTTAGTTCTTACAAAGACCCACCCAGTATGGGTGACTCCAGAGAGAGATCTGCAGAGGAACCTACTGGGAGGAGAGACCAGAAAAGAGCCATGTTGGGAGACAAGCATGGGATACCCTAACCCACAGTCCCAGTTTGTGATACTTCCCCTGGCAGCCAAAATGGGTGGGAAATCCTGCACCCAACAAAATGGTTGCCTTGGTTGTGAGGTGAAGCCCAGACAGGAGTGGCCCAGGGACTGTGGTGGTGACATGAGTCTTGTGCCCAGTCCCTCTGCTGACAGGGTGGGGTATCTTTGGGAGAAGTGGAAGCCATGCAGCTGGCTCTGCCCTCTGCTCCTTCTCCTAAATTTAGGGGCAGCTGAGTCACCATGCCAGCTGCAAGGCAGGACGAGATGCCCTCCCTGAGAAGGATGGATGTAGTTTTGGGGAAGCAGTTCAGCTGACCATTGGCTCTTGGGTTGGACTCAAGGCTGGATATGGGGGAGGGGACACTCTGCTCCTGAACTTCAGAGTAGAGACCCCTCCCCCTTGGTTCTACTCACTGGCAGCTTACAATGGACCACAGTGGAAGTATTTACACCATAAAAAGTGGCCATGACCCAGTGGTGGTGGCACATGCCTTTAATCCTAGCACTTGGGAGGCAGACATGGATCTCTGTGAGTTCAAGGCCAGACTGGTCTACAGAGGGAGTTCCAGGATAGTTCCAGACAGTTCTAGAGAAACTCTGTCTCGAAAAACAAAAACAAAACAAACAAAAATAAAAACAAAATGTGGTCACTGGGGCCTTGGCTCCCTGGAGAACTCCTCTTCTAGATTGCTCTCTGGTTTACCTGACCTGTAGCTCTGTGACTCTGGGGCAAAATACTCAGTGTAGTGGTCCAGATGGAGCACCCGATGACAGCTACCTTCTTGCTCACTGTCAGCCGGAACTGTCTCCTACCAGCTTTACTTTGGAAAGAGGGGGGCCACCCAAGTTCCCAGGTGTGTCATTCTCCTCCCTGTGTTTTACGGAGTGGTGGCAGGGTGCTGAAGAACAGTGACACCCCAGTGTAATGATGAGCAGATCCAGGGGACTTGTAGATGGCTGGGGCAGGATGGATTTGCTTCCCCTCTGGAACCCTGCCCTCTAGCTTGCAAATGGCCTGGGAGGAAGGCTGTCTTGGAGTAGGTCTCCATTCAGGTTTTTTCTCCTCCCGGCTTCTGAAGGGTTCACTGTCAACTTCTATATCCTGTTGCCGCTCTGGTGTCGGCTGCCATGAAGTCCCAGGGAGGAGTAAGAATATTGTTGGCACCTCGTCTCTGTCCCCTTACCTTGTTACCAATCTCCATCAACTACAAGCAACTCAGCCAGGAAATAAGATGAGCTGCATGGAGGGGACAGTTTTATCTGGTCACCAGGCCTATAAAATTCCCCCTTTGGTCCGTGCCCTGTCAGGGACAGAATTTCTTGTGTTGGAAGGTTCTGCTTTCACAGTATCCTTAGCATCCTTTTTGTGGATCTTCATTGCTTGTGCAGGGAAAGGCATAGGAAGATCCAATGTGTAGAGCATTCTGGGAGCCAGGGTGAACAGACATCTAGCAATGCCACTCTCTGCTTGTATTATGTTCTGTTGTAAGAAGCTGGAGGGTAAGAATCCATTGAGTTACCTGGGAAGCTCAGATCTGAGGGAAAGGCTTTCTTGACCCGGTGTCTCCCCTAGTTTACTCCTCTGGTCTCCATTTTCCTCCATGGCTGGTCTCTGTGCCCCAGTACTGTGTCCTACTTCATTCCATTTGGACCCACACACCATTCCTGTCTTGTTTCAGTGTTAAGTTCTGAGAATGTAAACCTATAGTACAAATGAAATGAAGATAGACATCTGCTGTCACCACTGTCATCTAATACTGGGTTGGATATTCCACCCAGGACAATAAGATGAGAAAAGGAAATAAGTCTGAGTTGGAAGTGGGGGATCTGCCCAAGTGAAGTATCTGGTGCTGCTGATTCTGTGATCGGATGGATCTATATCTGATGCTTCTAGGGGTGGAGATTCCAGTCCTTATCAGAAGACAGATGTGTGTCTTATCTTTAAGGAGTCAGGTTTAGGGGAGAGCTAGACTTTTAGGATGCAGTCTATTTGTAATAAGAGCTGTGGAACCAATTCCACGAGGGAGAAATGGAGAGATCATTACTGTCTAGAGATGTTGTGGGGTGATGGTAGCTAGTGGAGTACAGTGTCCAGTTCAGCCATGAAAGTGAGTGAGGTGCTTGGGCAGAGTGGGTTCTCAGGAGGCGTAAGGCATGTTTGCAGAACAGTGAGTGGCTACGGAGCGGGAAGGGCAGCTACCATCCTGTCTCGGGATGGTCTTACATTTCAGACCTTGGTGATTGCATGCACTGAGCAGTCACGTAAGAAATCATTAGGTGGTTTAGTGTGGAGAGTGATCCATGGTCAGAAAGGCATTTCTGGAGGCGTGCCTGGTCGGGCCGCAGGAAGGCAGCAAAGCATAAGTGACTTTGATCTGGAAGGTGCTAGGTGCTTATCAGATAGCCCTGGTGATGGAGCCCTGGATTGGAGTACTGACTTTAGTCATAGAAGAGACTAGATGATCCCTTGGGAACCAATGTGCTTACAAATGGACCAATAGGGAGGGGTATATTCAAGATGGTCTAAGGCAGTGGTTCTCAACCTGTGGGTTGTGACCCCTTTGGGGGTTGAAGGATCCTTTCACAGGGGTTGCATATCAGATATCCTGCACATCAGATATTTACATTATGGTTCATAACAGTGGCAAAATTGCAGCTATGAAGTAGCAAAGTAATTATATGATGGGGGGGGTGTCACCACAACATGAGGGACTATATTAGTAAAGGGTCACAGCATTAGGAAGGTTGAGAACCACTGGTCTAAGGCTTTGTGAACAGAAGAGTGTAGCCCCCTTAACACAGGGTGAGGGAGAGGAGGCTGACATGATAGGAGATGGAGTTGCAGGGATCTGCTGAGGTGATGGATGTTCCTCCCGGTGTAGAGGTGTATGGTTGGAAAGCTGTAGATTCTAGTATCTTCTCCCACAGGTGGAGGTTAATGCTGTGAACTTGGAGGAGGTCTGTGTCATAGGCGTGGAGAAAGAGAGGGAGGGAGGGAGGGAGGGAGGGAGAGAGAGAGAGAGAGAGAGAGAGAGAGAGAGAGAACATGAACGAACTCAGGAAAATGGCCACAAGGGAAACAAAGGCGTAGCAGGATCTCAGTATGCTGGGGTGGTGACAGGAGCTGGGTACAGTGTGTCATTCAAAGTCAAGATGGGACAGGAGTTGACGGAGAAAGGGTGGGATCATGGGGTGGGAGGTGGGGAGAGAAACCCATGCAACTGGCCAGTGAGGTAGACTGGGGATTGTCAAAGTCATATTTCAGTCGAGTGCTGGCGACAGAAGCCAGACCCTGAGCGACCGGGGAGGAAGTGAATGAGGAGTGAGGCCAGCTTGCCAGCTACTCTTTGGAGTGGCTTTATGATAAACGGGGGCAGAGTAGTTGCTGAGGTGGTGAAACAAGGCATTGGAAACCAATGGTAAGCGTAGTGGGCAGTTTTTTAGGTAGAGATGGGGAGGGGCTGAAGATGGGAGAAGAAAGAGAGAGGAGAGGAATAAAGTGATGGGCAGAAAAGGAGTCTGGGAACCTGGTGAGCACTCAGGCTCATCTAAGAGTTCAGATACTGCTTCACCAAACTGAGGAGGCTGAAGGAAAACGGAATGGAATCCTGGCAGCAAGCTTTAGGGCATGGATTGAGAAACAGCTTCGATAGTTCATTCTACAAACAGGGCTGAGTTCAAGACCCATTCATCACTCAGCAGGAGCTTTTAATCTGGGCTGTTCGGTAGTCCAGGATCTGGGAAAAACGTTGATAACTAGTAAAACCTTTACCTTCATGGCAGAATTGGCTGCTAAACTGTTATATTTTACGCAGAAGGTTAAATGCCGTAGAGATAAAGCAGAGATGTGCCATGGGGGAGTGGAGGATGAATGGGTGCTTGGCATGGTCAGGAAAGACTTCACCGGGCAGTGAGGGATGCATCATCTGGAGAGGTCTGTGCAAAGCCCCTGCGGCAGGGTTGTTCCTGGAATGGCTGGACAGAGTGACCCATGTGAGGTCTAAGAGGTAATGGGAATGGAGCCAGCTTAAATTTGGTCTGGCAGGTGCTCCTAAGAACTTGGAGTTTTGGTGTGTGTGTTCTGAGAAGCCTTAGAAAGGATTTGGTCCAAATGGTGACATCAGCTGGCTTCTTCTAAAAGTTATCTGTATGGCCAAGATGGGAGGAGGGAGGTCCACTTGGAGGCTGTTGCCATTGATCGGCATGGAAGATGGTGGAGTGTTTGGGAGGTTCGGCCAGGAAGATTTACTAGATGTGGAATGTAAGAGGAAAAGAACAAAGATAGGTCCTTGTCCTAAAAGAGGTGTTCCTGGATGACCCGAGAACTTGGCTTAGAGGGAGTCCAGTAGAAGATGCCCGTGAGGCTTCTGAGAGGGTCAGATTCTGACAGCTAGTAACTAAGGGAAGAGGTTGGAGTTGAGCAAGGCTGGGAACAATCCAACAGGTGTGGGCCAGATAGATGGCCCGTGGGAATTACCAGCCTCTGGTGCAGAACCTGAGCTATAATGGCAGCTTGCGAACCAATAAGGTGAGGGCAGAGAGAGATGCAGCAGGGTCTTCTTCAGCATCCTGTAGGGTTATCCCAAGGCCTCCACTTGTGGTACCCAGGGGCTTTGGGCAGCAACTAAAAATGAGGAGCTACATGGGATTGAGGATTGCCCGGGCTAGTGTGATTGAATTGAGGGGCTAAGGCTGGCAAGGGGTGTGACCTTGAGTCTCAGATTAGTAAGCCATCCTGGGTTCAGAATCCTGGGGTGGCTCTTGGATTGCCTAGATTAATTGTAAAGTGCAGGCTAATGGGACTGAAGCCTTCTGGCCCCAGGATGCTACCTGGGGTTAGATGGCAGGAAAGTCACCTACCCTTCAGAGGAGCAAAGGCCCTGGACCACCCTGTCTTTTCATCTCCTCCCCATCCCATCTCCCTCCAATGTGTGGCTCTATCCTGGAGTCAGAACCATGACTAACCCTGATTTTTTTTTTCTTTGTTTTTGTTCTGTTTCCTGTTGTTTAATGCCTCGTGTCCCCGCATTCTCAATGTGTTCTGCATCCACCTGTCCCCTGTGCTATTGGTGGGGTGCTTTCTATGCCTGGTGCCTCCCCTTCCTGCCGGCTCCCCTGGGGTGTGGGTGGACAGTGTACAATGCCAGACTGCAGGGCCTGAGGCAGAGTGGCAGCTTCCGACCCTCTCCTCTCCACCGGCTCCGATCTGCCTCCGCCTCTGGTGGGTTGCTCCAAGTCTCCATTCTCATGGCTCTGGGCCCTTGCCTCCGCTTCCCCCTCATATTCTTCCCCATGATATGCCTTCCAAACCTTCCCTCACTGTCTTTCCACTCTCTTCCTTTCTCTCCTGCCTTCCCTTCTCCTCCTCCTCCCTCACCCTTCTTCCCTACCCTTCTTTCTCCTCCTCCTCTCCAAGGCCCTCCCCTCCCTTCTGCTTGGCTGAAGGCCTGATGCTTTTAGCTTGGCCTTGCCTGCTGGGCACAGGGTCGGAAGCAATTAGGGGAGCTTTCAGAGTGTCCTGTGGAGATGTTGGTGTTTCCAGTGAGGTGCCCAGTGAGGGTCCCAGTCACTTATCCTCAGCCCCCCCAGGTAGGATGGTTTGGGCTTCAGGGCCAAGACTCAGAAGGCTCCAGGCTGTGTTTGCCCTGAGACCACCACATGTCAGACAGGAAAATGGTGGTCCAGTCTCTGCTGCACAAGACCCCTCTGATGTTAAGATCCGTGGCCTGCCCCCTGCCTGTGGTCCATCTGTGACTTTGGATGAGGGCCTCAACTGTTCAGAACCCACGTTCCCAGTCTGAAAGCCCTGCCTTGCGTATGTGGCCCCGGTGCTACAGCACGCTACAGATGTGCTGCCCGTACATCCAGCTCCTGTTGGTTCATTCTAGGACTGTGTCAGCTAGTGTCCCCAGCCTCTGGGACATGCTAGACTCTCACCCTTTGTTTCCTCATTCCTGCCTGATGGCCAATGTCAGGGAGGAGACCGTGTACCCTGGCTTCTCCAGTGCCACAGCCTTAAGCAGCTCCTCCAGGAAGAGGGACCCTTCACTCCTGATAGCAGTGCGGTTATCTGTTGTCTCATGGACCCTTCTGTCCCAGTCCACTGGTATTGGGGAGATGGCTCTGTCAGGTTGCCCTCTCCCTCTCCTTTCTTCTCCCTCTGCCTTTTTCTTGGCCCAGCAGTGGGGACTGTAAGTGTTAAGCTGGGCTCAGGGTCTGTCCACGTTCCGGGACAGTGGACCTGTCCCTAGGGGAGCTGGCATGGCTTGCCGTGGAGCTGCTAGTGTGACCGCGTGTGGCTTTCTAGTGCCCTGGCCCAGCAGGTGGCTTCCATCCTGGATCTCCTTACTTCTGGAGCCCTGGGCATGCAGCCGGACACCTAGCCCTGCCACCTGGAGCTGAGGAATCCAGTCTTTTGGAAACCGGAAGGCTGGAAAGAAGAGTTGGGTCTGCGGGGGTGGGGGTGACCAGTATCTGGGTCCGTGGGAGAGGTCTGCATTGACGCCTGTGGTGACGCTGTGTGACTCTGGGGATTTATCCATGTGACTCTGAAAGAGGGGCAGTGCTTTGCCAGAGTGTGTGGAAAGTGTGTGTGTGTGTGTGTTTGTGTGTGTATATCTATAAATTGATGCGTATATTTATATATCAACCTCTCTAAACAGATATACATGCACATGCATGCTATTAGGTCTAGAACCCATATAACACTTTGGGCAGAGAGCTGACCCCCTAGGCACAGTGTTGTCCTGGGGGCAGTGAGGGCAAGGGGTGACTCAACACTGCTCCTAGGTGTATGTGGCAGCTATCAGGCTATGGTGACCACCTGTCTTCATAGAGTGGTGGGAAAGATGGGGTGCCAGCCGGCCCCACGTGAAACAGCCCTTAGAGGCTGACACAGGACTGACTGTGGGGCATTATGAGCAGAAAGGCCACCTTCTTACCATCAGAGCACCTCACTTCTCAGTACTCAGCAGCCTGGTGGGGAGAGCCTTCCAGAGCCATTGATGGCTTCTCTTTTCCTACTCAGCTTTCTCTGGCCCTAAAGCCTGCTGTAGGGAAAGTTAGGAACCAACCAGATCACTAAGGCCCATACCACTGCAGTGTCCTGTGGCCCTTCCTGTAGGGCTAAGATACACACTCTGTCTGTCTCTCTCTGTGTGTGCATGCATTCATGTGTGTGTGGTGTGTGTGTGTGTGTGTGTGTGTGTGTGTGTGTGTGTGTGTGTGTGAGAGAGAGAGAGAGAGAGAGAGAGAGAGAGAGAGAGAGAGAGAGAGGAAGGAGAGTGCTTCTCCCTGTTTTCATGCAGCAAACAAAGTCTTGGAGAGAAAAATAGGCCAGGAGACTGAGGAAATCCTCAGTGGAGGTCTGCACAGAGAGCAGGCCCCTTTTTGATGGTCATGCAGTTTTGGGGATGTGAGAGGGCCTCTCTCTCTTCCCCGCCTCTCTCTTTCTCTGGCCCTGGCTATCAGCTGGTATCCAGAGTCACCACTTGGCTGAGGAACAATGAGGCTCTCTTCTCTCCTCTCTACTGTGTCAGTCTCCCTCTCATAGAGAGAGTGAAGAGAGGGACCGTAACTCTCCAGGCACTCTGGGTTAGCTCTGGGCTTGCCAAGGACGACAACAGTGAGACACTGTGTTCCAAGACAGAGTGCCCTGACTGGCTGTTGGTGCCATGGACCACTCTCTGGGAATGGTCAGCCCTGTGGGAGTGGAATGTGGGGGTCTTTCCTCTTCTGTAAGGGGAGACTTTGTCCTGTAGTCCCCTCACTCTTTGATGATCATTTGGTCCACTCCCCTGCCTCTGATCAGAGCATGCTCCCATGTGCCATCCTGGCAGTGACAGGGAGGGGACCTGAAATAACTCAACTACGCTTGCTCTCAAGTGCCTGTCCACTTTGGGCAGGTCTGTGTCCTCTACCGGTGGCCAGCCACACATGCGGAACAGCCTCAGTCCACACTACTGTCCTCTGGCCCTGGGTCTGGAGGCAGTGCCAGGTCTAGAGGATGACTCCAGTGGAAACAGACCTCCTTTTCTAAAGCCAACACAGGGCCCCCGAACAAAGTAGTGGCCACTCTTGAAAAAGCAGAGCGATTGCCAGAGACTGTGGTGGTGGTGGTGGTGATGGTGGTGTTAGCGTGGTGGGGGGGGGATAACCAAAGGCAGCTCTTATGCATTCCCTTTCACCCTGGGGCTGAACTCAACTCCGTACCCCCAGAACTTTTGTAAAGTTGTTCCTTTGTCACATTATTAGAAAAGCGGTGGTGGTGTGTGCTTCCTTCCAGTGTTTCTGCCAGGAATGAACCCAGAAACAGGGCGAGGCCTGGCCCACCCTTCCCAGAGGCCTGAGTTGGGCAGGGCCTGGTTGGAGGAAGGAGAAGTGGGGGCTGAGGCCAGAGGAGGCCTGAGTTCTGGGAGCCTAGAGTTGCTGGCAGAGTCTGGTGTGGCTCCAGATGTCCAGAGCCGCCTCCTCTCTTTAGTCCCTGTCGATTCTCCCAGCAGCCCTTGCTTAGGACCGACACACCCTCCTTTTTTTTTTTTTTTTTTTTTTTTTTTCTCTTCTGGAAATCAGGGCATTCTGAGATTGGGGGCTTATTTAAGCAGTTTGGGACCAGCAGGATACAGTCCATTTTAGTCTCATTGTGTGGGTAGGCAGGGCTGCTTTCTGAGTAACGGCACACATGGAGATCTGGTGTGCTCTCCACCTTCTGTATCTAACTTGTACCATTGGCAGCTGGCCTTGCTGGTCCCTGACAGGCCTGCAGAGCCTCCCTCACAGAGCACATGCATATGCACCACAGTAGCTACGTGTGAACGAAGCGATTCTGTCCCAGCCAGCACTTTGCTGTTCACACTAAGCAGGGAGGCTTCCTGGGCAGTGTAGGCCATGGCAACCATTTGTGGCTGTGGCAAACTGAGGGTTGGGGACTACCTGGGCTGTGCAGATCCCACTATAGAGGATGAGAGGAGATTCAGACGACATAAGGGTGACTCCCACCAGGCTGTCCTGGATGTGTTCCTAGAGGCCAGCATTGCACATGTGCATTTATACATGCATGTGTACACGTACACACTTCCACTTGTGACTAAGGGTCCCAGATGTGTGTTCATGTCCCAAGCTCATGTGACCTAAGCCCCTTAGTTAGTCCTGGTGACGATGAGGGCAGAGATGAGAATTTAAGATAATTAGGCCTAGAATCCAGCTCTCAGGGTTGGGCTTTGGCTCCCGGGACCTGGGAAGTCAGTATTCTAGGATTCTGGAAGCCAGCACAGTGAAATAATAGATTCCATGCCTTGGCCCAGCTGTGGGGAGAGAAGATGGGGAGGAGGCAGGGTGAGGCTAACATGGACAGCCTTTGTAGTGGGCTAAACAGGAAGTGGGGACAGGAAGATGGAGCCCTTTGCTCTCTCTTGCTTGGCCTTTGCCAGAGTAGGGTATGATGATGGGAGCCTTGGCCTCCGCATGGCCACAGCCACAGTGGGTTGATGAGAGGAAGTGGGCTGCTAAGGAGCTGCTGAAGGGGAAGTTGGTTAGAGGTTTCAGGGGTGTACTGGATGAAAGCCAGGGATCCCCTGAGATCAGACCCACCGCAGAAGCCAGTTGTGGCTGGCAACTCCAGAGCGTGACTTGGTCATTCCTTTGTTTCCCACTGGGAGCGCCATGTGCAAGATGATGCAATTCAGCCCTTTCCAAAAGTCCTTCCCAGCGGCTCCATGTTGCTTGTTGGTTGATGCAGTTGCCTTGGAGACCCTCCCTCCCCCCCCCTCCTCTGGAAGCTCTGGCCTTTTGCCTCTGGGGGCTGGAAGGAGCTGACATCTGTTTCTTGTATCAGTCCTTTGTGCTCTTGGTCCAAATCCTATGCAGAGTAGAGACTCCTCTTGAAGGCAGAGGCCAGGCTAAGCAGCCTCTACCCTCCTACCCCACTGGGGGAAATTTAGGATCTGAGCTGAGTTGGGGACAGGAAGGCATGGTGAGGGACTGAGGGGACGTGGTTCACTCCAGCTTAGCTCCCCGAGCCGAGGTGTTGCCGTTGTGTGTGTGTGGGGGTGGGGGGGAAGTGTTAGGTGGGAATGGAATCTTTCTCTAATTTGCTCATTACTCTCCATATCCTGCCCTTCCTCCCAGGGGTTCAGGCTCGGGAGAGGCAGCCTGCAGAGCCCCCAGCCCCTCTTCGGAGGCGGGCAGCAAGTGATGGACAGTATGAGAACCAGTCTCCAGAGGCTACATCCCCCCGTAGTCCTGGGGTCCGCTCCCCCGTCCAGTGCGTCTCCCCTGAGCTGGCTCTTACCATTGCCCTCAATCCTGGAGGGCGGCCCAAAGAGGTGAGTCCTTGAGTTGATGAGTCCTGGGGCCACAGCAGAAAGCAGAGAACCGTGTGCATCTCCAGGAGCTTGAGACCCAACTGCTATTGCTTCATTAGTAAATGCAGTGATTTCTCCCTCTCTGTATCCTCACCCAAGGTCTCCTCTCTTCAGTAATATTTGTACCCCAGCTGCTTGCTTTAACACTGAATGAGGTTCCCTTCTTGATCCCCAAAGGAAGTTCTTCAGGGTGGTGATAAGCATGATCCCCAGATTTACAGTCCAAAGTGGATCAGATAGACTGGCAAGCATCTTTTTGAGCTTTTGAGAAATAAGGCTCCTCTTAGGAGGTTTAATTTTTGTATCCAAATGATTCCGTTGCTGAGACATTTCAGTAGTCAGAGGCAGTGGGACTTGAACTTCCATGTGCAGAAGAACTGCCAGGGAGTTTGTTAAAACCTTTCCTTTCTGAACGCCCTTGCAGAGACTCCGGCCTAGCAGATCTCTGTGACTCTGTTCTGAAATAGTTCTGAAATACTCTAATACTCTGCCCAAGCTTTAGAGTAGCCTTGCAAACAGCCGCTCCCTGTACTCAGCCACCAATAAGGAGTGGTCGAGGCAGTGAGTGGCCAGCATTTGGGCTTCCCTGGGTGAAGTGGAGAGAGTCAAGCTGGAGAGGGAATGTGTGGGCTGCCAAGCTTCCTGTCCTCATGCTCAGGATCACCTGAAGTGGAGGAGCCTGTCCTCAGGGTTTCTTTCTCTCCACCCTTCTGTTCTCCTGCAGCCCCATCTGCATAGCTACAAGGAAGCCTTTGAGGAGATGGAGGGGACCTCCCCAAGCAGCCCGCCACCCAGTGGGGGTAAGAGCACCTGCTAACCCTCTTCCCCTCCTTCTCCTGTTCTCTTTCCTCATGGTCTGTGTGATTGTCCCAGGTATGGGGTGAGAGGGGAGAGAGTCAGGGGAGGTGGGAAGGGCTGGAATCCATTGCTTCTCACTTCACGGCTCACCCGTGTGTCTCTACTGCCCTGTGTTCTCTGCTGTTTGCTCTCAACCTAAGGATGAGCCAGGCTCAGACTTAGCATCCAGACTGTTGGACTGCAGGTCCTGGCTCTCATCCTAAGGAGCTTTCTGTGTTGACTGTGTCATTTTGTCCCCATGCCACATGAGTAAGAAATCCTCTGCCAATGTGACAGTCTTGACTTTTCCTTGCTCTGGATTTTGATGCCTTGCCTATCTGTATCCGGGCATCTTCATCTCAGACACCCTGTGTCACTTCTACTAGGAAAGAACTGGGGTGGGTATATCCTCTCTCATACCATCCTCAGCCTCTAGGAAGGGTTTTTAGTTTACACCCCAGTGTACTCACTGGAGAGGCTGGTACCTGAAGGACAGACAGACAGAAGAGCTACATGAGCCCCAGGGTGGTCGGCATTCCTTTCTGTAGGGGAAGTGCCTTGAGAGGAATGATAGGGTCACACCGGGTAATGAGGGACCCAGGGTCCCCATGAGAGGCCTGGGTGTCAGAGATGGGCGATGTTCAGTGCTTAGGCAGACTTGACCTGGTCTGAGCTGCCCATTAGTCCCCAAGAAAAAGAAGGCTGGTAGAAAGAGGTGACTGAGCTTAGATGTCCATCCCCTGGGGTATGGCTGTCCTTTACAGGGACAGAATGTGGCCTGCACGTGTGGGCTGCTCTCCCATGCATACGGGAGGTTGAAGGTGTGACTGCAGTAGTCCTGGGAGACATGGCTCCTCATGCCCAGTGGACACAGCTTGCCTGCACGCACACAGACACAGACACACACACACACATACATACACACACACACACACACACACACTCATGATTTAAAGTTCCCCGTGTCAGGACACTAGTGAAATCAAGTACAGTAATTTTTTACTAAATCCAAAAAATGTCATTTCAATAGGGAAGTTAATATTTCAGTGTCAGTATTTTATTGAGATATTAGGTTATAATAAAAACGGTTATAAGAGTGCTTGGGAGATGGCTTAGTGGGTAAAGTGCTTGGTATACAACTGTGAAAGCCTGAGTTTTGCTCCTTAGGACTCCCCCCACGCCCCCACTCACAAAAGCTAGGAGCACCTGTAATCTCAACTCTAGGGTGCAGAGACAGGAGGATCCCCAGGAGCTAGCTGGCTAGCCTCACAGAATCCACAGACCCAGTCGAAGAGATAAAAGAAGAACTAGATGTCAGCCTCTGGCCTCCACATGTGCCTGCTGCAGGCATATGCACACTCGTGAATATACCATATATGTGCACACAAAATTTATTTTCAAAGGATACTAGTGAAATTAATGTCAAAAATGTTTTTATATCACTCTAATCTAAATATTGAGTTAGTGATATTGGTATTTTAAAAATGAGCCGGGTGGTAGTGGTGATGGTGGTGGTGGTGGTGGTGGTGGTGGTGGTGGTGGTGGTGGTGCTCGCCTTTAATCCCCAGCACTCGGGAGGCAGAGGCAGGAGGATCTCTGCTCAAGAGCTGGCTTTGTGGCTTCTTGTGACATCTCTAGGCCTTAACCTTTTACCTTTATAACTCCTTCCACTCACCTCTGTGACCAACAGCCCTGAGGGCTGGGCATCCCCTGCTGGGAATGGAAGCCACATTAATTGTACCAAAATTGGGTTCTGCTGTTTTTCTCCTCTCTGGTGGCCAGTCATATGTGCCCTGGGGACAGCTATAAGTCAGAAGTTTCATAAATGCCTAGGGCCAGGGAGAGAGGTTGGAAGGCCGAGAAATGCAAGGAATGCTTCTCTCAGGAAGGAGAGGGCGCCTGTCTTCAGAGCCACCCACTCCTTGCCTCAGTATAAGGGCCACATTGCTTGGAAGCCGAAGACGGGGTGGAGGGGAGAAACCAAGCAAAGCTTCTATTTCTGATCTCCTGTCCCTTTCTCCTTGGTCCCCTGCCCCTCAGCTGCACCTGCTGGGCCGTGGATGTTAGCTGAGGATGAGGAGGACTTCTCCCACAAACCCTGCTTGTAGAAGCAGCTCATTCTTTCATGGTGATGTCATTCAAGCTGCATTTGGATGACAAACTTTACTAAGTAACAGAGAAGTGCTTGTGAGCAAAAGACCCATGTTAGCAGTGTGGGGCAGGGAGGTGATGTAGAGAGAGAACAGGAAAGGCCTTGCACGACTTAACCATGGAAGTGTATGTTTGCACACATTTGTCCATTGGGATGCCTAGGGACAGAGAAAAAGGTGGAATCCAGAAGCAGGTCGCTTCTGTACCTCTGGTGTCCTCTGGGGTGTGTGTGTGTGTGTGTGTGTGTGTGTGTGTGTGTGTGTGTGTGTGTGTACACAGCTTACCTAGCTGTGCCTGCTGCTCACACTGACGGATGGTACTTTGTTGTTGCTGTTTGTTACTTAGCATAACAACTGTGGAGCCATATTGGATCCTTGGCATATGAAGGTCACAGCTCATCTGTTGAGAGTCATGGATAATAGGGCATGTCCTTAGGGTCTGTGTTTTCTCCTGGCTGTCAGGATCCCTGACAGGAGTGCCAGTCCTTATTTCTTTACTTCTCCTCAGAGATGTGCTAGGATACACGGTAACTGCCACTGAGAGATCTTGTGACTGGGCACGATAGCACCCCTTTTGCTCGGCTCAAAGTCCTTGGCTGATGGGGAAAAAAAGCTGGGTAACCCTTTCTGACCTTGTGTGATATGTGACACTTGTAACCCAGATGGGCCACTCGGGAGAAGCCTCATTTCACCCAGGAAGCTGTGCTCTTGGGAGAAGAGTGCTAGTTTTTCCTCCCAGAGTACCAAGACTCCGGTACCAAACCTCACTCTGACAAGGTCTCCCTTGCGATTTTCAAGGGACCATGTGGCCTGGGGCTGCCTAGTCTTAGGGATGGTGAGGTCCCTGCCTGTGATGCTCAGCCCCGCTTTTCAAGATGTGTCTTCTTGAGACTATTTTTGCTCGTCCTACAGTTGTGTGCTTGGCTTGCAGGGTCTCTGTGTGTGTGTGTGTGTGTGTGTGTGTGTGTGTGTGTGTGTGTGTGTGTGAGAGAGAGAGAGAGAGAGAGAGAGAGAGAGAGAGAGAGAGAGAGAAAGAAGAAGAAGAAGAAGAAGAAGAAGAAGAAGAAGAAGAAGAAGAAGAAGAAGAAGAAGAAGTAGTAGTAGTAGTGGAGGATGCTGGGGAAGGAGAAAGTGGGGAGATAATATTCTATAGAAAGGCAAAGACAGCTGAAGAAGCACGCTGTAATTAATAAGCCTTCATAAGGTAAAGGGTAGGGAGGAGCCATAGATGTCTCTCAGGGGCTGGGCAGGGTCAGGACAGGGGTGTCAATCCCGACTGTCTCCCCTTCAAGCTGAAATGTGAAGCAACACAGAGGCAGGGAAGGACAGGGGAGCCAGCTCAGCCGGGGCAAGGAGGGGGCTTCAGGGCTGTGTCTTGGGTGCCCAGACCTCACTAGTACACACCCTTACCATGACATGTCCTCACTTCCTGTGCCTCTCCGTCTTCTTCCCACACAGTGCGTTCTCCTCCAGGTCTGGCCAAGACACCCCTATCTGCTCTGGGGCTGAAACCCCACAACCCGGCGGACATCCTGCTGCACCCCACAGGTGGTGAGTGATTGGAAGCGAGGGAGGGAAGTGGCTAAGGAGGCCAGGAGCAACTGGCAACCTGAGCAGGTGTTCTAACTAGAGTACTCACAGAGCAGAGGTTTTGGGGAGGGGGGCTTCCTGGAAATGAGGAGGTCATGACTGTGTGCCACACTGAAGTCACGCCCGGGGGTACCGCTCTGCAGGCATTGGGGTGTCCTTTCTGCCTGTCACTACTTTCTGGGCCTTAGGGTTTTGAGACCTGCTTCCAGTTTTGTTGTAGTTGGTCAGCCCTGCTAGAAGCCTCACTCCCTGGCTGTGTCCCTGCGTGTGCGTGTGCGTGTGCGTGTGTGTGTGTGTGTGTGTGTGTGTGTGTGTGTGTGTGTGTGTACACATAGCTGTGTAGTAGGGAAATATACCTGCTATTTGGTGGCAGCCCCTTACCCCCAACACAGCGCAATGGCTCCTATGCTGAACATCCTGGTGACATCAGAGGCTAGAGCTTAGGTATTTGGGCAATATTTTCCCCCCACAAATCTTTGCCTGAGAAGTGGGGTCACTCCTAGCAGCCATGCTCTCTGCCCTCTCCCCATCAGCCCTGGGTCTCCTCTGCCCATCAAGGTGCCTGCTACCCGAAAGCAGACTCTGTTCATCCCTGTGTTCACACGCCCAATGTCGGCAGCCTTTGACCATGCTGCAGAATAGGAGCTGGGCTCTGGGGACTTTCTGGGCTGTCACCATGCCAAGGTCACCTGTACTGGTTATGAGCTGGATGACCATGTTTGGGAGAAGGTCACTGTCTGATGTGGATGGTTACCAGATTCATTTTCCTATTTCCTGCCCACTCCCTAGTTTCTGTGGATGGGGCAGGAGACACAGGGGTCCTGGGACTTGGAATGGCAATTTGAAGTCTGCCAAGCTAGAAAGTGACTCTAGTTTTAAAGCTGAGTTGGAACTTGTGGGGGTCAACTTCTCCTTTTTTCCATAGTCACCAGAAGACTGATCCAGCCAGGTAAGAGGGTAGTAACGTGCATTTGTGAACAATGTAGACACCGAGACACAGCCTCCACTTAAGATGTACGAGCATGGGCAGATCCACCCAGCCACCACAGAGCTGAAGGCCCAGAGGCCTTCGCTCACTAGCCAGCATGCTACTACTCTATGCTTTGACCCACGCAAGCCCTGGCTGCAGAGGCTGGGAGGGACCTGGCTCCTAAGGGCTCCACAATGGCCCTGGACTCCAGGGCCCTGTGCAGAGTAGGAGCTCAGCCTCTACTTCCCTTTCTTCAGCAGATTCTTTCTCTAGATGTAATCCTGATAACCTCTCTCTCTCTCTCTTTTTCTCCTCTGGGGTCTTCCTCTCATCTCTATCATCTGTCCTCTTTCCTGCCTCTTCTCTTGTCTCTCTTCTCCTCCCTCAGAGGAAGATGAGGGGGAGCCGGTGACTAAGCCTCCGGAAGGTAAGTGCACTTGGCTCTGCGTGGCTCCCACTCTCTAGGTCTGGGGATGGCTTTCCACATGGAGCTTGACAAGGCTGCCTGGGGATGGCTCTCTTTTCTCACCTGCTCTCAAGTGACTAGGCACACAGCCTTCCCGTCCCCACCCTCTGACAATGAGATGCCACTCTGGGCACGGCCTGAATGCTGCTTGGGAAACTTGTTGCCACTGGGCACCAGTTCAAGCACAGCTAGTATCCAGGCGCCAGCATGGTGCCACCTTGTTGACAAAAATACCCCTTGTACCACTTCCTCTCCCAGGGGTGCATGCACCACCTGGCTGGTGTGCAGTGTACACAGAGGCAGACGGGGGTGGGGAGGGCAGAGAGAGCAGGACTTCTCTTGCTTGGCCACTCAGGCGTGTAAGCCTGTGCAGGCCCTTCAAGAGGCTGCCCTGTGTGTTGAAGGTGTATAGCTGGCTTCCTCTTGCTGTGGGTGCTGGTGACATTCACCGGGTAACAGTGCCTTCAACAGAACCAATGTCAGCTTTCTGTATGAGCCAATTACTTTTGTATCTCTGTGACAGCAGCCTGACATGACAAGGGGTCCTGACAGACAGCACTTGGAGGAACTGTGTATTTGGGTGCATGGCTGAGGAGATTTCAGTCTCTTCTGACAGCAATGGCGTGGTGGGGCAGCTTATTAATAGCAGTGGGAGTGTGTGAGGAAGGCCATGAAGACTAGGAAGCAGAGAAAGAGATGGGCATTGGGAGGACAGTCCCTTCAAAGGCCACCCTTTGATGGCTTCCTTCCCCACATCCTCCCAAAGTAGTGCCATCAGCTGGGGACTGAGTGTCCAAACACGAGCCCCTGAGGGCCTTTTCAGGTTCAGCCCTAATGGGACAGTACCACTACTTAGAGCTGCAGCCATGGAGCCATGGCTTGTTTCCTGTCAGCATAAAGGCACGGTGGCAATTGCAGGCTGCCTACGTGCTCACTCCCACAAAAGTGCCTCAAGATACCCATGCAAAATTCTGAGAAAGTACTTGCTTTCCTCTTCAAAAGATAATTTTATTTATAGATATTTATTACATTAATTTGTGTGTGGGTGTGCATGTACATGCATGCCGTGGTATATGTGTGGGGGTCAGGGGAAAACAGTTTTCTCCTACCATGCCTGAGTGAGGGATCGATCGAACTTAGGAACTCACGTTGTCAGGCTTGGTGGCAAGCACCTTTACCCACTGATCCATCTCCCTGACCCCTTGAGAAATGCTTTCAAGGAGTTCACAGTTGATCTCAGCTTAGGCCAGCCTAGCCCTGGGTTTGGAGGAAGCCTGGCATTGTGTCTGGACACAGCCCCAAGAAGAGGGGCTGTTTTCTGGCAGAAGAAGGTTAGCTCAGGAAGGCAGAAGTTCAACCAAGACTCATGGTGGTCATGGAGTAAGGGATGCTGGCCTGAGTGGTTCCCATGGGTCTCCGGGCATGGGTGTCCTCATCTCCACAGGAGATGTTAGACAGGTGAGTCCCAAGGTCCCCTCCACTTGGGCCTGTGGTTCTGTGTGGCTGTTTTTATAGGGGCTTAGTTCGGTTTCTTAGGCCCACTTTCCTCTGCACCAAATACCTTGGTTTCTACCCCAGCATGGGTATGGCCCTGCTGACTTTTCATTCCAGGTATGGAGGTGATAGCTTCCCAGAAGCTTCACTGATTTCTTTGTGGTTTTAGTTAATTATTTTAATTTTTAGGTTTATTTATGTGTGTGAATATTTTTTCCAGTGTGTGTGCACGTGTATGCCTGGTGCTTGTAAAGGTCAGAAGAGGATGTGGGATCCCCTGGATCTGGGGTTACTGTTAGTTGGGAGCCACCATGTGTGTGGTGGGAATTGAACCCAGGTCCTCCGCAAGAGTAACAAGTGTGCTACAGTGCTGAGCTATCTCTCCAGCCCCTTTGGCTGGTTTCTAACCAGCCTGTGTGGAGGTTGCAGAGCTGGGAAGTTGGGGGCCAAGACTGCTCCCTGCCAACCTCATGCTGGGGACAAGCTTTCTCCACATTGCTTCCCACAGCCCCAGGGCCTGTCAGCACAGAGGGCTCAGGTCCTGAGTGTGGGTGGCTGAGAGTGGGCTGTCAGACTCCAGGGAGAAAGTCACTGGGTAGGCATCCAGGCTCTGGGAATGTGTTCTGCTTCTGGGTGACCGGTCAGAAGAATGGATATTGACAGAGCTGAAGTCAGGCCTCCTAAATGTGCTTCACAAATGACCCTCAGCCTACAAGGCCCTGAGTCTCCTATGCTTCATCTGTCCTGGTATCAGGGCAGAGGAATTCTGAAGGGAAGGTTTTTTGAGATCCACCCAGCCACGCCTGTGCTCTCAGGGATGTGTAACTATGGTCTGGGTTATGGTGGAGGTGAGGGGCCCACCCAGGATCACAGCCAAGAGGCTGCCTGGCCAGACTGCATTTCTGGGCCTCCTGATTCTTAGTCAAAGGGCCCCATCTAAGCCCATCCCTGTTTCCAGGCTTGGTGGCCCTGGCTTCCAGCTTAGGAGTAGGCGGTGAGGGCATTCAGGCTGGGTTGTCTGCCGGTTCAGCATTTCTTAACTCAGGCGCCACCTCCTGGGTCAGCGCAGGCCACATTCTTTGTTGACCCCTGGAAGCCTTGCTTGGTGTTCTTGTGGATACTTTGATGGGAAATTCAGAAAAAAGAGGCTTGTGAGGGCAAATGATCAGCAGCAGAATTCTTCAACTGGGGAAGGAGGAATTTGAGATGTTTGCGCTGTTCGAGCTACTGAGCTAAATATATTCATGCATTCTTTTCTTCATTGATGCTTCGAGTCAGTCATGGTGCTGTGGGCCTGTTATGCAGCAGGCAGCATGCCCTCTCTGGGGAGATAATAGACTGTGTGAGATATGTATCTTCAGCTCATGAACATTTTCCTGAATAGGAGTAAGAATTATGCACGGAGCGTGTGGGAGGGAAGGGACACAGCTTTGGGAGACCTTGGGCTAAAGAAGTAGCGTGTGGGGTGGACGTGCATGTGAGGTGACATTAACCAGTGGAACCTGGATAGAAAATAGAGACGAGGGGTTGGGGATTTAGCTCAGTGGTAGAGCGCTTGCCTAGCAAGCACAAGGCCCTGGGTTTGGTCCTCAGCTCTGAAAAAAAGAAAAAAGAAAAGAAAATAGAGATGAGAGGGAGATGATGTACATGGGCTCTGGCCTTGGACGTTGTAGCTTGTGTGTGTGTGTGTGTGTGTGTGTGTGTGTGTCTGTGTGTGTGTGTGTCTGTGTGTGTGTGTGTGTGTGTGTGTGTCTGTGTGTGTGTGTGTGTGTGTGTGTGTGTGTGTAGGTCAGTGGTTAATGTGGGGTGTTTTCCTTTATTGCTCTCTACCTTATTTTGGGGGACAAGGTCTCTTGCTGAACATGGAGCTTGTCATTTTGGTTACACTGGCTGGTTAAGCTTCAGGGATCCTCCTCTCTATATCTCCCTTCTCCCTCAGTGCTGGCGTTACAGACACGTGCCACTACTCCCAGATTTTTTGTGGGGATCCAAACTCAGGCCCTCACCCTTGAGCAGCAAGCACATCACTCCCCAAGCTGTCTCCCCAGTTCCCAGCTTGTGTATTTCCCCCTAGAAACTTAAAAACCAGTAAGTCATGCTCACAGAGCCGGTACACGTGTGTCTGTGCATGTGGTCTGGAGTAACAGACAAGAGCCAGGCCATGTGGGGGCCACTGCCGCATTATGTTTTTACTAATCTTAAGAGCTGAGTGGAAGGTGGTATGGAGTCTATTTTATCAATAAGGAGAGGGTGGGGTTGACTTAACAGGCTCAGAGTTGAGAATTTGTCATTTCAGCATGTCCCTTCTGGTGAGCACACACAGTACAAGGGGCACCTGAACATCTGAACAGAGTTCTTTTCTTGGGGTGGGGGCGGAGAGAGTGAGCTTGCCACAGTGGACTTTAGGACGGCTTTCCGTGCTAGGTTCTGTTTGCCTCCGGGCTTCCCAGAAGCTTCACTGATTTCTTTGTGGTTTTAGTTCATTATTTTAGTTTTTAGATTTATTTACTCTGATGTCTCTGGGATTCTTGGTGGTGGTGTTTTGGGGGCATCAAAACAGGTGACTTGGTACAGAGTTGTCCAGCACCTGCCATGCACCAGGCCCTGTGTTAGGGACTGAACATCTAAGGATGGGTGAGTTACCTGGGGAGAGCCGAGATCTTACCATGATGCAGAGCTGAATGGACATATGGAGGGTGCTTGGGGCCTTGGAGGGGCTCACATGTGGCCCAATCCTAGTGCTAGCTCTAGATCTGGGGCTCAAGGGCTTTCCTTACTTTTTTTTTCTCTACCACCCACATCTTTAGTATTGTATGTATGTATGTATGCATGTATGTATTGTGGGCTGTATTGAACCCAGGACTTTGCACATATTAGGCAGGTACTATACCACAGAAGCCTTCCCCCCACCCCATGTCTTCATCTTCTTAGGGTGGGCAATGCTGGCCTCTTTCCTTCAGCCAGAGTAGAGTGTTTTCTTTCCAGTGAGGCAGTATACTTGAGAATGTGGGTGAAGAGCTGGTAGTCCCCGGCTGCAGAGTCTCTTCTGTGTTCTGTGGCTCTCGGTGGCCAGCAGCCACTTGGAATGGTTTGGGCTCCTGGAATGTTCTCCATGCAGCACCCTCCTTGGCTCCACTCTTCCTGCCCTCCCCAGCTTGGTGGCCTGTGGGTCGGCTGCTCCCTAGGAGACCAGAAGAGGAGGAGGAGTTGTGGCCACCCACCCCCACCCCAGGAAGGGAGTGTGCAAGGGTAGAGGGAGATTGAGGTCAAAGGCCAATGTGGACCCAACCAGAATTGCCAAGAACTAAAAGGCCGTGTCCATTCTCACATGCCTCCATCCTAGGCAGGTGAGTTGTTTTCATTCCAAGTTAACACAGGGAAGTGGAGCGGGCACTGGGCTGGGACAGAGAGTCACCCCCTAGGTAGATTGGGTGTGACTCTGTTCCGGCTGTGGGCTTTCCTCTGAGCTTTCTGTTGGCAGAATATGGACTTTTTAAAAGGACAATTTAGCATAGAGCTTACCTAATGTGTCTGTTGAGGTCTCAGCAGAAGTGCATGGTTCATTCCAGTGGGCAGCTGAAGCGATTGCTTGAAAACCTGGGCAAACAAGTGAGGGTGTGAAGCCCTGTGGGCTCCCTAGCAGGGGTGGGAGCTGTCCCTACCCACTCAGAAGGTGGG
The DNA here is from genome assembly GCF_903995425.1 of Onychomys torridus. Lineage (NCBI taxonomy): Eukaryota > Metazoa > Chordata > Mammalia > Rodentia > Cricetidae > Onychomys > Onychomys torridus. The sequence goes on along the minus strand of NC_050465.1, from coordinate 58,145,370 downwards.
AGTACAGTTGGGGATAAATAGAGGATGGGCTATAACCCCATCTTGTCCCTCCATCCCTCCTTCTCTCCCTCCCTCCCTTCTTCCCTTTCTCCCTCCTCTGCCAGTAAAGACCCAATCACTCCAGCCAAAGGCCAAGGCCATCTGGAGTCACAGGGCAAGGGGCCTTGGGGGTAAGTAAGAGTGAAGACAGCATGTGATGGGTCTGACTTCTTACACAAGAAGTGACATGTGGATGGGGCTGGAAGGGGGGGTCACTTGACTCTGAATTTGTGAGACAGACACACAATCCTCTGTGCCAGGCGCTGTGGCTAGTGCCAGGAACCTTTGTCAGGCAGGTGAAGCCTGTGGGTAGCAGGGCTCTCTGGGTGAGAGAGGGAAACATGTGGAGCTGTGCTGAGCACCTAGAAGGGCCTGAGGAATGTTCAGAGGCAGTGGCAGGGGTGGCGAGGGACAGGTCACTGACTTCCCAACTTTGCATGGTCTTATGGTCCATGTGTGAGTAACGGTTGGCTGGAAGAGTCTGCCTGGGTACCCATGACACCATGATACTGGCTGGGTAGTTAAACTCTCCAAATCTTACTAACCTCACACGACTCTTGGCTGCTTTTGCCACTACGGGTGACCAGGTGGACCTGGCATTCCTCCAGCTCATTTGTTGGTGTCCCCAAGAGACTGTGGGTCCCCTTAGGCCAGCCAGAACCTGTATTGTGAGGTTGGAGATGTGGTGCTGTCCACAGCCATTGGCTGGCTTTGCGTTCTGGGCCAATTGCTCCCCTTCTCTGGGCTGAGGGGGCAGGTTAGATCAGAGTCAGCACACACTGGCTGCTGATGGATCCACCTACTGTCAGTTTTCCTAAAGAAAGTTCTGTTGCAAACAGCTGGGCCTGTGTATTTGGCTCCTGCTTACAGCCACTGTCACCACGGCGGCTGGGTTGAGCCATTGCGACAAAGCCCATCTGACCATCCCATCTAAGTCATGTACAGAGAATTTGACCAGCCCTGTGTCATAGGACCTCACGGCATCTCCACCTCCACGGTGCTGCGGCCCCGAGGAGGCCAGAGTCCAAACCTTCTGTCAGGCTGGCCTGGGAATCCTGTGAATTGAGTGTGGCCCGAGCAGCTTGAGGGAGGCTTTGCTAGCTCTCTCCACAAGCTGAGCCCAGGCCGGCATGTCCGAGCTGCTTGTCCCATAGACCAGTCGTGTGGATTTGGGGGGCCTCCTGTGGAGTATGGTCTCTGGACATCCCAGGTAACTCCCTCCTTCCCGAGCCAGGTTTTCCTCCAGTTGAGGAAGCAAGCTTTCAATTTAATTTCTTTAGCTGCTTGCTTGTCCTGATGAATCTGGGGAGGGGCTCTTTTCCTACTCAGGACACCATAGTCCTAGCCCTCAAGGCCTGCAGGGCCTGGTTGTCCAGGGCGGGCATCATTTCCCAGGTTGGCTTTGGTGAATTTTCTGATATGGCAGCTAGGGATCTATGCTCAGATCTTGTCCCTCTGGACAGCAACAAAGATGGAGACAGGATCCTGGGTGTTGTCAATGACACACACCCCCTCCATATGATTGTGTCCTTGTTCTAGTTAGTATAGGGCTGGCCTCTGAGGTCCAACATGCCCTGTCATTTTACTCTTCAGGCCTCAGTCTTCTCATCTGTCAAAAGGCCTTTCTGTTGCTAATGTTACTCTGAACACTAGGTTGGGGGATATTGTGTATGAAACCTCTCTGTACAGGGCCTGGCATGCCGGTTGTACTGTAGCGGGCACAGAATGTCTGGCTCCACCCAGGCACAGGGTTCTTTGCATCCATCTTCTAAGGAATGCTGAGTGTGTTATGCAGAAGTAGGTGGGGTGTCTTGCCAGGAAGGGGCTGGCCAGTCTGCAGTGGCTGGCACTGGGTATGCTTGACAAGCAAGCTGGGTGCTATCCCGAGATATGGGCAGTGTCACGTGATAGCTTTGGGAATTGCTCTAGGGGCCCGGGCATCTGGGGACCCTGGTAGGGCTGGGCAGAAATACGGCTACAAAGGGAGTACCAGCTAGGGACAGGGATCTAAGTCTTTAGGGGAAGATGCTGGTGGCCCTTTGCAGAGGCAGAGCTTGCAGAAGCAAAGGCTCCTAAAAGCCAGGGCTCCTTATCGCTTGCCTCAGACCGGGGAAACAGGAGCCTCAGTAAAGCACGCCTGGGGTCTTGTGGAGGGTTTTCATGCTGCCCCTTTCCCAGGCTGGACTCTGGGGGTGCTCTATTCCCTGGCAGGGTGGGTGAATTCCTACCACACCTGTGTTCATTCTTCACCCCTTTACTTCTTCCAGAGCCCCGGAGCTATGTGGAGTCTGTGGCGAGGACAGCAGTGTCAGGGCCTCGCACTCAGGATGTCGAGCCCAAGAGCCTCAGTGCCCCAGCTGCCCATGCCTATGGACACGAGACACCCCTGAGGAACGGGACCCCGGGTGGCTCCTTTGTCTCCCCCAGCCCCCTTTCTACGAGCAGTCCCATTCTCAGCGCTGACAGGTAAGCTGGGAATGGGCAATGAGAATCTGGGCCTGAGACTGAGGCCTCAGAGGATCTGTGTAGACTACAGATGGGCCAAATCCCTTCCAGGACTGCTACACTTTGAAGACACTTTCTCAAGACCTAGGGAGAGCGAGTTTCTGGGCATCCAACTTAAGGGAGCTGGGGTGATGAGCAAGACTCTCAGACTGTGCTCCATTCCACCTGAGCGAAAGGGACCAGTGAGCAGTCCTTCCTGTGGTTAACCTCCCAGTGGTAACCTAGTGTACAGGAAGCTCGGGCAAGCCCATTTCCTCAAAGCTTCCAGCTTACATCCACTTTCCGCTGCACTAAGAGCTAAGCTTTGCCGTTCCCACTTCTCAGAAAAGGCAAACAAGGCTCAAATGGGCAGTAGTAGCTGAGCAGTAGCAGAAACAGGCATCAACCTATGAGTGTCTGTGTCGGGAGGTCACATCTTTCTTTCTCCGTTCCTCAGACCCGAGTGATCTGGATAGACAAGAACCACTTGTGCCCTGCACTGGACCAGAAATAGAGCGTTTGGGGCACAAAGCAGGGGTGGTGACTTCTTCTAGCCAGGAGGTTGGAGAGGACATTGAAGGATGATGTTATAGCAGGAACCCAGAAGGATGACAGGATACCTTGGGGTGAAGATGTAGGTCAGAGGGACAGAGACCTAGGGTGTGTGATGTAGACGCAGGGGCGATGCAGAGTATGCAGCCCACCAGGGAGGGGCATCTTGGTGGACAGACACTACTCGTGGCCATCTGGGTGAGCCAGACAGGGAGGGAATCCCAGGGCTGGGTCAACCCTTCAGTGGAGTTCATGCTTGGGGTCCACTAGGGAGCAGCGAGGTGGGTGTTGAGAGTGAGACTCCATGTTATGGATGGAAAAACAACACAGGGACAGAGGTTGAGGTGGGATTGGGCAAGGCCTGGAGACAGAGTGCCAGGCAGGCAGAGGACAAAGCCAGCATGCATAAGCAGGATCTCTCCCCAGCAGGAGAGGCCGTGCCCCCTTTCTCTTCTGGAACCCACTCCCCTCTGTGCTGGGATTGCCATGGTTCCAGACTCCCAACGTTCCTCCTTCACCAGGATCAGTTTGCTGCTCACACCCACACTGGCCCTGCCCAGGCTGGCGAGAGACGAGCAGAGATGTTCTTCCCAGATCCTCATTCGGAACCCTCCAGCTAGGCACACTTCCCTACACATACCCAGCCCACCTTTCCTCCCTAGCCTTTCACAGGTGTCGTTCCAAGGGTGGCGTGGTGGCAGGGGTCCAGTTTTCTCATTTGCCCTGGCTTCTTGCTCAGACTGCCTCTGCACTCAATTGGTTCTTTCCAGGGTTCCGGAAACTCACTTCTGAAACCCCAGAACTCCACCCACCATAGTACCCTCACACTCATCACCACCCTTCACCTCTGCTCAGCACAATGTGGGCTGCTTTGGTTCCACTTCATCACAATCTAGTTTATTCCCTCCGTCCATCCTGGCCTTCTTCCTGCCCCTGCCTCTTAGAGCGCGGCCTCCTGTACCTGGGGCCCTGGTCTCTGTAAGGATCTTTCTTGCCCTGCTACTGCTGTGCACCAGCTGCCTGCCTCCTCTCTCTACTGACTGCTTATCCCAGTCCCTGGTCCCTGGTTCTTTGCTATCATATCACACATGGGCAGAGCTCTGGGTCTATAGCCTGTGATTACATCACGGGAACCTCAAGACCAAGCACAGGCAGTTTGTGCCATTAGTGACCAGATTGGGGGTGCTGAAGGCAGACCTCCAAATGAGCTGAGATCTCCTGATTTGTGGTGACTCCTGTATGTGGTTCTGTTTCTTTGTTTTTTTGAATCACCAAGGAGTGAAAGCCCAGTTTTAGTACTCTGAGAGGAGGATAAAACACCTAGGGAAACTGAGTCAAGTTGCGCCCTAGTAGGAATAGAGCCAGGTGGCTTGACCATCTCTCTAAGTTTCTATGGTGCTAAGGGCTTACATGGAGACTTCTGCCTTCCCTGGTGACTGCTTTGCTATGACTGATGGGTCAAGGAGTCACATGGCATGGTAAAGAAAGTGTGCGTTTTGGAGTCGGATGCAGCTGAGTTGAAGCCTGGCCTTTTAGACCTCTGTGGTACTGAGCTTACTGTTTAAACTCTCTGACCCTCGGTTTCTTTTTCTGATGGTTCCATTATGTAATGTATAAAAGCCTGACTTGCCCTACACTGAGTGGAACTCTTATGCTCTTAGTGGTTGAAGGATGCTGGCCACTCAGCAGAAGTCCTCTCTTTATTAAATATCATCCACTGACCTTTCTACTTGCCATTTCTCTCTAGCACTTCCGTGGGCAGTTTCCCATCAGGGGGGAGCAGTGACCAGGGCCCCCGGACACCCATCCAGCCCATGCTGGACTCCAGCATCCACTCAGGCAGCCTGGGGCAGCCGAGTCCTGCAGCATTGAGTTACCGGAGCTCCTCACCGGTTGCGGCTGGTGGCAGCAGCTACAGCAGCCCTGACTACTCTCTGCAGCCATTCAGCTCTTCTCCAGAAGGCCAAGCCCAGCCACAGTTCAGTGCAGCCACCGTCCACATGGTGCCTGGGAGCCCTCAGGCACGACACAGGACAGTGGGCACCAACACTCCACCTAGTCCTGGCTTTGGCCGGCGGGCTATCAACCCCGCCATGGCTGCCCCTGGTAGCCCCAGTCTGAGCCACAGGCAGGTGATGGGTCCATCGGGCCCGGGTTTCCATGGTAACGTGGTTTCTGGCCACCCAAGCAGTGCAGCCACCACACCTGGAAGTCCCAACTTGGGCCGGCACCCCGTGGGAAGCCACCAGGTTCCAGGCCTCCACAGCAGTGTGGCCGCAACTCCAGGAAGCCCAAGCCTGGGACGACACCCTGGGGCCCACCAAGGGAATCTGGCCTCCAGTCTCCATGGCAATGCAGTCATTAGCCCTGGGAGCCCCAGCTTGGGCCGGCACCTGGGTGGATCTGGATCTGTGGTTCCTGGAAGCCCCAGCTTGGACCGGCATGCGGCTTATGGTGGCTACTCTACCCCCGAGGACCGACGGCCAACGCTGTCCCGGCAAAGCAGTGCCTCTGGGTACCAGGCTCCTTCTACACCTTCATTCCCTGTCTCCCCTGCCTACTACCCTGGCCTGAGCAGCCCTGCCACCTCACCCTCGCCAGACTCAGCGGCCTTCCGGCAAGGGAGCCCCACACCAGCCTTGCCAGAGAAGCGGAGAATGTCCATGGGAGACCGGGCAGGCAGCCTCCCCAACTATGCCACCATCAATGGGAAAGTGTCCTCCTCTCCCATTGCCAATGGAATGTCCAGTCCCAGTGGGAGCAGCACAGTCTCCTTCTCCCACACGCTTCCAGACTTTTCTAAGTACTCGATGCCAGGTATGTCTCTTCTCTTACATCTCTACTTGCCCAAGAGTTAGGACATCTGTTCTAGCCATCCCTGGGCAGATGACCTTGGGTGGGTCACTGACTTCTAGGTCCGAGTTCCTTGCCTGTGGCAGGAGTTGTGTCTTTAAAGTATGGCTGGGATGGGGTTGCTGAAGGTATGCAAGAATAGGAAGATGGAGTAATAAGCATGAACGGTATTCTGTTCAGTTGGCCATCACTGCCATCGCCTCCTGTGGAGCACACGCTGTGGGGTAGCCTGAGCTAAGTACTCTCTCATTTAATCCTCCAGCCCCCCCTGGGGAAGCAGGTATTAACTTTGCTTTATATAGGAAGACTCTCAGGCTCACAGAGTTTCTGTTGCTTGGCTGGCATTATGCAGTGACTCAGTGACAGAGCCGACTTTCAATCCAGGCCCACCCTGCCCCTGGAGGAGTGCTCTTGGGGCCGGGGAGGTGGCACAGTGGGTGAAGCCCTCGCTGTCCAAACACGAGGACCTGAGTTTGGATCCCGAGAACCCATTTAAAACTGAACACTGTCATGCATGCTTATAACCATGATACTCTGGTAGTGGGATGGGAGGTGGAGGCAGGAGATTCCCCAAAAGCTTGCAGGCCGGCTAGCCTGGCCTATGCAACAATGAACCAGAGGCCCTGCCTCAGACAAGGTCCTCTGACCTCCACATGCATGTTGTGGCATGTGCACGCACACACACCCACACCTACCTACACACACACACACACACACACACACACACACAGGCATGCACATGCACAGGATCGGAATGTCTTCCGCATGTATTCATTATTTGAAGGATACTGTGACTTAACTGAACTTTGAGACTCTGCTGTCCTGGACCTCTGTGTCTTTTGTCAGCCCCCCACATCAGTTAATAGTGGGCCCGCTGGGGAGGTTTGGCAGGGTAAAGGCTAAGGGTGAGATTTTTTGTTTGTTTGTTTGTTTGTTTTTTGAGACAGGGTTTCTCTGTGTAGTTTTGCTGCCTGTCCTGGATCTCGCTCTGTAGACCAGGCTGGGCTCAAACTCACAGGCCTGACTCTGCCTCCCGAGTCCTGGGATTAAAGGTGTGCACCACCACTGCCTGGCAGGGGTGAGATGTTTTAGTAGAGCCTAGTTTGAACAGACCTGCTTCCTGCAGGATGAATTCTTCACCAAAGTCTAGTGTTGGTGTCTTTGTGACCATGGAGACAGTGTATTCTCCAAACATAAAGTTCAAGGCTTCAGGTGATTCGCACCTTCTCAACCAGACCTTGATCCTGTGTGCAGAGGTCCTGAGGCTACTTGTGTCCAAGGCAGATACAGAAAATTATAAACAGCTTGGGGTGTCCCTGGGGTACCCAGAGTCTCTGTGTCTTGTGTCCTTCCCAGGTCCTTCCAAGCCGAGGCACTTAGAGTGACCCTGTACTCCCCTGCTTCCTGCCGCCTACTAGGGACATCTGGTTCCCAACCCCAATCCTTGAAGGATGCGAAGTTTCTAGCAGTTAGGATATTTCCTGTTTCCCACCATCTTGCCTACTTAAAATAGCCTTTGGAGTCAACACAGGAAGGCACACAGGGCTGCAGCCGCTTCTAACAGCTCCTTAGATCAGCCATGGCTGGGCTTCAGAGGGGGCCCAGGCGCCTGCAGCAGATGCCTTCTCTAGCTGCCTAGCCTGGGAAAGGAGCTGAATCCCCTCAGGCTGCTGGAGACAGAGTCCAGGTGCCCATGAGAACCAAGGCCCTCAGCTGCAGCAGCAGGGTCTTTCTCTCCTAACTTGGTAGCATCTTCAACACTGTGTCCCTGCTCCAGTCTCTCACTTTTGACTGGGGAACCATGAAAGCGGACCCCCCCCCCCTTCTCCCTGCCACTGCCCCTTTGCTTTTTTTTTTTTTTTTTTTTTTTTTTTCCTGGTTTGGATTGAAGGATGAAAGAATGTCGGTAGAAAGCAAAGCTAAGTTCTAACACTCCACTGCATGATTCAGTGATTGCAATTCAAAATAGTCTGGTAGGTGTTTTATGAAGAACCAAGGTTGAAGACCTTAGAGGCTCAGAGCATAAAGATACAATAAGGAACCAGGCATGGTAACACTCACCTGTAGTCCCTCCCTGCACTGGGAGGAGGAGGCAGGAACATGACAAGTTCCAGGGGAATACCACAGTTGGACGCAATCTTGTCCAATCCCCCTCCACAATGTCGTGTTCTCAGAAAGAGGCTCTGGTCTACAGAGCGACTGAATAGGGACATCATCTGGCTGTAGATGGCCACTAGAGTAACGGCCATTTTCTGGTCTAGATGTTGGAGGATGGGAGTGACTTTGACTATACTGATGTAGAATGCCATTTTCAGTGTGGGGAGTGACGGGATGGGCCACAGGAGAGAGACATAGGTCTTCTTGTCCCCTGCTTATGGATATTAGACTGAGCTTGGGAGACAGAGTGCAAGGAGAAGGGAGGTGTCAACTTGTGGGAGGGAGGTGAGGAAGAATTAGCTCAGAATCTGCTAGGCACAGAGAATGGGGTGGGGAAGTGTTTTCACCTGCTCAGTGGATACCTTGCCAGGTCCTTTAGCCACAGAACGGCCAGGTGGTGGCTGGCAGGAGGAAGGCTGGGGGAGGAGGCTACTGGGTACCTCCCATCACGTTCTCTGATGTTTGAGGATCTAGCTTTCTGGTTTATTTCCTGGGACTGACACACAGTTCTTAGAATAATAGAAGTATATTCTGTCTTAGTAAAGGCCAGAGATCAGAATCCAGATGTTGGCAGAGACTCTTCTGTTGATGTAGTTCTGTGTCTTTTGACTTACAGATGTTTCCATATGCACCTGCTACAGTCCCCTGTGTCTGCTCTCTCATCCCTATTTTGAAAGTCACTCATCATATTGGATTAGGTCTCACCCCAGTCTGGCATGTCTTTGTCTAAATTTGATTACATCCACAAGGACCCTCCTTTCAATAAGGCCACATTTGTAGGTGTGGGGTGTTAGGGTGTTGGCACCTTTTGGGGAGCATGAAGTTCAACGCTAACACCTTCTCTTCATTTCCTCCTTTAGACAACAGTCCCGAGACACGGGCTAAAGTGAAGTTTGTCCAGGACACTTCCAAGTATTGGTACAAGCCTGAGATCTCCAGAGAGCAGGGTGAGTAGGGGACAGCCCTGTTGGTTCAGTGGTCCATCGGAAGACACCATGGACTCCCACTCAGCATGTCTGCCTTGGGCAAGAACTCATTCTTGCACGCAGTAGGGGGTAGTCACAGAGGGGAGGCTGGGGTCAGAGAGCAGACAGGACAAAGCATTTCCCATGTAAAGGGGGGTGGGGCTGTCAGAAGCAGAGCCTTGGATTGGTTTAGCAAAGCCTTGGCTTTCCCAAGCAAAGTAGAAGGCCAGTCAGGGGCATTTAAAACTATGATATGGAAGATGCTGCTGCTGCTGATGATGATGATGATGAAGAAGAAGAAGAAGAAGAAGAAGAAGAAGAAGAAGAAGAAGAAGAAGAAGAAGAATACAGCAAAACAAAACAAAAAACCAAGTTTGGAATGTAGGCCTAAAAGTGAGACCCACCTCAGGGTCTCAAGGAAAGTCCGTGGTTATGGAATGAGGGTCAGCAAGTAGGGCCTACAGGTCCACTCTTTTTTTCCTAAATGAAGTTACAGACCAGTCACACTTGTTGGCCACCCACTGCCTGCTTCCTGTCATGGGGCTGTGCTGAGTAGTGGCTGCAGATGGCATGGCCCCAAACATTGTCTCTCTCTGGTCACCTGCAGAAGACATTTGCCTTGCTTGGTCTAGGAGGGCCTTCTGGAGTGCTTACTTACATCCTGACATTGACGAATGTCATCTGGAGAGAGAAGAAAGAGTCCTCCAGGCCCTTGGGACTCAAGCCAAGCTGGTGCCACTGGTTTCCTGATGACTCTTCTCCTCTGTCTCCTCTCTTTTCAGCCATTGCACTTCTGAAGGATCAGGAGCCAGGGGCCTTCATCATCCGTGACAGCCACTCCTTCCGAGGGGCCTATGGGCTGGCCATGAAGGTGTCCTCGCCTCCTCCAACCATCACTCAGCAGGGCAAGAAAGGTAGTGTCTTCTCCTTGCCAGGCTGGGGCTTCTTGCTTTCTTCAGACCTTTGGGTACTGAACAGGGTCCTAACTCATCAGGGATGGTCCCTGAGAAGCTGGAGAAGAGTGAGGGGTGGTTTTGGGACAGCAGACTGTTGGAACTTGGTGTGTGTGGGGTGTTTCCTGGAGGGATGGAAGAGGAGTGTAGCAGGCTTTCTTTGGGGCCAACAACCAGCTCCTAAATAAAGACACAGAGACTTAATATTAGTTATGAATGCTCAGCCTTATCTTATGCCTGTCCCATTAGCTCTTATAACAATTTAACCTGTTTCTCTCCATCTGTTTTGCCTTGGGGCTTTTTAGCTTTGTTTTCTTCTATATGTCTTACTCCATGGCTGGCTGGCTGGTGGCTGCCTGGCTGACTGGCCCCGGGCATCTCTTTCTCTTTCTCCATAGTTCTCTCTTCTTTATTTTCCTCTTCTCTCTCCTCTCAAGCCTAGATTCCTCCTCCTATTTATTCTCTCTGCGTGCGAGCCCTGCCTATCCCCCTACGGCCTAGCTATTGGCCATTCAGCTTTTTATTAGACCAACTAGGTGCCTTAGGCACCTAGGTAAAACTGCAACATGTCTTTACATAATTAACAAATGCAGCATAAACAAATGTAACACATCTTTACATAGTTAAACAAATGCAGCATAGACAGATGTAACACATCTTTACATAGTTAAACAAATGCAGCATAGACAGATGTAACACATCTTTACATAGTTAAACAAATGCAGCATAGACAGATGTAACACATTTTTACATAGCTAAAGTAATATTCCACAACAGAGGAGTGAATGGTGATCCTCATTCCACAGGGCTCTAACCACTTTGCCTCAGTAACCTTTTCTCTCCCATCTCATCCTATACATTGCAGAAGTTAGGAGACAGTGTTGGGAGGTGGTGGGAGGGTGTTATGACAATGAGTGACCAATACTGTTTCCTCTTCTCTGTTCCAGGAGACATGACCCATGAGCTGGTGAGGCACTTCCTAATAGAGACAGGCCCCAGAGGGGTCAAGCTCAAGGGCTGTCCCAATGAGCCAAACTTTGGTGAGCATCCTGGCTTGTCATTGCAATTTCTTTCTTGGTCCTCAGGGGATCTGACCCCAGTTGTTTCTGTCTTACTTCTGCCAGACCTCCTGGGCATGGCTTGGGCAGGAGGAAGGAAAAGCTGCTGTGTTTATAAAGTTTTACTGAGGCCCGGACACACCTCCTAGTGACACACTGTGTACTGTGGCTCCTCCTCCACACTGCCAGGTCCCTTTCTTCTGTCTTTGTCTTGCTCCCGTTGAGTCGGTACATTCAAACAACAGCAGTAAGAACGGCTGTCCTTATTGGGCACTTGTTATGGGAAAGTCACTATCTAGGTGTCATGTTATTCTGGTGTCACAGCAGTCCTGCACGGTAGCTGTCACTCCCCATTTTGCACATCAAGAATGCATAAGTGCTGCGTAGGTTCTCGAGATAAGCCCCAGAGCTGGGGTTTTATGTCACAGTTCTCCTACTGCATTCTTCTGATGGGGGTTCTGTAACTGGAAGGATTTAGGGGACATCGCTGTGATGGGGGTTCTGTAATTGGAAGGATTTAGGGGACAGATGTGATGGGGGTTCTGTAACTGGAAGGATTTAGGGGACATTGCTGTGATGGGGGTTCTGTAATTGGAAGGATTTAGGGGACAGATGTGATGGGGGTTCTGTAACTGGAAGGATTTAGGGGATATCGCTGTCAAGGAAAGTAGTTCGGTCCCCTTGAAATTCCTAGTGTAAGTGGGGGCAGGTTTCAGTTCTGTTGGTGGGGGCAATGAAGAAGCTAGAAGCTGGATGTGGCTCGGGCCCCAGGTTTGAACCCTAACACTGCCAAAATAAAAGAAGACGTGCGACAGATTCATGGACAGGTGTGGAGTTGGATGGGGTGGGGTTCCTTGAGACCCTTTTCCAGTCTCCCTAGTCACTCTGCCTGGTGTGTGGTTTCTTCCCACAGGTTCCCTGTCCGCCCTGGTCTATCAGCACTCCGTCATCCCACTGGCCCTGCCCTGCAAACTGGTCATCCCAAGCCGAGGTAGGAGAGACTCCCTGATGCTGTCTGCCCAGAATGGAGCCAGGGTGGAGGCAATACAGGGAACCCCTCCCCCATCTTCTATTTTTATTTTATTTTTTTAAAGGGAATTGTTTATTTAAAAAGCTTAACTCCAAGCACACCCATTAATTGCCAGATTGTTCTTGAAAATATTCTGGTGCTTTAAAAAATTTCATACCGAATTCTCGGAACAGGCCTGATTCTCAGTCACACGAGGATTATATCCTGGTACACGAGAGAGCTTCTAGTGTCAATAGACCATTTCTGTTCATTCAGTTTGACACTCTGAATTATTAATAACCATTGACCGACATTATTAGCCTAAAGATTCCAATGCAACTTCAATAACATTAGTAACCACACAATTTAGACACTAATTCAATTATATCTGTATGGAATTTACAAAATCCTTTGATATTTAAACCATATAAACTGGTGCCTCTCAGAGCACCGTGCTTGGAGCTGCTGCAGCCATCCTGGGAACTTGCTAAAATGCAGGTATTTTCAAATTTGTCAGAAACTCTGGGTCAGAGCCAGGCTGCATGCAGGAGGCTGAGCCAGGTTCACAGGTTCACAGGATCACAGGTTCAAGACCTGCTCTGGCTGCAGAGTGAGTTTAGGTCACATTGGGCAACCCAGAGATGTCAGAATAAAAAGGGAAAAAGAGGAATGGAGGTGTAGCCCTGTGGCAGAGCACCCCCCTGCATGTGTGAGATCCAAAGTGCAAAGCTTTGTTGCCAACAGAGCAATGCAACCCACCTGTGGCCTAGGCCTGGCTGCTATCTGTGTTCTAACATACCCATATACCAAAGTTTAGAAGCACCAAGACAAACAATACAAACACCACTCAATTCTTTTCCTTCCTACTTTTCCTCCTTTTCTTCTTTCTTCTGATACTTTTTTTAAAAGTTAGGGTTTTTTTTTTTCTTTCTTTTTCCTATGTAGACCAGGCTGTACTTGAACTTGCCATTCTCCTGCTTCAGCTTCTGAGGGGCTGGGATTACAGGCACAAACCACATTCCTATTTCTGACATATTTTTGAAGTTTCTTGTCAAAGTGTCGTGGGAATAAAGTGTGTGCTCTGTGTGGCATAGAAAGTGACTGGTGAAATCGAGCTGCTCTGTACACCTGTCACTTGATTCTAGCTCATCTCAGTGTGATCGTTGGTGCTGTGTTGAGCTGCAGTGAATTCAGTTGCTCATTGGTTTGTACAAAGACACGCTGGTGCAAATGTCAGAGGTCCCCATTGTTCCCTAAAGCCTTGCTGTTGGTCGCGTGCTGGGTTTCAGAGACCCAGGGACATGGGTACCGCCATGGTCATCACTGTCATCGGTTCATAGACACCTAGCAGGGACTGCAGTGGGGATTCGAACCCAGCTGTGCTGGACTGTAGCACTTCCCAGCAGTGTGCCGGAGCCTTGGTCTCATCTTACAGATGCAGTGCTGACTGCCAAGACCCACTATGAAAAGAGGATCCATTACAGGAAGCATGTGCTTGCCTCAGGCCCAGCCAGACGCGTTTTTAATTACTGTAGGGTTTTAATTACTAATTGAATTTTTGTTTCAGACCCCACAGATGAATCAAAAGATAGCTCAGGCCCTGCCAACTCAACCACCGACCTGCTGAAGCAAGGAGCAGGTAAGTGTCACCTGAGGTGGGACCGATGCCCAGGCCAGTCTTTCCTACCTCCTGCCCCATTCCCTCCTGCAGGTGCAGGTTGGAATTTTCTCCCGGATTCCATTTCTGTGTGCAGTGGGCTTGCCTCAAGGCGTGCCTGAAATTTGTCTGCACTTGCCTCTGTACAGTGGAGCTGAGGGATTGTTTGCTACCTATTCTAGCCCCCGTGACTCCTCTTTGGCTCCGTGTCTTCCAGCTTGCAATGTGCTCTTCGTCAATTCTGTGGATATGGAGTCACTCACCGGGCCACAGGCCATTTCCAAAGCCACATCTGAGACTTTGGCTGCTGACCCCACACCGGCTGCCACCATTGTTCACTTCAAGGTCTCTGCCCAAGGAATCACACTGACCGACAATCAGAGAAAGTAAGCCTGTCTGCCTGCTTCTTCCTCCAGCCCTCCCATTTATCCACTTTTTCATACTCTGACCATCCCTGTACCCATTGCTTGCCTATGTACCTATGTATCCATCTTGTATCCATCCACCCACCCATCCATCTACCCATACATACATATACATACATACATACATACATACATACATCTACCCATCCATCCATCCATCCATCCATCCACCCACCCACCACCCATCCATCCATCCATCCTCCACCTACCCACCTGCTTATCCATTCACCTACCCACCTACCCAACTAACCATCCAGCTATCCATCCATCCACCTACCCACTCATCAACCCATTTACCCATCCACCGACTTATGCACTCTTGCATCCATCCATGTGTGCATACATATATGCATCTCTCTATCCAACATCTATCCACTTACCTCTCCACACTCCTAAAGAAGGGGCCTGCTTTGAGCATGTAGAATACAGCTGAAGAAAAGCCCTTGATTTTAAGAGTAGAGGCTTCCACACTGTGATCTCTATGTTCTCAGCTCATTTCCTTCCTCTTCCAGAGCTCCCCATGTATCATTTCTCAATACCAGTTCCCTTCCCAGCCCCAGCATGTGGGGCCTGTGGGGCATGTTTCTAGGGCACATCTGTCTGTCCTTGTGTGAGGCTTAAGTCCTGGTGTGAGGATCTTAAGTCCTGGCCATCTTATCCATAAGGAGAGGCTGTATGAACCCTTGATAGATAGGCACAGTGATGGGAAGGTGGCCTGCCCTGCAGGTGGTGACAGATGTGGACAAGCAGTTACTCCTGCACTCACTCCGACCTCTGATATCTTTGCCACAGGCTCTTCTTTAGACGACACTACCCCCTCAATACCGTCACCTTCTGTGACCTGGATCCACAAGAAAGAAAGTAAGTGTCTTTGAGGCACCTTCGCGCTGTCCCCTGAAGTATGCGTGTGTTGTGTGCCTGTGTACTCTTGCCTCAGCCACGGCTTTGTTGTGTCCTGAGCCGTGAGAGCGATTATGTTGGCAGCCTGCTGAGGCTCTTCCCCAGACCTGCTGACTTTCCATGACTTCACTGTTCACCCTGCACGCTCTGCTGTGTCTCCTCTCTACTCCGGAGGTGGACCACAGTGTCCTCTCCATGTGGATTTTCCGCTGTGTGATCTTGGGGATGTTTCTCCTGGAGTGGGGGCTCCTTTGCCCTCTCCTGGCTCCTGAGAGAGACATGTTACCTTACCGTGGGCATTTTTTCCACAGGTGGATGAAGACAGAGGGCGGCGCCCCTGCTAAGTAAGTGTGGCTTCCCCTACACCCAGCTGGTTGACCTTTGCGCTCTGTGGGAGAAATCAGGGACAGGGAACAGTCTCTAGGCCAGGGGTCTGATGTGGGCCTTCATGCCAAAGTCTCTGAGGTTAGGAGAAAGAGGCCTACATCTTGATGCTAACAGTGACATATGTCTAGGCATGGAGTTGGAAGGAAGGATTTATGGAAAGAACGATTACTTAGAAATGGTCTTAAGTGACAGGTGCATTTTGGGTAGATAGGAATGGGTTTTAGGGATCGGAGAGACTACTTCAGAGGAAGGGGTTGTATGACTCTCACACTGCAGGCTCCCCAGGACAGGGTGGGTCTGCCAGTTGCTGACAGTAGTTGAAGGAAATGAAGAATTGGAGGTGCCTGGAGTGGACCAAAGAGAGAGCACCTTGCTTGGGAATGGAGAGGACTAGTTAGGAATCTAGCTAGGGAACTCCAGAGGGGCTGTGTAGGAGGGAGGATGCCTCAGCCTTCTGTAACCTTCATAGGGTCAAAAGGGCCTCACGTTCTTGTTCTTGTGCCTCCCTATGTCACTGAATCTCTCCATGTTACTGACAGACAGTCAGACAGGCCAGAGTTTGCCACTGGGTCAGATGGCAGTGTTCAGAGCAGGCACGATTGGCTGGGTCTCTGTCTTAGCAGACACAGGTAGATAGGCCTGTGTGCTTCTTTTCTGGGCACTCAGAGGTGCCCTTTACCCTGCCTGGGTCACACATACCATTGCCACAGTCACAATCTGGAAAGGGGTGTGCCCTGGCTCATCCCCTGTTCGCTATTGCAGGCCTTCAGGTCCTATAGGGGAGAGAGTAAAACTGTTTGAAACACAGGGCTGTGTGTGTGTGTGTGTGTGTGTGTGTGTGTGTGTGTGTGTGTTTCCTCATGTGAATGTGTGTGTCATGTAGATGTGTGTTTACTGGGTGTCTATGTGTGTAGGTGTGAATAGAGTGTGTTTGTGTGTATGCATGCACAGACACACACAGGCAGGAAGAAGCCAGCCTGGCTAATTTTAGCTGTTGGTGCCATGCATACCCGGCTGAGGGGTTTCCATTGGCATTTCCAGCTGTCCTGATTTCCCCATCTCACTCTAATTAGCAACATGCCGGCTGGGAGGGGCCCTGAGCTCACATTCTGTTCTCTGCTCACATATTTTTAACTCTGTTTTGCAGAGAGAATGCTGGGTCACTCCCATTGTTGTTGGAGGGGGCAGGGGACAGGTGTGGGGTTCCTTACCTCTCCTCTATTTTCAGGGCTTCCCAGCTTCCAGAGCTTGGAGTGGTGTGTGTGTCTGTGTGTGTGTGTGTGTGTGTGTGTGTGTGTGTGTGTGTGTGTGTGAGAGAGAGAGAGAGAGAGAGAGAGAGAGAGAGAGAGAGAGAGAGAGAGAGACAGAAAACAGACGGGGGGGGGGAAGGAGAGAGGTAAAGTAGGGGAGATGGGCACCTGCTTATGTCTCTCTGACCACCTAGGAGGCATATCCTGTAGGAACCTTCAGATTGGGGTGGGGCTAAGAAAGAACCCAGAGAAACTTGGCTCATGCTCTTCCTCATGTCTGGTCTCCTTGCTCCCTTTCTAACCAGTCTTGTCCCTCATACCCAGCTCATCACCCCCACCCCCCCCCCCCCCCACCCCAGGGAAATGTCACCTGCCCCGAAACAAAGCAAAGCACTGTCCCCAGGACTTGGCTTTAAGAGCTAGCCCCAGTTCTAGATGCTTGAAGAGGTGTGGGGGCTGGGGAAGCCAGGCTGGCCCGAGGCATGCTTGCCCGCCTGGGTTGCCCTCCGGAGCCTGGGCTCCTTACCATGGCACCCTCTCTGCACCCTCTCTAGGCTCTTCGGCTTCGTGGCCCGGAAGCCAGGCAGTACCACGGACAACGCTTGCCACCTCTTTGCGGAGCTTGACCCCAACCAGCCTGCTTCTGCCATTGTCAACTTTGTCTCCAAGGTCATGCTGAGTGCTGGCCAGAAGAGATGAAATCCTGGCGTCCTTGCCCAAAGCCAGGGCACTGGGGAGGGGGCGCATGGGGGAGGGGATCTGTGAATCCTGACCACCTTGAATCGGGGAAGAGGACTTTGGGTTGACTCTGGAGAAGGAGAGGAGAAAGTGGAATGCTGGCAGAGGAAGTGAATTGTGGGGGAGGGGAGGGGGAGGGAGAGAAAGAAAGGGCGGAAGAGAGGAACTCGGAATTCCCTGTACTGATGGAAGCCACACCTCCCAAGGCCTCTCCAGCTAGCTGGGGGTCCTGGCTCCCCTCCCGCTCTGAGAGAAGTGAGCTCCCCTAGGGAACACACAGGCCTCTTTGGGGGACCAGATTTCATGGAGCAATGAAAAAGTTTGTTCTTCCTATCCCTCCTGCCTTGAGAGAAGAAACCGAGCTGAGACTCCTTCTCTGGAGGTAAGGTTGCTAAACCCAGTGGCCAGCATATGACATCAGGAGGTGACACTTTCTTAACATTTTGCTCACCTGAGGCACCCGTGGTCTGTGCTTGCTCTGATCCCTTGTTGCAGGATGTAAATGTGCCCCCCCCACACTCATCGATACCTGCCTCTCTCCACCCTAACTACAAACAGCTCTGCTTGTCTGTGTCCCTTGTGATACACATATACACATTGACCAAAGAAGCCTAGGGATATGGGGTGGCAGGGTACCAGGTCAGGGACAAGCTATCTCCTGTAGGAACATAGCATTATGGGTAGCAGAATTCTCTCTCTGTTCCTACAACTGCCTTCTAGTGGCCCTGGGGGCCTCCAGCCTGTCCCCTTGGTACAGAGGGCATAGCCAGCCTGCAGCATCAGCTTTGTTCTGTCTCCTTGAGACTGAAGCTGGGCTGGAGAAAGAGGCGATGCCCACTGTCTTAGGAAAGATACCTGTTAGGAAGGGTGGCATCTTTTCTGTGGCTTGCGGTGAGTTGGGCATGCGCACAGACAGCATCCAGGACTCTGCCTTATTTTCTTCTCTCAGCCTAATTCCTGGGCCATGAGTGTCAGCTCTAGCTTTGTGCATGCTTGAGGCCTGCTGGGGGAAGGGAGCTGTGCCTTTCTGACCTACCCCGTCCTATATGGTCCTTATGTTGGCTTGTCCCAGGAGCCTGCTTCCCAAAGTCCTGTCCAGGGTACCCGGGGATGCCTGGAGCCTCTTTTTCTCCCTCTGTGTTTGGGGGTCTGACTGTTGCAGACACCTTTCTAGCTGAGCTGCCCAGGGTGACTGACATCAGAGCACCTCTGGGGATGCTGCTGGAGCACCACATGGTCCTCCTATAATGCCAAAGCTTCCCTGTGCTCCTCTGCCTCAGTTTCCCCAGCAGAACCTTGCTGCCTGTGGGACAGAGGACAGAAGGTATGAATTTAGGCCAAAGGTCCTGTATCCATTTGTGGGGTTGGGAAGGCCCCTGTCACCACTCAGACCTCCATTTAAACCCATGGGGGTCCCTAGGGGTGGCATTGTACTGATATATAAATATATATAATATATACATGAGACATACTGATAGAATCTGTAAGCTAATAAAAATATAAGAAAAGGTTAAAAAAAGAATAGGTAAATTGACAAGAAATATTTATTGTTTTCCCATATTGCTTTATTGCCCCTGGCCACAAACTCTCTCCATTTCTTTTCTGATGTGTAAGTAAAGTCTGAACTGCAAGGGATCTTTATATTCCAAACAGCCCAGAGCTGGCCTTGGCCTTGACCCTGGTCTTGGCCCTCCCTAGGCTACATCTGGGACTTGGGGGATGACATGCTCCAGCTCTTTAGCCCCTTATTTTCTGGCAAGCAGTAGCCCGGCTGCCAGCATCCTGGATGTGTGGACAGCTGCTCCCATCACCACAGGTCTGAGCCAGGGTGTGTTTGGGGATGCAGGTGTGTATGGCTGTGGTGTGTGCATCTCTTGGATTTTTTTTTCCTCCTCCCGGGAGCTTTTGACTGTGTGGACGTTGTTTTGAGGAATTGGAAAGAAGAATGTCTAGGTTAGGTGGAGATCATGGGTAGAGACCTCTTTGGGCCCCTGCTTCCCAAAGAATAAATGGGCTTAGCAGTCAAGGTCCTTCTAAAGTGTCCTTGCCTCTGAGATATTCAAGGCAGATGTCTCGATCACCCCTTTCCTCATTCCCCAAATGAGCCCCACTCCCTTCGCGAGCTACAAGAAGAAATTTCTCATCCCTTTCTTTGTAAATACCCTCATCCTGCTGCACAGCCTGCGGAGTCTTCTCCTGGCTGGGATGTTCACTTGAGCCGTTGAGGAGCACCAGAGCCTCTGCACCCTGCCTTGGGCCAGACCCGAGTCTGGGGTCAACCTTTGTATATGGTTTCCCCTTCCCATGCTGCACTCAGGCCCAAGCGGTGTGTGAGTCATGGGAAGGACCGAGGTGGATGCTGGGAAGTGGGTGCCTCCCTCCCAGCATGCCTCTAGAAGGAATGGACACCTGAGTTTGGCTTTTCTGGAAGAATGTTGGAGAAAGGGGCCTCAGTTCGTACACTGGGAACCACACTGTAGTCTGCCCCTGTCTGCACTGTGATTCTCACAGGTGGGCCTCTGCACATTCATGCACGCACACACGCACGAGCAAACACACATAACACACACACACACACGCACACACACACACACACACACAGACCACATGTACTCCCACCTCTCTGTATGCAACCTAGTCTTGCCAAAGATTTCTTTTAAACAAGGGCACTTTTTTACCCATTGTTTTTGGTTTTTTTTGTGAGTGATCTGTTTTGCTGTTCTATATTGTTGAGCCTGTATGTCAGCAGGGAGAGTGCTGTCCGCTCTCAAATGTGAGTGAAGGAGGAGGGGTCAGGAAGGCAAGAGAACCTGGCAGCCTGTCTTGCTATCCACCATGAGACCCCTCAGCTACAGCCACAGCCCGGGTCCATACTGCCTCTGGCAACTCTGGAGATTGCTGAGGTTGGCCTGGGGCCTCACCACCACCCCCCCCCATCTGGGGGTGAGATGGCAGAGAGGGACACTAGTGAGCCAGGTGTGGGGGAAGGGAAAGCCCCCATAGTTCCCGGGGATAAGAGTGAAGAGCTGGGCTAGAATACAATGGATAGGTGGCCCCAAAGGGAAGCCTGGGAACAATAAACAATTGGATATTGAAGTCACTGTTTTGCCACTGGGGACCCCTGACACCCTTGTCCAGCTATATCTGAGGAACGAATTCACGTCTTAGGTTTGGAAAGGCCATTTGAGTCCTCTCCTCTGGCCTATCCCCAGTGGCTTAGATGGCTTTGGACATGATTGCCAGAATTTCTGGTACACGCTGGCTTTGGAGAGTCCCTAGAGAGATCTATCGGGGGTGGGGGGGGTGTAGGGAGGTCACTGTGACTGTGTGTCACATGTCCCTCTAGAAAGGGGCTTTCAGGAGAGAGAAAGACCTTGTCCTAGGCTTGAATAGAGATGAAACAGACTCCCTCTGCCATCTGGGAACTGCAGGAGGGACATGAGAATGAACAGCATCCATCCTGCTCTGGGTTTCCTTCTCCACCCTACCTAAGATTTCTGATCCCCCTTTCCCAGCTTCAGACCTTGGGGAGATCCATCCAAGGGAACCAGCCCTCTCCTGCCTCCATGCCTTGGGTCCTTGAAGAGCTGGGACCCAAAGCTAGGGCCACCCCTGCACTTAGGCCTTGGCGGAAGATCTAGAGACTGGTGTTTCCATGGTCGGTGGTGACAGGATGTGTGTGCGTGGGTGTGTGTGTAAGTGTGGGTGTGTGTGCATGGTTTGCTCTCTTTAGGGAATTTTGAGGTGGGAGATGGAGGTGGTGGATGGAGGGATGTCAAGTTCATTGTGACCCAGCAGTGAGAAGAAGCAGGAGGTGAGGCCCGATGGACCACAGATTGGTTTGGTAGTATTTTAGGACTGGTCGTGGAGGGGACAGCCATGTGGGGTAAGGCTCAGCAGGCCCCTTCCTTGTTGTCTCCTGTCTCCTCAAACGGCTGACAAGTTGGAGGGTCTCAGTTGGTTCCCATGCCTGGGCCCCGCACAACAGCAAGGCCATCGAAATGCGACACACCCACGTGTCTTCTCATCAGTGTTCACAACCCAGCCCTCCCTGTGGACCCACATCTGGCTCGTTTGTGTGTGAGTGTGTTGGGGTGTGCATGTGGCATCTCCTCACATTCTTTCTTCTTTTCTTTCATTCAAAACAAATGTAAGAAGTCCCTTATATCCTGGTTATCCCAAACCTGCCTCTCAGGCCCTCTGCTGGGAAACCCACGCCCAGAGTCCACCCCCCCCCCCAGCCCTCTGCTGTGTATTTATAGATGGAAATATACTTTATATTTTGTATCATTGTGCCTATAGCTTCTGCCACCTTGTATAAACCCTGTTGTATGCTAAGTGTTCTGGATACGAATGTATGTACACATATGCTGTCCCCCTCTGTACAGCTGCCTGTCTCTTACAATCCATTGTATGGCTTTATAAATGGTAATGTTAAACACAAACCCAGGCTGTGATCCAGCCGTGTCTGACCATCTCCTGGGTCTTCACTGGGCAAGAGGGGACTTTCCTGAGCACCAGAGAAGAGGATTTTCAGTGATGCTTCGGGGAGCCCAAGCAGTGGTCCCCACCCCGTTCATCCTGTTCATCGTCACTGTTATTCATAAGGACGCCCAGCTGAGAAAGAAGGTCAAAAAATAAAACAAGGGGTGGATTGACGGGGCGCCTGTGGAGTACAGGCGGAGCTGGGTCCAGGAGCTCAAATGGTAGACACTGGCATTTGTCCCCATCTTGTGGTTACCAGGTGTGAGGCCTCTCCAGGCTTTCAACTACCAGCTTGAGAGTTCCACTCAGGGGGCCTTTTCCGCCATGCTCTAAGCAAGAGCTTACACACATCCTTGTTGGCTCTGAGAGAGTCCTGCTTGAACTCAGAACTCAGTCCAGAGCTGGCCTACACAAATGCCTTCAGGGCCTTCTGAAACCACAGGCAGTCTTGGAAGGCTTGTGGCCTCTGAGAGGAATGAGCAGAAAATGTCAGGCAAAGTGACTGGGTACCACCAGGTGGGACACCTGTAGCTCACTGCTACCTAGGGGTTCTGTGTGAGCTCACTGGAATTCAGGAGTTTGGGTGGTGCTACTTAGGCATACTGAGCCCGGCGGGCATGGAGAGCTTCTCAGAGATCCAAAATCTTCCTGGAACTCAGCTCCCTACTCCATGGAGCGCTCTTCGGTCCGAGAAAAGTCTCAGTCCGCTGACCTGAGCAAGCATGGCTGCCTTGTGTGCAGCCCAGTGGTGGGGCTTGGGGGCAGCCTTGACTGTGGGTGTTGAAACTCATTGACACTCTCAAAGAGACGGAGGATCCCACGGAGCTTTTGTATAGACTCATTATATCTTTTGATTTTTACACAGTAGAAGTTAAAACTGAGAACACTTCAAAAATACAGATTCACTCATATAACAATACTAAACTAACGCACTGAGTGTGGAAATGAATGACATTTTCTAAAGTAAGCATTAGGCAGCATTGGTTGGCATGGTTTAAAGCCTCTGGCCTCTGCTGTTGTCTGTTACACCCTCTGCTGTGACAGGTCATTGGAAGAAACTGTCTCCTTGGAAAAAAATGAACAAAAAGACAAATAGTGTCTGAACAGCATGGTGAAATAGTTCTGATCTCACAGTCCCTGAAAAGAGTTTCAGGGACCCCAGGCTCCCAGGCCACTCCCTGAACTCCACTTATCCACAAGAGACACAGCTGGAGAGGCGGAGCCTATCTGGTGGGAACAGAGTGTGCCTGTATGCCTGTTGTTTCCCAGGGGTCATGTCCCACATCCTGGGGGACATACCAGGAAACCAAAGCTCTGAGGAGTTACCTTGTCTTCTCAGAGCGAGGACAAATGGCCACTGAGGACTGGAACCTAAACCAGCAGGCACAGGAGTGCATTTTCTCAATCAAGCAGGTATACCTGTCCTTGTGCCCATCCCACAGATGAAAAGACTGAGGTTCACAGAGGGTGAGGCACTTGCTCAAAGTCATGATGCTGGAGTAAGTGGCCAGGCTGCGAACTCTGACTTGGAAGCAGGGGATGGTCAGAGGCCAGTTTTGGAAGCTGTAGCGAGGCCACCAAGGAGAGGGCAGAGGGCAGAGTGGTGGGGCTGGGAGTGGAGGCAAAGAGTACACCACCTCTCCCCACCCATGCCCAATTCTCAGGTTAACTGAAAAGTCCTGATCCTGGGCCCCACCCCACCCATTTGCCATGCCAGAATAACCATTTAAATGGGAAACAAGAAACTGAGGCCCTAAGTGGCTGCAGGATGTTTGTCAACAGAGAGGTTGGTAGCATCCAAGCTCTGAGGCTTCAGCAGGCTTTGGGGTGCCTAGCTGAGAGGATGTGGGTGATAACAGCCCTGTGTTCTCAATAGACGGGCTTTGAGGTATCGGCCCCGAGACTGTTAACAAGCATCATGGCTGGAAAGCTCCCAGAGGGCTTTGGAATGCCAGGCAGGAGCAGTCCTGTGCTTTCTGTGGGTTTGTTCTTCATGGATCTGCTGCCCAAGGAGCAGCAGGAGCGGCAGATCTCGAGGCTGGGGCCACAGGTCTCTGGAAGAGGTCTTGGAGGTTGGAGGTAGTTGTGGGGATGAATGAATTCCTTTCTGTAGCCGAAGTGCAGAGTCTTGGGCCCAGAGGCAGGAAAGAGGCCCCCTGCCTGTAGTCCCTGACCCAGTCCTGGAGGCTGCCTTGAAGGAGCCCCTCCTGAGGCAGGAGGCGGGGGGGGGGGGGGGGGGAGGGGCAGGACAAGAAGCCAGTAGGAGACTGGAGAAACTCTCCACTGATTACTTCCAGTCTGGGGACAAGCCTGGGTGTTAGGGTTGTTTTCCTTACACGAAGAACCCAGGAGCCCTGTGAAGACCTTTGCTGGGGGTGGGCAGGGAGTGCAGCAGGCTAAGGTCCTTCCTGAACTGCTGAGTCCTACTTGGCATCCCTTCAGTGGACACGCTAGGAATTTTGACACATTCTAGCCATGGAAGGGACCCCAGTGCCTCTTCTGCATCCCTTGGGCCATGCTCCACAAGAAGGGAGGAACTGGCACCATGGGTTATGGTTATGGTTTTAAGGTTCTTCTTGTCACCTACCCTCTAACCCTGAGGCCACTCATGATGCAGGGGCCATTCTCTTTCTGTAAGGTCTGTGGAACTGATTCTTATGACCAGTGAAACCAAACACTGTTTTCTTACTGCATTTCATCCCTCTATCTGTCTGTCTGTCTATCTATCTATCTATCTATCTATCTATCTATCTATCCATCCATCCATCCATCCATCCATCCATCCATCCATCCATCCATCCATTATCATCATCTAGGAGTCAAGGTCTCATATAGTCAAGGCCAGCCTCAAACTTGCTAGGTAGCTAAGTCTGACCCTGAACTTCTGATTTTCCATCTTCCAAGTGCTGAGATTACAGGTAGATTCGTTTTCATCTTTTCTTTTCTTCAAAGGAATATTTTAGTAGTTCTCAGTTTCTAACAGTTCAGAACACAGCATGGCCCATTCATAATACCATCAATGAGGCATGGAACCAAATATGTAGTGTGTGTCTGTGTGTCACACACCCCACAAATAACACACACCTGGACAATAGCACACATGCTCACACACAAAAAACGTGCACAAATAGACATTTTCATGCATAAAGATGCACATACAGACTCACATACATGAACACACAGGCACATATAGACATGCACAGAACAGATCCAGACCCACAGACACTCATAGACGCACAGAGCACACAGAGATGCAAACATCAGAGGCATGTACAGGTGATACAGCCCCCACATGTCTGCTGCATCTCCACGTAGACATATACTTTCCTGTCCTTTTCCCATCAATTGCCCTGGGATCCAGCCTTCTGGCACCCTGAGGCAGTTCCAGAGCATTTCCTACTGATGCTGGGATAGCCTGGTTAGCAGGCTGGTGCTGTGAAAGAAGGCTTGGTGGTCAGGGCTTGGTGCACAAATGTGTGGGTACAGGCAAGCTGATACGCCCATTAGTTTTGTGTCAACTAGACACAAACCCGCGTCATCTATGAAGACAGAACATCAGTTGAAGAATTTCTGCCATCAGATTGGCCTGGAGGCAAGTCTCTGGGGGGCATTTTCTTGATTAATGGTGATGTGGGAGAGCACAGACTACTCTGGGTGCTACCACCCCTGAGCAGTTGGTCCTGCGTTGCATATAACAAGCAAGCTAAGCAAGTCAGGGACAGCAAGCTAGTAAGCAGCACCCCTCCGTGGCCTCTGCTTCAGTTCCTGCCTCCAGGTTCCTTCTTTGAGTTCTGGCTCTGATTTCCCTCCATAATAGACTATAAACTGTAAGCTGAAATAAAAACCTTTCCTCCCAAGTTGCTTCTGGTCGTGGTGTTTTATCAGGGCAGTGGAAAGCTAACCAAGATAGATTTTGTGGAAGAGGGCAGAGCTGTGAGCTGAGAGTGGGGGTTGGAAGGAGGGGGATGATGAACAGCCTCTGGTATCAGAAAAGCAGCCTGCTCTGAACTCCACACATGCTCTCTGGCAGTGGTTCGCAACCTATGGACCTAGACCAGCAGAAAACACATATTTCCGATGCTCTTGGGAACCTCCAATGATAAATTTATTTTTGTTGCTACTTCATAACTGTAAATTTGCTATGGAGTGGTGTCTCAGTTCCTAAGACCACTAGAATTATGTTTTCTGATGGTCACAATCTGCGGGTTGAGAATTGGAACTTCAAGGGAGGTCAAGGTGGAGACTAGCTTGGAAAAGAAGGGAGTACTGGGGGTGGGGAGCTCCAACCCCTGGCACTGGGCCAGAGGCTGAGAAGGCTTTTTGGAGGTGCTGATCCTATATGGCTTCAGGCACAGCTGTGAGAGTTGCCATGTCTAGCATAAGCTGTATGCAGAAAGAATGTCACCACAATTATGGTCAGAGCCTAGACCCTGCCAGCCCTAACAAGGTGGGCTCAGCCACCTGTCCTCATTGGCAATTAAAAAAAAAAAAAGAGTTGCAGGGTCCTAAGTCCAACTTCAGAGTCATGACACAAGGCTTAGGCTGAAACAGGTATACAGAGCTAAGCTAAGCAGTGTGGACAAGGTGTCCGACTCACGCCCCTCACCTGCCTCCGCTCCAGACCTCAAGCAGCCTGACAAGTTGTCAGACCCTGAGAAATCTCTTAGCAGGAGACAAGCTCCACCTCTGGCTGCCTCCAGACTCCAGCCCAGCCGGAGACTCCTGGGGGAAACTCCAGTTCCTAGGGGGTTCATTGTCTCAGTACTTTGGTAGCTGAAGGGAAGGACACACCTGTCTCCACTTAGAAGATCTTCATTCCTGCCTGGACAGTTAGAGCTGGGAAGCCTCTGAGACATCCTCCCCAACACCCCCTGCAGTGTGACCTTCTTTTTTACTGGGTGCTGGCCTAAGACCAGACATATCAGATTTGGTTCTAGCTTTGCTGGGCTTTCAAGAGGATGAGAGCCCACTTCCTATCCTGGTCCTCAGTTTCCTCCTCTGCAGGATGGGTATGTTTTGTCACGAAGGGTCAGCCTGTGGACTGAAAGCACACAGCATGAATGTGACCTGCCACTTCCTATGGCCTTGTAGACCCCCAAGAAATACATGCTACTGGATCTTGCTGGGCCTCTGTTTCCGCCAGCTCCATCCACCAGCTTGGTGGCCTTCAGAAGACTTGGCAGTCAGGAGGCTGTGCTGACAACTTACCAGTGAATGATATTGATCTGAGTGGTTCTCAGACTCCAGTCCACAGGTTACGGGGTGGGGTGGGGTGCAGCCGCCTCTGTGGCTCCAGCTTTTTTTTTTTTTTAAATGGGGCCTGGAAGATCATCTCTTGGCCATCAGGACAGGATGTCCGGGCTCCCTCAACCTCTGCTCCCTCCCTCCCTCCCTCCTAACTTCCCAGGCCCTCCCTGCCCTCCCTACATCCTGCACTTGGAGTAATGAACATGGCTCAGGGGACCTGGCTGATTTGGGTCATCTGGAGTGGGGCCAGTATAGGGGCCCTTAAATAGGGAAAGGGCAAGGTAATAGGTCATTGAGGAGGGTGGGGGACTGCCAGGGAGGGGTGCCCCTGAGGAAGCCTGAGGCCATAAAGATTCAAAGGAGGAGACCTAAGGGCCAACTTGGGGTAAGTCAGTCACTCTTCCAATTCAGTAGATGTTAAGTGAGCACCCACTTACTTAGTGTGCCGGTGCCAAGTGTGGCAGCAAGCAGCATTGGTGGCTTGTCCCTGCAGTGCCACTTTGGGTCCAACAGAAGGGTCAACCTTTTGACACAACACAGCCTTGTCACCTATAAAGTTCACACTTAAGAACTGTGCGATTGAATACAACAACAACAACAAAATGAAACAGCAGAAACCGTAACCACAGGGGCAGATGGGACACACCTGGAAGAGTCAGCGGCTGGATCATGACGAGGCCATAAGCACCATGGAGGAGGGTGCTTGGAGTTTGCAAGTGGGTCAGGCTGGTCTGGGGAGAGCAGAGGTGGACTCGAGGATGTGGCTGATATATTGTGCACCCCAATAAACTTATCTGGGGGTCAGAGAACAGAACGGCCACAATATTAAACATAGAGGTTAGGCAGTGGTAGCACATGCTTTTAATCCTAGCATTCCAGAGGCAGAGATCCATCTTGTGAGTTCAAAGCCACACTGGAAACAGCCAGGCACGGTGACACATGCCTTTAATCCCAGGAAGTGATGGCAGAAAGCAGAAAGGTATGTACGGCACAAGGACCAGGAACTGGAGGCTGGTTAAGCTTTTAGGCTTTTAGCAGCAGTTCAGCTGAGATCCATTAGGATGAGGACTCAGAGGCTTGCAGTCTGAGGAAATGAGATCGGATTGAGGAATTGGCAAGGCGAGGTTAACTGCGGCTGGTTCTGTTCCTCTGATCTTTCAGTGTTCGTTCACCCCAATATCTGGCTCCCGTGTTTTTTATTTAATAAGAGACCCTTTAAGATTCGTGCTACATGAGGACATAGCATGTCCCACTGTGAGAGTCCAAACAGTGACCAGGAACTGTCTGGGTGAAGAGGGGGAGAGTTGTTCCAGCTGGAGGAAGTAGCGAGGGCCAGGGCCAGTAGGGGCTGGAAGCATCTGGCCCTATGTATCTCTCCATGGGTAGCAGCCTTTCTAATGGAACTTGATGTTCATTTGCGGACAAGACAGGATAGTGGTTGAGGTGGTTTGAGTAGGAATGGCCCCCATAGACCTGTGTTTGAATGCTTACCCCTAGGGAGTGGCTCTGTTAGGAGGTGTGGCTTTGCTGGAGGAAGTGTGTTACTGTGGGGCCGGGCTGTGAGGTCTCATATGCTCAAGCTACACCCGGGGTGGCTTTCAGTCTCCTTCTGCTGCCTGTGGATCAAGATGCAGAACTCTCAGCTCCTTCTCCAGCACCACATCTGCCCGCACACCACCATGCTTCTCTCCATGACAATAATGGGCCAAAACTCGAATACTGTAAGCCAGCCCAATGAAATGCTTTCCTTTATAAGAGTTGTTGTGGTCATGGTGCCTCTTCATAGCAATAGAAACTCTAAGACAGTTGTTTTAGGGCACAAGTTGTGGTGTTTTCAATTCCACCCCATCCCGACTAGCTACTAGGCTTTCCTTTGCTTCTATTTCCATAGGTTATATATAGTACCGGTAAAGAGTGTTTGCTGGGATTGAGTGTTTTTACCTATAAAACCTGAACTAGGGCTCAAGGAGACAGCTCAGTGGGTAACAGTGCTTGCTGAGCAAGCATGAGGACCTGAATTCAAATCCCCAGCCCTACATAAAAAGCTGAGCATGGGGCTGGAGAGATGGCTCAAAGGTTAAGAGCTGGCTGCTCTTCCAGAGGACCTGGGTTCAATTCCCAGCACCCACATGGCTGCCCACAACTGTCCGTAACTCCAGTTCCAGTGGATCCAACACCCTCACACAGACATACATGCAGGCAAAACACTAATGCGCATGAAACAAATAAGTAAATTAATTAAAAAAAAAAAAGCTGAGCATGGCTGTGTGTGCATAACCCCAGCATTGTAGAGACAGGAGGATCCTGGGAGTTTGCTGGGGTTTTTGTTCAGTGAGAGACTGTGTGTTAACGGAATGGGGGAAGACATCTGACATCCTGGCTTCCCCATGAGCTCAGGGCGAACACTCGGGGACACACATGTTCATACAGCATGCATACCTTACACACATAATAGCAATTACAATTTTTAAAAAATTGTAACTATTGCCGGGCGGTGGTGGTGCATGCCTTTAATCCCAGCACTTGGGAGGCACAGGCAGGTGGATCTCTGTGAGTTCGAGGCCAGCCTGGGCTACCAAGTGAGTTCCAGGAAAGGTGCAAAGCTACACAGAGAAACCCTGTCTCGAAAAACAAATAAACAAAAATTTGTAACTATTATCTGTGCTTGTTATTTTCTTATTTGACCTTTTCTTCCTCCTCTTTAGACTCTAAGCCCCTGAAGGCACAGCCCGAGGTGTGATTCTGAAGCCCTACTTCATCGCCTGGCAGATGGGACACCCTCTCATTCTGGTGTCCAGGGAACTGATGTCTGCCACCACGGTCTGCATGGCACGAATCTGGAAACCCGACTGAGGCACTGAGGGAATGAAGAGAAGACAGACAGACACAGGGACAGAAGAGCTGGGGCCAGGGGGTGGTACTGGCTGTGATAGAGAGCACCAACCACCGTAACTGGGAACCTCGGCACATTTATTAGGTATGGCACACGGGGGGGACAAGTTAGCTAGTCTTGGTAGGAGGTCTCTGTGGGGACAGTCTCAGACTACAAACATTAGGGAGAGGAAAGCTGAAGCCGAAGTTGCCTGTGTTCCCCACCCCCACCCTCCCACCCCAACCCTCCCACTCCCCTCCTCCCCTCCCCTCCCCCCACCCCACCCCTCCATCTCCCATGCCCTCCCATCCCCCCATACCTTCCTACCTCCTGACCCATTCCCCCTCATCCCCCCTCCCCCACACTGGTCAACTGTTTGTGAACACTTGGACTTGGATGGACCAGAGGAAGAAGGCTTTGCCTTTCTGAACCTGACTAGAGGGAGGCTTCCCCGGTTTCCCCTGGATTTGAGGTGTTGGTCCTTGACACGGCCATGCCTATGTCAACAAGTCACACTCACTCAGGACTTTATCTGCTCTTTACACATTCCCTTAGGGCTTCGTCCGGCTCCCCCAGAATGTGGGCAAGGGAGGTGAGGAGGGGAAGACTTAGTCGCCATGTGAAGGGTGAGCATTTCCAGTAAGAGCAGAGGGTGTGTTTCAAGTCCCTGGTTTTATTTTAGAGGTTTGGGTTTTTTTTTTCTGTGTTGCTACTAGAGGGCCTTAAGCATGGCAGGCAAGCCCTCTACTACTGAGTTATATTTCCAGCTCTTTTAAAACTTATTATTATTATTATTATTATTATTATTATTATTATTTAAGACTTTTGTTAACAGGTGCTTGCAGTTTGTTGACTTTTTTTTTAAATCAAGTTGTAAACTTTTATTACAAATTAAAAATGAAGTTCTTAAAAATCTCAGCTTGTCCAGATATGAAACAATTTAAAAACCATTAAAGGTATATTGAGAAAAACCAGACCTTTTTAAAACAACAACAACAACAACAAAACCACACACATTTGTTGTTACCAAAAAGAGACATCTTTAGGTAAAAATAATAAAAACCCCATGCTGCATAGATAATGCAGATAGTTCTAGTGTATCTGGTCAATGGGCAAAAAGCAAGCACTTAAGGTCTTCAGCTCCAATCTTTGTTCATTTCTTATAAATTTTTTTTTAAAAGACAGGGTGTGGTGGTGGGTGATGGTGGTGTACACCTTTAATCTCAGTACTCAGGAGGCAGAGGCAGGTGGATCTCTGAGTTAGAGGCCAGCCTGATCTACAGAGCAGATTTCCAAGATGGCCATGGCTACCCAGAGAAACCATGTCTTGAAAAAAAAAAATGACAGGGTCTGGGAAGGAGACTCTAGGAACATGGATATATGCATATTGACCACACTGGGGTAGGGGTTGGCAATAGTGTTGAGGTTCTAAGCTGGAAGAGAGACTTTTGGGGGCCATCACTGTGACTAGGAGTGAGGGTCCATGCTGGAGGGGAGACTGAGGCATTACCAGACCCCACTTGGGGGTGGCCTCCTCCTACAGTGGTTGCCCTGTTTGTGGAAGGACCCGATGTGGAGGCCCCAGAGGCCATGCCCATGTCGGGGATATCCGTGCTACTCCCACTGGCTGGTTCAAGGACAAGTATAAGACACTAGTTAAATCTGTAGGAGAAAAGTCCTGGGCTGGCAGCAGGGCCAACCATGCCACCCCCCATTGCCACAGAGGCCACCAAACCCCAGGAGCAGGAGGCTGCTACCTTGGACCCGAAGAACAGGAACACCAGCGATGCTCTACTGTTTCAAGGGTGGTTCAAAAACTTCAGAGTGTCCAAACTCACAGGCCCACCCTGAGCAGATGATGGACACCTGGGGGAGGGGTGGCATCTGGATATTAGAAACCAGATGTGCCTGTCCCAAAGCTGTGGCTCTCTTTATGCACGGGATGTCCAGGTTCTTGCTGGCTCAGTAGGGAGGGTTATGTGTGTGTGTGTGTGTGTGGAAAGGAGACTGAATGACAAAAATATGCTTGGGCGAGCCATTTGCGGTGGTTCATGCCTATAATGCTAGCACCCGGGAGGCTGAGGCAGGAGGATTGCTGTGAGTTAGAGGCCAGCCTGAGGGTACATATTGAGACCTTGCCCCCAAACATACATACATACATACATACATACATACATACATACATACATACATACATAAGGAAGGAAGGAAGGAAAGAAAAGGGAAGGCAGGGTTGTGTATTTGTGGGTTATGATGTGTCCTCAATATCCAGGCATTGCAGAGGGGTGGGTAAAAGCCAGAAACTTGGGAGCGTGGGATGTAAGAAGGAAGGCCAAGAGGATTCTGGGAAGGAGACAGAGGCCTCTGGGAGGAGGGGTGAGGGGGTAGAGTGGACAGAGGGGAATCTGAGGAGTTTCTCTATAGAAGGCGACGTCCAGCCCCTAATTTGGGTGGAACCGAATGCGCTCTGTGGGAAGGCTCTTGCATCTGTCCTCACCGAGGCCATCTTCGTCCTTCTTTGGAGACGGCAGAGAGATAGTGGAGTGGAAGAGCGACAGATGAGGCTGCCCAGTATGTGCGGTGCATAGAACCTGGGGACCAACTGAGGCTGGCTGGGGCAGAGTCTAGTTGCTCATCAGTGTTTTTGAACAGCATGTTCCTTTGCATCCAGTCGACCACCTGGGTCAGGTTTCCCTGAGCTTCAGTGGGAAGAAGGGCAGAGGTGGGGATGTCCTTTTCCCCCCCTTGGAGATCCACTCTGGGTGGCTGTCCTTGGCTCTTTTCCTGTTGCTGTGGCATCCGCAGGTGCCAGGAAGGACAGGCTATGTTTCTCAGAGCCCAGTCCCCCCAAGGCTAGGAACAGCAGAGTTCTGTTGCTGCAGAGATAAGGGACTCCAAGAGCAGGCACAGCTGTGCAACCGCGAGTCTTGGCTTTTTTTTTTTTTTTTTTTTTGCCGGAGCTGAGGACCGAACCCAGGGCCTTGTGCTTGCTAGGCAAGCGCTCTACCACTGTGTGTGTGTGTGTGTGTGTGTGTGTGTGTGTGTGTGTGTGTGTGTGTGTGTGTGTGTCTTGATCCGTGTTTCCCGTTCATACATCGCCTGGGTCTCCCCTTAGTCCGCACTGGAAGAGGACCTGTTCCTTGCTACAGCTGCTGGGAGTGGAGGGTGGAGACAACAGGCTCATCCCTTTTCGGGGATCTTTGGGAATGGGAAGGGATGGCTTTTAGAGTGTGGAGAACCACAGGAGGACTCCGCAGTGTTCCGATGGGGCTCAGGACCTGAGGTCCTTCTCACCTCCAGCGCTTAAAATTCACCGCGCTAACATTTTACCGCATTTTTGTGACCTTCTGGCGCCCTCCAGTGGCCAGCTAGGAAGTTGTGGCCCTTTCAAGAGCTGCTGAGCCCGCTTCCCCCTGGCTATCATTAATTACCCGGGGGAAGGTGAGCATAATCGGGTACTTAGACGTAGGTTGTTCATTAGAAGCTCCTGGGGGGTGGCAAGGACAGAGCCTCAGTGGCTTCAGTTCTTTTTCCCAGTTCTAACTAGAGTTCATTCAGCCTACATGGTCAACCTGTGTGGGGCTGGACTAGGTGATCATTGGTGGCCAGAGCCCGTGTGGCGCCCTGAATTTGGCTCAGTGGGAAGGGCCCTGGGTGGGCAGTCAGTGACTGGGGCACATATATCCTCTTTACTGTGATTGGTTGGTTGGCATCTCTGGTACTTCCTTCTAAGCCATCAGGGCCTGTACTATGAGCACTTGGGAGGCAGAAGCAGGCGGATCTCTGTGAGTTCGAGGCCAGCCTGGTCTACAGAGCGAGATCCAGAACAGGCTCCAAAGCTACACAGAGAAACCCTGTCTCGAAAAACCAAAAACCAAAACCAAAACAAAACACCTCACTTCCTGGACACACAAGGTCTGTCTGTCCACCCCCTACAGTCAGCCTACCGTTGCCCCTCTACGTCAAGGTGGCAGGGGCAGGCAGCCACTCTTCTATGGCAAACTATGTAGTGTTGGGTTTCATGGGAGCGTTCACATGATTTGACACCCCAAGGCTCCCCCCCCCCCCCCGCCCACACCTCACCCGAGCACCCTTCTGGAGGAGTAGAGGCGTCTCTATGCCGGCTTTACTCTTGGGTTTCCAAGTCCCTGGCACCCAAGGAAGAAAGTGGGAATGATCTGCCACTCCCCTTGCTCTCCTGCTCCCCCAGCGGCCAAAGCCCCCCTTGCCAAGCTGTCCAGGTCTCAGCAAAGGTGAAAGAGAATCTGATAGAAAAATAGCAAGTTTAAAAAGACAGGGTTCTCTCTCACAGGCAGTGGCTGTGAACACAAGCAGAGGTCCAAGCAGCCAAATCTCTGCTTCACCCTGTAGTGACACCTTCCAGGGTGTCTGCTCTGTACCCAGGCTCAGCTCTGTCCTCACTCAGGTGTACCCAGGAGTTTAACCTCTCTGTGGCTCACTGTTCTTGTCTGTAAAATAGACTAGTCATAACGAGTGGACCAAGCTCTGAGATGTGATGTAAATATCTTGCCTGGGTTTGTATGTGACATGCAGGGAAATGGGGGGACTTTTTATTGATTTCCTACAACGTGTCAGACTCTACCTGACATGCATAGGATTTTATAACATACATACAATATAACCTCCTTAAAATTGGCCATGCTACTCTAGTTCACAGAAAAGGGGGCCTAGACAGGCAAATGACAATTCTGTTAAAGGGCTGGCAGAGGGATTTGAACTCAGATCTGAATGTATCCAAAGGCTCTGGGGTATATCTAGAACGTAGATGGAATGGAGGCAGAGCATGCCGAAGGTTGGGAGTTGAGAAGGCAGTAAGTCCTACGGCTCAGAAGAGTGTGGATGGGAGAGAGGAGCCAGGCGGCAAGGACAGGGCTTAGGGGAGACCGGGGCTTGTGAGGTCTTGGTAACTACCTTTTTTCCTTGCAAAGCAGGGCTTCGACTGAAGCCTTGACTGGTCCATAGATTGGGACAAGGAAGCCTAGTATGGTCATCAGGAGGCTGTCAGGGTTTGTCACCATCTCCAGGGCACACTTGGGAAAAATCCAAAGCCCAGGCTTGAGCTCTACAAGAAAACAGGACTGTGGAAGCAGAAGCTGGAAGAATCCCCAAGATGTTACTGAGGAACCAGCACGCTACTGCACCAGGTTCCAGAGGGTCTGGTGATGCTCTGGGTTCAGCAGGTGGATAGCCAACAGACCTCACAGGGAAGGATAAACTAAGGAGACAGGTCATCCAGGCCTAGATCCTGAGTCTGTCAGCCTCCTTACTGTGGTTTACAATCCAATCATAGCAGGAGTCCATCCTTTTGGAAGAGCAGAGTGAGCTTTGTACCTCTTCCTCGCTTGCAACTAGCCTAAGACTGCAAGGAACCAGTTTTCAGAACTGCAGAGGCATGAGAAAGGGGACAGTGCCCTCTTGTGGCAATAGCTTGATACTGCAGCACAGAAGCCCACTTGACAGAACAACACTGGGACTCCTGTGACTATGGGTCAGGCCCCCTTTCGCGTGCAGCATCTACAAGCTTGTAGGGATTGCAGGGAAGTTGCCTTTATGACTCACCACAATGAGTGTGATTCTCTCTGGAGGTACTTGGGGTCACAGGCAACCGATGAGAGCAGCAAAGGGCACACGCTGGCTCCTGGCATGGGCCAGCCCTGTGTCAGCATCCCAGGGTGTGGGCTGAACAGGACATGGCCCATGCCCTCCACCCTCCATGCAGGAGGCGGAGAAGCCAGAAACAACGATGCCTCTTGTCACAGTGGGGGCACACAGTGTGTCCACTGCCATTTCTCCCTCAGGTGGAGTTTCCCAGCATTCCTGGGTTCTCTTCTCATCTACAAAGTCTTTTCTTCCAACCTGTGGGTGCTACTATTGCACACTTATGGGTATAGTGCCATGATGGTGGTTGAGGTGATCAGGGGTCATAGCTGGACAGGATGTTTGTTTTCTTTCTTCCCTTGGAAGCTTGCACGGTGCCTTCTGGTTTGCGGGGAGGCAGCTTGCAGGTCAGACCCTGCAAGGGTCTCTGGATCCTATGTCCAAACATCAAGGTGTCTTCAGATCCTCAATAGGGATCCCCTTCCACCTCTGGGGGGTGAACAAGGACAATGGCGGTAGCCTATAAAGTTGTGTGAGTCTATGGGACAACCCTGACCAACAGTTCAAAAGAGCGCTTCTTGTGCCTGGTGTTTTGGTTTTGTTAGATGGTCTGTGGCTTTTGTGGAGCATTATCAGCTCAGATGGGAAAACTTCATTTAAGCGCACACACACACACACACACACACACACACACACACACACACACACACACACGGTGTATATATATGCTTAGATATATTTGTGTTTTTAGGCAGATAGTTAATAGTATGGCTCCTTATGACTTTTTCTGGCATCCTTATTGTTATTTTACCCTTCTCTCTCCTTCTTTATTTATGTCCTTCTTCTCCAAGTAAAGCCCTCGTGTTCTGTCCAATCAGATCCCTTGTAACCTGCCCTTCCTCTCTCTGTGGCTGTCCCCCCTCCTGCGATGGCCCATTTTTACTTTTCTGATTCCTGGAGCTATTGAAGAAATTAAAATGGACAAGAAACACACTAAAAACACGTTCATCACCCCTAGCAACCAGGGACATGCAAATCAAAAGCACTTTAGGATTTCATCTCATCCTATTCAGAGTGGCAAAGGTCACTAAAACAACTGACCACAAATGCTGGAGATGATGTGGGGGAAGGGAACCCTTATTCACCATTCGGAGCATTGCAAACCGGTCCAGCCACTCTGGAAAGCGGTGTGGAGACTCCTCAAAAAGCTGAAAAGAAATCTACCCTCTGACCCGCTCTACCTCTCCTTAGTGTATGCACAAAGGACTCAACATCCCACTCCACAGGTACTGTTCAGCCATGTTCATTACCATTGCTAGCAAGTGGGAACAGGGGTTGAGGATTTAGCTCAGTGGTAGAGCACTTGCCTAGCAAGTGCAAGGCCCTGGGTTCGATCCTCAGCTCCAGAAAAACAAAACAAAACAAAACAAAAAACAAAAGCAAGTGGGATCAACCTACATGTCTTTCACCTGATGAATGGATAATGGAAATGCTGTCCATATACACTAAGGGATACTATTTAGCTATAAAGAAAAATAAAATTGTGAAATTTTCACGGATGGAATTAGATGGATTGAGATGCAATTAGAAAAGATCATTTTGAGTGAGGTAACTTAGACCCAGAAAGACAAATGTCACATGTTCTTTCTCATCTGAGGGTCCTAGCTCCAGACCTTCAGATGTGAGCGTACAACCTGGAGTAACTTTAGAAATCAGGAGAGTAACGATTTTTAAAAATTATATATTTCATGTGTATGAATGTTTTGTCTGCCTGCATATATGTGTTCCATGTATGTGCCTAGTGCTAATAGAAGTGAGAAGAAAGCTTCAGAAGTCCCAGATCTGGAGTTGTGGGTGACTGTGAGGCACCATGTCGTTGTTGAGAGTAAAACCCAGGTCCTCGGCAAGAGCAGCCAGTGCTCTTAACTGCTGAGCCATCTCTCCAGCGATATCTCCATGGATTTCTGTCTTCAGGGATCCCTGCGGGGAATCTGACCCTGCTACACATTATCTGGTCTTGCGGGCTTTTCTCATGACTTGATAACTCCTGCATTCTGCACGTATGTAAAATGTAGATGATGTCAAGTTCTGTTACCAGCTCAAGCAGTAGCTGGGCACCTTGGAGCATGGCTTCAGTGGCTGTTGAGTACCTGGACAACTGAACCAGGGGAACAGAATCCTGGGTGGTCCTGTGTGAGCAGAAGCCCACATGGGCACTTCTGCTCTTCTTCGTTTTTTAATAAAGTATCTTCAGAATTGTCATTTAAATTTTTCTTAAAATTTTTGTTTGGGGGACCATAGAGACGGTTCAATGGCTAGAAGCACTGACTTTTCTTCCAGAGGAGCATTGTTCAATCTACAGTGCCCTCACAACCAGCTAGTTCCAGGAGATCAGACGCCCTCTTCTGGCCTCTTTAGGTAAATGGATGGAATTAGAAAATACACACGGAGTAAGGTAACCCAGACCTAGAAAGACAAATGTCACATGGTTCACAGGCATACATGCTGACAAAACACCCACACATATAAAAAAAAGAAATAAAGATCTTACATTTTTATTTTTTGAGATTAAAATATAACTGCATCATTCCCCTTTCCTTTTCCTCTGTACAAGCCCTCAGCCCTCCCATGGACCCCCCCTTTTCTCTCTTTCACATTCATAGCCCCTGAACTTGCTTTTATTTAATTGCTGTAACACACACATATTCCTAAATATATAAAAATATACAAACACAACCTTCTCAGTCCATATGACGCTGCTGGTTTGCACACGATTTCAGAGCTGACCACTTGGTACTGGATAACCAGGTGAGGGACTCTTCCCTGAGGAGTCACCTTCACCTTCTCCTGCTCTTAGCATTTCTTAGTTACCTGGGGTTCTTCACCTGGGGTTGGAGCCCATGAGTCTCCCCGCTTCCATGTTAGCAAGTTTGTTGTTGTTGTCTTTGATCAGGTTTTGTTGTGCTGCTTTTTAAAAAGTGATTTAAAAAAAAACCAAAAAACCTTGCAGTACAGATATATAACCTACCACTTTCAAATTCTGCTAATATTTTATCAGTCTGAATGAAATTGAGAGATTTTTTTTTTTACCCTTTTTAGGACTCTTTATCCTCTCTCATTTAGAATATAATTCTTTAAAAATTGACGTAGGAGGTCCCAGTCGACTGTGGGTGGAGGGAACTTCACCTATTTCAGGTTTTGTCTGTTTGTGATTCCCCATCCCACACTACAGTCCTGTTTCTTGATGGTTAGAGTTAGAGATTATTCAGTCATCTTCTGCTATATGGGTGAGAATTGTAGCCCAGCAGTCCAGACAAATCTCTCCCACGTGAGGTCCCACAGTTGCTTATAAAATAATTACTCAGAGGCTTATATTAATTACAAACCGTATGGCCTATGGCAGGCTTCTTGCTAGGTAGCTCTTTCATCTTAGATTAACCCTTTCCTATAAATCTATGTATACACACATGGCCATGGCATTACTGGTCTGCTGGCATTTTGTTGCTCCTTCAGTGGTGGGCTCGAGTCTCTCTCCACTCCACCCTTCTTCTCTCTGTATCTCTGCTTGGATTTCCCACCTGGCTGTAAGCTTTTTTGCCAAAGGCCCAAACAGCTTTATTTATTATCCAATGGGAGCCACACATATTCACAGCATACAGAAAGACATCCCATAGCACTTCCCCTTTTCTGTCTAATCAAAAAGGAAGATTTTCATTTTAACATAGTAAAATTATATATAACAAAATAGTTATCAAGCAAGAATTACAGTTACAATAGTCTATTTGTGTTTGGCAAAATTAAAGAAAATATTCTATCATCTATCCTATTTTTTTGTGAGTCTAAACTTTCATATCTAATTTATCTTTTATCATGACCAAGGAAAACTATAACTATCTTGTCTTCAACTCCATCAAAGACCCCAGAAGGACATAATATTACCTGAGTAAACAGGAAATACATTGCAAGCAACTTAGAATTTCCATCCAAAACCTGAGGAAACTTTAAAAAATAATTCTAAAACAAAGCTAAAAACAGCTTCCTAGTTGTATCTCTCAGGCAAGCCATGATACAGAGACACCGCAGTGTGTGGGCTTGATCTACAGCAGTGGATCCCCACTGTGGTACACAGAGGTGTCTCCAAGCCAGTGCACTGCATGGTGGATTTAGCTTTTGCTAGTATAGACAAAAAAAAAACAAACAAACAAAAAAAGTTTCTGGGCCACATGATGCTTGTTGGAGGCATGGACCCATTGCTTCTCGGAGTTGGGAGTAGGCACACCTCTGCCACATTGGGAAACTGAGGTGGGTGGAGTCAGCAGCCAAGGCTGAGTGTTGGTCCTAGCCATGCAGTTTAGCAGTTTAAAATCTCTCCTGGTCAGAGAGGGATTATAGATTCACAATATACAGAGTCAGATGGAATAAAACTCTAAATGGTGTGTGTAAAAATGTACATAGGCTTGAAAGAGAAAAGAAAAGGAGTACATGCAGTTATATAAAGAAATAGTTTTAAAAAGTAAAGTCTTTAAAGAGACAGTAAAAGTAATATGAAAGTTAAGCCACATAAAGATGGAAATTACACAGAGTCTGGATTGTGTTGTCTTTAGGATTTTTAAGTAGAGAGAGACATTTGATTATAAAGCCTGCTGAGTTAAACCTATATATATAAAATCTTGAATTCAAAATTTGGGTCTAAGTGTATGTTGATTTGGAAAGGAGGCTTTGCTTTTGTTTCTATAGAAAGCAAGAGGCTGTGGATTTGTTCCAGATTAAGATGGATCAGATTTGATCAAGCAAGACCTCCTGAATCTTGACAGACAAATGTTACAGCCAGTCTTCCCAGGACTTGACCATTATCTCAAATTCTCTCAGGATCCCCACAAGATTGCCAGTGCCTCCAATCAGTAGAAAGTAGTATGAGAAGCTACACCCAAATTCCCCAAATAATGTTTATAAATGTTTATTTTTATTTAAAGCAAGTTGATTATAAATGCAATCTTTTTCTAAAGAAGAAAAGGGGATATAGATATGATAGGATGAAAGGATAGATTATTGAATCTACTTTTAAAGAGCATCAACTTGTTTGAAATATTTTACATTGCTATGAATTTTAGTTTATTGATAAAAATTAAAAGTTAATTTTGTTATACTGTATATGTATTTCTACTCTTGTTTAAGGTATTATGTTTATGCAACTCATTTAAAATTGTAATATATGATTAAGAAATACAGATTAATAATTAATATTCAAACATTTCCAAGACCTATAGAATATGGCTTTTAAAATGTCTTAAGAACTTAGACTTTTCTGGACATTGAGACATGTCTGCTCCTGGCAGCACCAATCTACTTTGGAGAAGATGATGGGCATTGAAGAAACTCTATATGAAGTTTACTTTCTTTATGGCAAAAGTTAGCCATTTTGGCAAGACACTGCTCTGGCTTGGACTGCTTGACAACATGTTGTATAAACTGGACATTCAGGACCCATAGGAAGATGACCACTGAACTTTGCAAGGCTAGATGGTTCTTCAGATTCCTGCTTCAGAGAACAAACTGCCAGATATTCTCCAGGACACATGGAGAAGTGACTGACAAACTTTGACAGAATGGGTGGAATAGTCCTTAAAATTTCCTGCTTCACTGAAAACTGTGCAGAGATTGAGATAGATGCCCCAACGTTACAGAGGAACTTTGGATGACTATCCAGGCAGCCAGATGTCTCTGTCATTTCTAGAATTATGGAATTTGCTTGCAGGAAAATGTACCACAGGCTTGCCAACAAGCCAAATGTAGCAGGGGCATTTTCTCAATTGCGGTTCTCTGTTCCAAAATGACTCTAGCTTGTGTCAGATCGACACAACACTAGGCAGCACAACATCCTATTGATATAATTATTTTCATTTTTCTCCCTTGTTTGTTGTATGATGACTGTATGTAAAGGGTATTTGTAGTTGCATTTTTCTTTGGGCTGCCAGCTCACAAATAGTAGCATAGAGACTTATTAATTATGAAAACCTGGCCTCAGCTTGTTCCTAACTAGTTCTTAAAACGTAGTTAACCCATATTATTTAATCTATGTTCTGCTGCATGGCTCCTCATGTCATCTCCACACTGCCCATCCTGCCTCCTCCATGCATCTTATTGGTGACTTTGCCTTTTTTCTTCCCAGAATCCTCTCTCTGCCCAGAAGTCCAGCCTTTATCTCCTGCCTAACTGTTGGCCGTTCAGCTTTTTATTATGCCAATCACAGCAATAATCTTCACACAGTGGACAAATATTCCACAACAGGTATTTTATGTCTTGGGTACACAGCTTATAAAAATACATCTCGGGTCTCTGTTTTGGAAGTTGAGGATATTCAGGTCCATTTCCTTCACTTGCTTTCTTCCTTTCCACACCTAGATTTTCAAGTGTGCTTTTGCTTGTTACATTTGTTGGAGTCACAACAGTTGCTCAGAGGAATACATTACAAGCAACACATGGTTATTGATTGCTCACCGACGGTCCTGGGGAAGGGATAGCTCATCAGGTCATCCATTGATTTCACATGATGGAGGCTTGCTGACTTCTGCCACCAATCCATGTAGTCACCATGGTGCTCATCAGCCTCCTCCAGAGGGAAAGGCAGGAGAGCAGGGACAAGTGTCCAGTGGGCCAGTCTGGTCACCTCACTCACCTTCATTTGGCTAGAATTCAGAGACATGGCTGCACTACCGCAAGGGAGTGTGGGATATGTAGTCTGTTTAGTGTCCAGGAAGAAGAGAAAAACAGTTTGGGCTAGAAATGATCCATTTCTGTCTTAATTATAGTCTCAAATTTGAAGTCTTTATGTTATCTTTGATAGATTATTGATAGGTTGATTTTAAAAGCTAGAAATTAGTAACCAGGGTTTGTATTAGCATCACTGTCT
Source organism: Onychomys torridus (assembly GCF_903995425.1). Taxonomy (NCBI): domain Eukaryota; kingdom Metazoa; phylum Chordata; class Mammalia; order Rodentia; family Cricetidae; genus Onychomys; species Onychomys torridus. Next base: position 58,102,810 of record NC_050465.1, on the reverse strand, counting down.
GGTCAGGATTCTGGTGGAATAAAACTCCACTGTAGCTATTCCAAGAGGATCTATGGTGTGAATGCTGTATCATTCCCAAAGTCATATTTTAATTTCTAAATGCCAATGTAATGGCTTAGGAGGTGAGTGAGGGTTTGGGGAGGCAGTTAAGTCACTCTCTTATTGGTGGGGTCAATGTCCTTATAAAAGGGGCCCTAAAGAGCTTGCCTTGTTCACACAGAAAGGTATTATCTCTGATTCAGGAAGAGGGATTTCACCAGGTGCTGAGTCTGCCAGCACTCTGGTCTTGAATTCTAACAGTCTCCAGAATCATAGGAAACAAGCTTGTGTTGTTTATAACTTGCTAGGTCTGTTACAGTATTGTGCTGTGGTAGTCTAGACGGCCTACGACAAAAAGAGTCCAAGTGTTGCCAGGGAGGCTGACAAACATACAGAGGCTGAGGCTTCAGGAACTACTTCAGAAATTGCCCCAAGAGATTTGTGACTCCCATAGTTAGGAAAGAACCATCTCTACATCGCATCAGCCGGTTCTGCAAATAGGAAATTGTCCTGATGATGTCACCACTGCTGTCCCTTAGAATCTTGTAGAGCTTGTCTGTGATGGGTCACAGAACAAGTGCTGTAAGCTGTGACCAGATGCATGGGCCCCTGTTAAAGACACCACAGAGGACCCAGTGTCTGCAGTGCTGTGTGAGTCAGAAGGAAATGGCACAAGCCGCTGAAACTCACCTTGGGGATGAGAGATGACTCAGCAGCTAAGACTAAGCAGCTAAGATCCTCTTTCAGAGGATCAGAGTTCAGTTCCCAGCACCTATGCCAGGCAGCCCACAACCACCTATGAGTCCAGTTCTAGGGGATCCAATGGCATCTTTTGGCCTCCAAACCCACATAAACACACACACACACACACACACACACACACACACACACAAACAAAAAAGTGAAAACTCACTTCTGGCCTTGTCTCATTTCAGCTTTGAAAAACCTCTAGTGATTCACAGAATGTAAATCACATTTAAAACTCTAGCTGCAAGGGAACCTGGGAAATACCGTTCTTAGGTTTCTAGCCTTTGCTGTTCAAGAAAAAGAGTAGATGGAGACTGAGTACAGTCTGCTACCCTTACCAAGCTCTATCCTTTTGACTACTTCTATCCTCTCATCTGCCTTTAAATAGGCAACATTGATAGCAGTAACAAGATTCTTCTTTTCAATAAAATGTAATCCATTATCTCTCATAAAGACAAACTAACAAGACATCTGAAATTCTACTAGTTAACATGAGCATTGTTTAGTATTTGGCCTTCTCTCTTTAGTTTCATAAATCCTATTTTGATATTTTGTATCAATATAACCAATAAAATGATGTATATAACCAATATGTATAACCGATAATACCCACTTGTAAGGAAAATATGCAAACAGGAAATGCATTTTCTAAATACCAAAGCAAAAAAGGGAACTTGGTTCTCTGTGACAGTCCTTTTCTTGTTGGTAGTTATGAAGTTGGAACAGCCCTCTTCTTTCAAGTGGTTATGAATTTATATTATTATTTATATGTAATGTAAATTATATAATATAATTTATAATAATATATAAAATATAATAAATAATTATGTAATTATATTATTATTGATTATTATTATATTATATTTGGATATTTACTTAGTAAAGTGACCCAAAGCTTTGTTCTCAAAGGTCTCTGTGGGGTCACTGTTGTGTTCATTTTCTCATTAGACGACATTATTTGGAGGCATTTTAAGAATTTCTCATATTGGTGACATGCTTTTCTCTACCACACAAGGTATAGCAACCTTGCCCCCTCATCCCTTGCCTTTGTTTGTTGATTTAGTGGCATAAAGACCCAAGTGGCTGGGAGACAGGCCCCTGCTCCTCTGTTTGGGGGAACTGTTTTTGGGTTCTTGGGGATGAATTCATAGAGTCCTTGGCAGTTGGGGCTCTTTGCCAATCAACTGAACCTGAGGAATGTTTGAAGAACCATCGGGTTTATAGTGGGAAGCACTTTGTCCATTTATATCCCTTTGTTACTGGGCCCCTAAAGGGAGTGGCACTGTTAGGAGATGTGGCCTTGTTAAAGGAAGTGTGTCACTGTGAAGGTGGGCTTTGAGGTCTCAGATATGCTCAAGCCACACCCAGGACCATGTCTGCCTGCAGGCCGCTATGTCCCACCATGATGACAATGAACTGAACACTTGAACTGTAAGTGAGCCACCCTAATTAAATATTTCCTTTGTAAGAGTGGCTGTGGTCATGGTGTCTTCTCACAGCAATAGAAACCCTAAGACAGAAATTGGTACCTGCAACTGGGGTATTGCTGTCATAGGCCTGATCATGCTTTTGATTGAAGGAATATGGATCTTGGGACTGTGGATTAGGAAAATAGGAGAATGTTTTAAGCACTGCTTAATGGGCCATAGTGGTAGGAACATGTATGTTAGTGGTGGTAAGAATGAATTGAACTGTAGGGGCTGGATCAAGAGGTTTCAGAGGAGGAGAATGTTAGTATGTGGCCTAGAGACTGGTCTTGTGATATTTTTGTGAAGAATGTGGCTGTTTTTTGCCCTTGTCCAAAAAGCCTGCCTGATACTAAAGTGAAGAGTTTTGGATTAATTCTATTGCCAGAGGAAATCTCAAAACAGACTTGCATATAGACGCTGTTGTGTGATTATTAGCGGTAATTATAGTGAAAATGTATAATGAAAAAGAGCAAGCTGAGCAAGAAAAAACTCACAAAATTTAAAATTTGAAGAGAAAAGGAGCACCAGGAAGTGGAATAGAGCTAAGTCCTGTGTTCAAGGAGACACACGGATTAAGAAATGGAATAAAGGGAGTGGTGATGGCTGCCTTGAGGAGCTTGCTTGATGGCTCTGACATCTGCTGCTTCTCAGGACTGAGCTCTCTAGGGAATGGATCACACCCCCCCCCCCCATTGTTCTTAAATCAATTAATTTTGAATTGTATCCCAGGCTGTGTTTCAGAGGCTCTGGGTTTTGTTGTACTGTTCTAATTGGTGGCGACGTCTTGCTTTATCAAGTCATTAACTTGGAAAAGTCCAATTTCACAGACTGCCTGCCAGTAGGGAGTGGCATCTGCAATCTCCATTCACATGGTTCTACTCTGCTTTGTGCTGGCTTCTTTCAGGGAAGCCAGAGCCAGGACACAGTGTGCACCCAGGTTTTGAGACACATGCACATGTTCTCTCTCTCTCTTCCTCTCCCTCCCTCCCTCCCTCCCTCCCTCCCTCCCTCCCTCCCTCCCTTCCTCCTTCCTTCCTTCTTTCCTTTCTCCACTGTCTTCCTCAGTATGGCAGTTCTGGAGTCTCTTGTCTCCTTTATTTCTTTTAATGAGAACAATGATGCTCTCCTCTGTCAGGGTTTTGCTGCTTGGTACCACTGTGGCCATTGCTAATACTCCCAGAGAGAAGTCCCAGGACTCGAAACTCACCTCATGTCTGTGGCTGCCTCTGTCTGCATCCATACCTTGGGGCTACCATGTGTGATGGTTCATTTATGCTTATGAAGTTCTTTTGAATTTCTCCCCTAGGGTTTTTAGTTGCAATTATTTTAATGAAAGGACAGAGTTGTCACGTGCTTTATTGCTGTCCCCTAGCACGGATGGTGCTGTATTTTATTTTATTTTTCATTTTTGTCATAGGCTCTCCACATAGCTTTGGCTGTCCTGGAATTCACCAGTGTTTTATTTTTAAGATGCTTATTATCTTTTCTAAATATGCATTGCAGTTTTGTCACATAGAGCCATAGTTGGGGACTGATAGAAAATTGTGTGTGTGTGTGTGTGTGTGTACTTCTTCCCAGGATTTAATTTCAATAATATACATATTTTGTAAAAGTAATTAGAAAGTCTTCTTATGTTAAAATGGTATTGTAATTATCTGTCTTTGAATATAGTGTCTCTGTAATTCTCTCTAGACTATGGCTTTTGGGAATTTAATTCTAAATTTACTTTAATTATGTGTCTCTGTGTGAGTATATGTACACATGTAGATAAGTATAATGCCCATGGAGGCCATGTTATGGAACAATCTTTTTGAACACCATGAAGCCATGGTGAGTTGAAGATGCATGCTGTAACTTGTGTGATACAATTACTAAAAGGACAAAGAAGTGTAATTAAGAGTGAGTGGAGAAACTGTGATGCTCAGTAGCACTCAGTTTACTTAAGTCAGAAAAGGAGGGACACAGAATGAAGAACAAAAATGGAAAAGGAATGACAAGAGAGAGTGAAAGAGAATCACATCAACAATTTCATTAGGCAAAAAGACTGAACACTCCAATTGGAATTCAGGATTTGTAGGCTGAATAGAAAAGTAAGACTGAGGTGACACGATGTATGAGAAATGCTCTTGATGTTTTATTTATCATACTTAAAGTATTTATTGATTGAAGACAGAGTTCCACTGTGTAGCCCAGGCTAGCTTTGAACTCCTGACCCTTCTGCTTTACTCTTCTGAGTCCTGGGATCACAGGTGTGAATTGCCACACCTGTGGGTGGAAGTTTTTGCCTGGACTGCTGATCAGCTCTGCTCTACCAGCCACTCCCCAAATAACCACACAGAGGCTTAATATTAATTCATAAATACTCAGTCAATAGCTCAGGCTTGCTGCTGGCTAACTCTTACATTTTAAATTGCCCCATACTTCTTATCTACAGTTTGCCATGTGGCTTGGTACCTTTTCTCAGTATGGCACACCCATCTTGCTTCTCCCTGCATTCATTTGTGACTCCCAGACTCTGCCCTTCTTCCCAGCGTCCTCATAGTCTGGCTCTCCTGCCTAACCTCTACCTGTCCAGCTATTGGCCAGCCATCTTCTTTATTAAATCAATCACAGTGACATATATTCACACAGTGTAAAGGAGTATTCCACATTCCTCCCTTTTGTCTAATTAAAAAAGGTCGTAACTTTAACATAGTAAAATTATATACAACAAAACAACTATCAAGTAAGAATTACAGTCAAAATATCCAGTCCATTTGTATTTAGCAAATTTTGAGAAAATACTATCTATCTTATCTTTGCGGGTTGAAAGTTTTATATTTAATTTACCTTTTTATTATAACTAAGAAAAACTTTAACTCTAATTATTTAGTCTCTAACTCCATCCAGGACCCAGAAGGGTGTAATATTATCTAGCAACAGGGATATCTAGCTGCCTGGACAGTCACCCAAAGTTCTTCTCTAATGTTGGGGCATCCAACTTTGGCCTACAGGCCTAGTATATCTGACAGACATTTTTGAGAAGCAGGGAGTTTTGAAGGCAAAGTTTGGCAGTCACTTTCTTTTGTCCAGTTTGGTCCAGTCTGGACAGTGTACTGTCAGCGATTGAGCTAAGGGAATTTTTTTGCCCCAAATGGTTGACTTTTGCCATAAAGAAAGCAAGCAAACTGCATACAGAGTTTCTTTGATGCCCATCATCCTCTTTTGAAGTAAATTGGTATTGTTGGAGCAAACATGTCTCACTGCCATGAAAAGCCTTAGGTTATTAAACATGTTAAATGCCATATTCTATAGGTCTTTGAAGTATTTGAAGACTGTCTATCTAAATATATCTGTGTACGACTTTGAAAACATACCTAACATGACTATTAAGTTTGACTATTATATAAAAAGTTTGACTAATATAGATGACTATTAATTTGTATTTCTTAATTATATATTACATTTTTAAATGACCCACATAAAAACAATACCCTAAACAAGAGTTAACATACATACAGTATAACAAAATTAATTTTTAATTTGTATCAATAAGCCAAAATCCATACCAATGTAAACTATTTTGAGATTAATAGTTGTTTTTTAGATTAAAGTAGATTCACTAATCTGCCTTTTCCGATCATTTCTATATCATATCCCCATTTTTTCCTTTAGAAAGAGATATTTAGATTTAACTCTTTTGTTTATTTTTTTTAACTTTGATCAATAACAATTTGTAACCAACCTCCCTTGAATGATAATACACATCCATAACCCATATTTTGGGAATGTGGGCATTGTTTTTCCTAAACTGCTTTCTGTTGTCTGGGGGTGCCGGAATCAGGATAATTGTTAAAGTCTTGGTTAAAGTAGTCTGTGAGGCTGATCATCTTAGTTAGCAGCCTTGAAGCTGTTCTGAATACATCACATCTTTTCATAATTACACAAATGCAGCATATCCTTATGTTGTTAAACAAATGCAGCATAAACAAATGTAACACACCTTTACACAGTTAAAGTATTATGCAGCATAAACAAATGTAACACATCTTTGCCTAGTTAAAATAATATTCCACAACAGAAGAAAGCTTGCTTTTCCCTCATCCATGGAAGAAAGACCTGGTGAGGACCTAGCAAGAAAGTGGCTATTTATGAGCCATGGGAGAGAGCTCACCAGAAATCAACCATATTGGCTCTTGATTTTGAACTTCCAGTCTCTAGAGTTATGAGAAATAATTTCCTTCTGTTGAGTCACCCTATCTGTAATATTTTGTTATGGCCTATGCAGCTGACTGATACGTACAATACAGAGGTCAATTTACTAAAAACAGCTCAAGTCTAAATGTGAATATACCTCTCTTAATCACTTTTCCAGTTGCTGTGATAAAATACTCCGACCAAAGCAGCTTAAGGGAGAGAGGGTTTATTTTGGCTCACAGTGTGAGAATTAGAGCCCTTCATGATGGGGGAGAAGCCTGAAGCAGCTGGCCACTTTGCACTCACAGCCATGAGAAAGAGCAAAGCTGTCCTCCACTAGCTTTTTCCTTATTGCATAGTTCAGGACTACAGCTCATAATGTGGAGTCTCCTGCATGGGTTTTCCCATCTCAATGAACCTAATCAGCACAGATACTCATAGCCATGCTGGAGGCTGAATACTCCCCCACAGGTGTGTCCAGAGACCTGCCAACCAGGGGATCTCAGATTCTGTCAAGGTGACAGTCAACATAACCATCACAATACCTAATAATAACATTTCAGGATAGACAAAGGAAAAGAAAAAGACAGCAGCAAAGGGAGAAGAGGGTAATTGGGATGGCTGTTTTTCCTTCAGTGTAGAATGGTACAGGGCTGAGCATTCCTAATTAAAAAAAACCTCTAAATCTAGCCTATTCCAAAAAATCTGAAACTGAATATCAACATGCTACTATACGTGGACAATTTCACACTTGGTCTCATAGTCAAAATGCAGGTACATTACAAATGTACTTGGGCTCTATGAATAAGGTAATGGGTATTAAGTACAAACAAATTTCATGTTTAGACTTGGGCCTGTCCCCAAGATGTCTCATGATAGCTACATGCAAATCTTTAAAATTCTGAAGGAAACCCCAAGTCTTTTGGATATGGGATGCTCAATCTGTATTCAGAAACCAAAGTTTATGTTATTTGTTATTGAAGTTCCTAATCCCTCTCAGTGAACATAAGTATGTGTTCTCTCTCTCTCTCTCTCTCTCTCTCTCTCTCTCTCCTTCTCTAGAGCATTGTATGTCACTGTATTCATCAATTTGACTGCTATATAGCAAGGTACTAGAATTGGTGGCTTCAGTAAGGGACACTGATTTCTTATAAGCTGGAGGCTGGGAGTCAATTTCAAGGTACAGATTCCATGTCCTATGAAAGTTCTTTTCTTGGTTTTCTTCATAGAGAGTAAGAGGAAGTCAGGAGGACAGGGAAAGAAAATATACAGGAAGTAGAAGAGAGGCACATCTGGCTGGAGGATTTTTGTTTGAAGTGTCTAGGAGTAAGCTCTTTTTCTGGGATGATGGTGGAGGAGGAAGCAGCTGGGTGCTTTCTCTGCCTCTCTAGCTAGCCCCAACACAGGCTCCTGAGTCTTTATTGACAAAATAGAATAATAGAGACTTAGTTGACAACAACATTTGGTGCTCCAATGTGTGGCACAACCACACGGACAGAGAAATCATGCCAGCAGTGGACAAACTGAGAAGTCATCAGATTTGGTAAGACACCTGGGAAGTCCTTCAGGAGAGAGATAAATATTAAAAGAAGAAAATCTTTCCCACATTAAGGATGGAAAATATAATGCAGGGCATTAGGACCATTTAGATGTCTTGAAAATGGAAGGAGAAGATGAAAAAATAAATGACTTAACTGAGATTGACTTAATACCGATGATAATTACTATCATTCAGGTAATTCATATTTTATCTTTAATAGCCATAGTGGTATTTTTTGTGCCAAATATGAAAATTGGACTGATAAGATACAAGCCTTAGAAAGACTTATAAATGAAAACAAGAAAAATACTCAGACACAATCAGAGGAATTTAGACAAGAACCTACCACACCACTGCATGATAAAACTGAAGAGGGCAGCCCAAGGTTATTAGAAAAACAACCTTAGTTTATATACAGTTACTATACAAGAACCACCAGTAAATGATAGACACTCCTGTGTAGTAGGAATCTTAAAGAGTTCTTATTAATGAAACTCAAACCCGAGGCCAGTTATTGGGGTGATTGCTGGAAGATCAGAGACACAGAACAAGCCACAGTTTCCTCACCTCGCCAGTCCCTCAGCTGGTTTTGTTTTGTCAGACTGGAAGCTTCTGAGTCCTCCTTCCAATGGCTCTCAGCTGGACTGTGCTGCTCCAAAGCCCAAATACTTCTCCAGCCAAATGCTTAACTAACTAAATGCTTAACCCTTAGTTCCTGGCCCTCACGCCTTATATACCTTTCTCTTTCTGTCCCCACTCCCTGGGGTTAAAGGTTGGGTTTCTGGGATTAAAGGCGTGGGTCACCATGCTTAGCTATTTCTAAAGTGGCCTTGAACACACAGAGATCCACCTGGCTCTGCCTCCCAAGTGCTGGGATTAAAGGCGTGTGCTACCACCGCCCAACTTCTGTTAGGGCTTATTCTTCCTATTTTCTAGCCACCATTTTTGGCTTTGTTCTAGTGGCTGTCTGTTCTCTGACCCCAGATATGTTTATTTCGGGGAACACACAATATTTCAGGGAACACAATACCCACCACACTCCTGAGGTTATCAAGAAGTCAAATGGAATCCTATAGAAATATTAGATTTGAGGAGATTTAAGGAAGCAGTAATTTTATATGGTATGCATCCACCCTATTATGCAAAGCAGATGTTAAATTCATGTGCAACTCAGAACAGAAGTACCTCCCAAGAATGGAAAGATTTGACAACAGCAGCAGTGGAAGCTGGTCCTCAGTTACAATGGTGAACATGGTGGAAAGTGGAAGCTGGGGACAGAACAATGAAGTAGGGCTAGAGGTATTAATATTTCCCAAGGTCAGTTTCTAGGTGGAGGCCAATATGTTAAATTGTAAAGGCAGCTTAAATTTGATGATCACACTTGGGTGCTATGTTGTTTAGAAGCTTTAAATGCTTGGGACAAGGTTAAAGAATCATGAAAGAGGTCTGAGTCATTTACTAAAATTATAAAAGGCCCAAAAGAAGCCTTTACTGATTTTTGCTATAAAAATTGACTTCAGCTGTAATTAGAATAGTAATCAGATCTAGAATTCAGACAAATACTAATTGAATATTTGGCTTTTGAAAATGCTAATTCAAAATGCAAAAGAATGATTAAGCCTTTAAAGGCAAGATCAGCACCCACAGATGAATGAATTAGAAATGTGACTGATATTGGATCTCATGTTTATGATGCTACTCTGATAGGAGAAGTAATTTCTAAATGTTTTATAAAAAATCAAAAGGTCAGATGTTTTAATTGTGGTAAGCAATGTCATTTGAAAAGGGATTGTAGGCAAGTCATTTATTCCTAGAGACAATGTTTTTTTCTAGAGATAATCCAAACAGAAGGCTCTAGGTTTCTGGAGTATGCAGAAGGCATGACAAAGGCCGGCATTAGACTAATAAATGCAGATCAATATGGGACAAGGTAACCCTTTGCCATTGGGAAATTCTTTAATGGGCCTCCTGCAGGACCAGTTATCAAATTTGGTCCAATAATTCCCTGTCACCATCAGAGAAACTCATCCACAGAGCAATTAAAAGATTTAATGTCTGTTGTTAAAAACAAAACTGCTCAGTATGTAATCAAGGACAGAACAATTTCAGTAGATAAAACAAAACATCAGGAGAGACCAGAAAACAACTATTTTGGCAAACTACTACAAATGATCAGAGACCGAAGCTAAAAATACAAATAAATGACATTGAAATTGTAGGTTTACTAGACACAGGGGCAGATGTCACAATAATTTCACCAAAATGTTGGCACCCAGATTGGCCTCTTCATGAGGTAAATATTCAACTTTTAGGGATTTGAACCTTGTCTCAGGTAAAACAAAGTGTGAGATGGGTCAAGTGTATAGGCCCACAAAGACAAATAGGAAAATTAAAGTCATATATGGCTAATATAGCCATACATTTATGGGGATATGATTTGTAACAGTTTTGGTATAGTTGAAAGACCAATAGCACAACCTTTAAAATGGTTAACTGACAAATCTGTATGGATGGAACAATGGTTTTTGACATCAGAAAAATTACAGGCACTAGAACAGCTGGTACAGGAGCAGCTAAGTCATTAAAAAAAAATCTGAAAAATGGAGAATGTTAGCAGGTTTAAGAGCCATAAATAAGGTGATTCAGCTAATGGTCTCTTTATAGCCTGGAATTCCCTTGTCTTTTTTTAAAATCACCTAAGGGATGGTTTATTGTAGTGATTGATTTAAAAGACTACTTTTTTTTTTTTAAAAAAAAAACTATACCTTTACAAGAACAGGATAAAGGAAAATCTGGCTTCACAATGCCTACTTACAAACATATCAGTGGAAAATTCTTCCACCTGGAATGTTAAGTAGCACCACATTGTGTCATTATTTTGTACAACACCCATTAGAACTAATTTGTAAACAGTTTCCTCATTTTATAATTTTCCATTATATAGATATTATCTTACTCGCTGATTCAGATGCAAATACCTTAGAAAAAATGTTTGATGAAGTAGAGAGAATTTTGCCTTGCTGGTGATTAAAAATTGTTCCTGAAAAAATACCCAGAGAATATTCTATCAGTTATCTAGGATATAAGATAGGTTTATAAAAAATTCAACCACAGAAATTACAGATCAGGAGAGATCAATTACAAACTCTTAATGATTTTCAAAAATTGCTAGGAGATATTAACTGGCTATGGCCCACAATTAGATTAATTACTCAAAAGCTAAGTAATTTGTTTCAAACCTTACAAGGTGATAAGAACTTAAATAGTCCAAGAAAAATTATCAGCTAAAGCTGAAAGAGAATTGGCTCTTATAGAAAAGAAATTACAGGATGTGCCAGTGGATTGCTTGGATAAAGAGCTTGATTGTATTCTGGTTATTTTACCTTCTACTCCTTCTCCCACAGAAATTCTTATGTAGAGAGAAGATAATATCTTAGAATGAACATTTTTTTTTTAGCACACAGAGTGAAAAATTAAACACCTATATATAAAAGGCTTCTAGATGATTCTGAAAGGAAAAGTGAGACTGTATCAATTAGCAGGAATAGAACCAACACAAATTGTGGTACCTTTTACCAATGCTGAAATTGCCTCATTATGGGCAGAAAATGAACATTGGCAAAGAACTTGCAAGTAATTTTTTTTGAAAGAGATTAACAACAAATATCCCCAAAGCAAGAGACTTCAGTTTATAAAAAGAACTAATTAGAGTCTTCTTCATATAGTAAATGGGACACCACTTTCTGGAGCCCCTGTATTCTATACTGATGGAAATAAATCAGGAAAGGCAGGTTATAAGTCAGGAAAAATAAGTAAAATGGCTCAAAGTCCTTGTGATTCAGTTAGAAAATCAGAACTATACCCCATTCTTATGGTATTAGATTTTCTTAAATCTCTTAATATAGTTACTGACTCTATAAAGAGTTGTTTTTTGTATTAAAACCACTGAACTTATTCTGGATGATTCAGAATTGACTTAACTATTTATTCAGCTACAACAAATAATCAGAATTAGAAATCACCCATTGTATATAACAAATATCAGATTGACCTTTGCATAACCAAATTCCATTACCTGCAGGAAATAACCCAAAAGATACTCAAAGAAGTAAAATTTGGCAAATGGAAGTGTTTCATTTTGCAGAGTTTGGAAAGTTAAAGTATGTGTATCATATCACAGATATAAATTCAGGATTTCAACAGGCAAACTGCTTTAAGTTCTGAAAAGGCTGATTCTATAATTACACATTTATTACAAGTTATGACTATTATGGGATACCTGTACAAATTGAGAATGACAATGTTCCAGCATATGTTTCTAGTAAAATGAAACACTTTTTTGCATATTACAACATAAAGCACATTTATAAGTATACCACACAATCCTACAGGAAAAGCAGTAATATAAAAAATCTAATTGCACTTTAAAAGATATACTTAATAAACAGAAAGGGGTAATAAAGACCCCCAGAGATAGATTACACAGTGCTTTATTAACTTTAAATTTTCTAAATGCTAATGAGAACAGAGCTGCAGAGAGACATTGGATAGTAGAAAAAACTGTTGAATTAAATCAGCGTGTACATTTTAAAGATGTGTTGAACTCAGAATGGAAACTGGAATATGTGTTATCTTGAGGAGGAGGTTTTGCTTTTGTTTCCACTGGAGAAGAAAAGCTGTGGATAACCTTGAGAGTCATAAAGTTTAGATTCAAACAGGAGAGACCTCCTGAATAAGGAGAGGCAATAGTTGATCAGATAACTTGGTCATTCAATTCAAACTAACTTATAAAGATTTTAAAAATGCCTTTCATTTGGTCAGGTATGAAAAAAATAAAAAAATAGTATTTCGAGTGATAATTTACCAAAGGTATACTTGCCTTACTGGCATGAAAGGAAAAATGGGTTTTCTTAAACCACATGTCTTAATTCCATTTTAGAATGTTAGATTGTAGATTGTCACATGGCCCACACCATCCTGGACATAATTTTTTGAGTTTTCTTTTTAAATAAAAAAGGATATTTTTGTTGTTTGGTATTAAAAACACAGTCAAGTGATTAAAATGTTTTAAGTAAATTCAAAGGGTTACTACAGTTCAAACTTGTTTTCTAAACCTCTAAGAGTTAAAGTAATTTGGAGCTAAGATAAAATATTTGAGAAGGGCAGTGTTAGCCCATGCCTTTAATTGCAGCAGAGATAGGTGGACCTCTATAAGGTAGTTGTTTTCTAAATTCTAGAGATACAGTGAACATGGTGGGGGTGGCACATGTCTTTAATCCACCACCCAGACACAAAACTCAAATATAGCTCCTAATTGGTATGTTTGCATACTAGAGAAATCATGAGCCATATTTGCAGACTATTATAAAAACCCTCTAGAGGGTTACTGGAAACTAATTTCCAATGGGAGCAGAAACAAAGAGCACCTTTTGCAACTGCCAATAAGCTCTTCTCTGAGCATGCAACCATGACAATATTGCACATTTATTGGTAACTGGGGACTCACAAAGCAAAAGGGAGTCCACCAACATTTGCCTGTTTGCTTCTATTGCAAACGATTTCCATGCACAGGGAATAAATATTCTCTCACTGAGAAACAAATGTAGACATAGGATGGTTGGCAATGACTGCCAACCATCCTATGACCATAAGAGTGCTCCTTATCATGATGGATTGGATCAGTTCGAAGTCAGAGTCCTTTGCAGGTTTAGCCATGGAAGGAAATGGTACCTATCTGAATTCCTTCATGACCAGGATGTGGTTCAAAGGGGTCTGTGCCTTTCAGCATGAGGAAATAGTTCAGTTGCCTATAATCCCCATCCCTAAACTCCTCCCCCAAAAGAAGCACCATTGCACAGTGGGGACCAATGGAATGGTCACAGCATTTGGCTAACACACAGTTAATTCATGATGTGTGTGTGTGTGTGTGTGTGTGTGTGTGTGTGTGTGTGTGTGCAATCAAAATGAAAAACCACTAACTGGGAGATAAATGACAGAGATATCTGGCCATGGGAGGCATAAATGGAAATGACGAAACCTAGCAAAACTTAGCAAAGACATCAAATTTTATTTGGCTCATAAAATGGTGGACAAATTGGCATCATGTTTAATTGAGACTATAATATTAAAATTTGCCAGGGAACAAACCCAAGATAAATCAGCAAGAATGATAGATTACACAGTTAAAACAAAACAAAACAAAACAAAACAAAAACTGAAAGTTTACCCCTAACACTAAAAAAAAAAAGGGGGAAATGGAGAACCAAATTAAACCAGAACAACCCTCTGAGAACAACTGCTATAAGGAATCCATAGCTGGGTGGTGGTTCACACTTTTTACCCCAATGCTTGGAGGCAGAGGCAGGCACATAAGAGTTACAGTGATTTAAATTTAAAGACTGCTTGCAAAATTCAGGCTGAAATTCAAAGTGAATGTCCTTTATGATCTAAAAATAAATACACTTTAACCTTGAATTTATACATAAAGAGAAAAGGGAATATAGGTATAGTTATTCATACATACTAAGGTACACTTAGTTTCAAATTTTCAAAGGAATTTTTAAAAATTGAAATATAATACTTTTTCTGTTGCCAAAAAAATATTTGCCCTAGGAAAGATATAACCTGCCCCCCCCCAAAGAAACCCCCAGAGTTGGGGTTGGGGCAGGGTTTTGCTTTTATCTTTCTGGGAGAATAAAAGCATCCAACTAAGGATTCATAGACCACTGGGTAAGTGAAACATATGTAGAAAAAGGACAGATCGTCAAGGGAAAATGTCCCAAGAAAAGGATTGGCCAAGTGGTATTGCCCACCTCCAGCAGGGTAGAATTTCCTAAATCTTCCCAAATGCTTGTTTCTGCTGCCCTCTACAGACATAGTTGCAAAATGGTTCTTATTGTCCCAATTCAATTAAAGATTAAAGCTGGCTTTGGGGTTGGAGCATGGCTCTCACCTCTAAAACCATACACACTTGCTAAAGGAAAATCTAAAATCTCTGTCTGATGTCAGAAGAAGACAAAGACCAAGGGACTATTCTATTGCCACTAATCTCATAATCTTTTGTTTTCCTTTTGACTCTCTAAAACTTTTCTTAAGGTACAAATACTATTTCAACACCTATAAGATTATTATGTATATATAAACTTTCTGTCATGATATTAGTGGTCATACAGAATACTAACCAAAATAAGCTTCATCTAGTTTCCTGTACATGTTTTTGGTTTTTGAGTCTGAAGCTGGTGACTAGGAACTAAGTTTGCGTACCCCAGATGTACTTAATAGATTGTGGTCCTCTAGCCTTTCAGGGATCTGCTGCTGACTATGGCATTTAAAATGTTTAAGTTTTCCACAATAAACCATGACCATTCCTAATAGTAACCTTTGAGGTATCCAAGAAGATGATGGAGCCCTACAATGAAGAATCCACCTGGATTGTGGTAACACCACCCATAGATTAGCTTTGGACTACAAAATGCTCAGGACATTCAATTCTCTGAGTTCATATGAGACTGACTTGAACATTTTACAGAATTTTGAACTCAGAAATACTTAATCCTAAGACTGCCAAATGCAACTGGACATTGTGGTAAGGTTGATGGAAATAGTTTCATTATAAATAGTTTTACTGTGTCAGAGTTAAAACCTTTCCTTTTTATTTAGACAAAAAGGGGGAAATGTTGCAGGATATTTAACCACATTGTGAACCCTGAGATTACCTTATTTACTTGAGAAACCTGCTTCTAGCTGTGGTGTGGCTCAGCCCTAGCACACACCTTTAATCTAAGAGCTTTCTGTTTGAATATTGTAAACAGGATTAAATAAAGTCAACTATAGGTCAAGAGACAGAGCAAGCAACCAGTTGACAGGAAAAAAAAAACAGAGTAAGAGGAAGTGAGGAGAGGGAGGGAGGGAGGGAGGGAGAGAGAGAGAGAAAGAGAGAGAGAGAGAGAGGAAGTAGAAGGGAGGGACAACTGGTTGGAGAAATTTTGTATGAACAAGCTCTTTCTAGGATGACAGCAGAGAAGGAAACAGCTGGGTGCTTTCTCTGCCTTTCTGAGCTAGCAGATTTTCATCCCACATCTGGATCTTTATTGGTAAAATAGAACAATAAAGAATTAGTTAAAAACAACAGCCACCTGTCATCAATAAGCCAATTAAAAAAGCCTTTTTTTTGTTTTTGTTTTTCGAGACAGGGTTTCTCTGTATAGTTTTGGAGCCTGTCCTGGAACTTGCTCTGTAGATCAGGCTGGCCTCGAACTCACAGAGATCCACCTGCCTCTTCCTCCCTAGTGCTGGGATTAAAGGTGTGCGCCTCTACCACCTGGCAAAAGAGCTTAATTAAAATCGGAAAGCAGAGAAAAAATGTGGCCACTCTGGGAAGAGATCCAAGCAAACCCCTCAATGGTGCTGACCCTGAAGTGAGATCAAAGTTTAAATAGAGGGCCAAGGATGTCCACATCTCAGCAGTTCTGGTGAAGGTGTGGTCCTGTCCACCACTCAACCATCATTATCCGGGCTTTCAGTCTAGTCCTGTAAAGTGGTTGACAAGTTAGAATTGTATGAAATCTCTTTCCAGAGATGTGTTTCCCCTTTGGGCTGATGCCCTTTCCTTCTCCCCGAATGAAATTCCTGGGGGAAATTCCCATTTCTTTGGGGTCCATTGCTTCAACAGTCAGATTGAGAGACACGGGTGTCTCTTTAGAATACCTTCATTTCTGCCGGGCAGGTACATTATCATGACAGAGACAGCAAGTTCCAATCCCTTCCTCCTCTTTTAAAGTCACTAAAGCCATCATGGTGGCCGCCCCCTCACCATCTCCTTAAACCTAATTGCCTTTCAGAGCCCTACCTCCTAATACAACCCTATTGGAGTTAGAGTTTCAATATATGACTTTTGCATGAGCACAAGCCTACAGGCCACAAAAGTCACACACAGACACATACTTATGTCTATATTTGTTCCTATACTGCTATACATTGAAAAGTGAGCCCACACCAATATCCCTCCTATACAGGCTTTTTGGCTCTGTCTCCTGTATTTGCTACTTCCATCTCCTCGGGAGACACTGGGCTGTCCATCTTTAGTATATTGCTCATTTGTTGTATCCTTCACTCTGCGGTAATCTCCATCATCACAGTATCAGTTCCCTCCCGCGTTGCATAGACGCCCTGCTCATCTCGCATTGACTATATTTTGCTAAAGATCATTCACTGCTAGCCATAAATCCAAGTTTAACAGGGTCACCCATATTTTCATTTGCTAAATTCGAAGGGTCACTCAGTTTCACTACCTGCCACCTCCAACGCCCAGGCCTCAGTCCCGGTTTTCTGCAACAGGCGTTGATTTGAAAGCTCCCCAGCCAGCTTCCTGTTGCTCAGCTGCATCCATCTCTGTAGCTTCCCCAGAGTGCCAGCTTACAACACCAAGCCTCTGCTTTGTTCTTTCCCTCTTCCTAAGGTCCCAGAGACCCTCACCCACACCACGGAATTCCAGTCCCACAGCAGCTTCCATCCTGGGGTTTCTTTTAGGAGGACCAAACTTGAATTCAGGCAGCTAAGACCTGAAGGCCTGCCCAGGGCGCCCACGCCCACCAGGGGGCAGTGTCCACACGTGCGGAGCGGCCCGGCCCCGGGAGGCCCATGCAGAGGAAGGCGGTGGCCAGTCGTTGTTAAGCAGTGCAGCGGTGCACAAGAGCACGTGCTGGCCTCTGACCAGGCCCTGGGCACGCAGGACCCTGCGTGTACCCAGGTGTGACCTCTGATGCCAGTCACTCCGCCAGTCGCTCAGACTTCCGGACCCTCTGTCTGATGGTGTCCCAGGCAGTCTGTGATCCTTTGTCCAGGACAGGAAGCTTAGCAGTTTGACTTCTTTATAGCCTGTTTATTTAGGGATGTTAAGGATCCTAGGCCATCGCTGTGAGGTGGGGAGCAGTCTGGGAAGGGGAATAGTGGCGAATTGGAGCCCTATTTACTCTCTGCTTCTTAAAGCAATGCTTTGATATCTAAATGTCTGCGTCCACAGTTTGTGAAAGTTTTACTTCAAAATAGTCTCTTAGGCACTAATTCATGTTTAGTTGCTATGTCTTCCAGCTAGGAGAAGCCTGTATAGGGAAGTACTAGCCACTGTACAGGGTCTTCCACCAGTGCCACCACACAGGGGCAGGGAGCACACCCTACCTAGCCTCCTCATCCTGTCTCACTCATCTGCAGGGTGTTTTCTGGCACCACCAGAGAGATTGCCTTCTGGCCTGGCCTGCTTCCTCTCCCCACACTCTCTGGAGAGATAGCTGGATTCAGGGTTGGTCTACAACTGTCCGGGAACCCAAGACACAGTGACCAGGCCCAGACCAGCAGCACAGGTGGGCACCACCTGTAACTTGGGCTGAGGGCTGGTGTGTGGCTAGTAGTTTGCTCTGTGAGGAAGGAAGATTCTCTTTGATTGGATGTTAGGGGAAAGGGGAGTTGGGGGAGAGGATGCTATTTATTATTGACCCTACTAGGGAGGGAGAAACCAGCAGAACATGGCATTCATGGCATGTGGCATGGTGTGGCATGTCCTTGTCATATCCTTAGCTCTTTGGCTGCTCTGTGACTCAGGCTCCAGGTCAGTTTTGCCCCAGGTTCACATGGGGACCAGAACCACAGTGCACGTGTTGGGACTGGCCCTGGGGAAAGGACTGGGTCTTTGCCTCGTGGGGCCTGCAGGCTGCCCATACCCACAATTCTGTTTTCCACTCCATATGTCCTTCCCAGGGTGCGTGCCAGCAACTTGTGGAGGCTGTGGTTCTACTGGAAAGCCAGGGACTGGGCCAGGAAAGTTGATTCTCTTTGCCTGAGACCAGAATCTGCCAGGGGCTGGCAGTCGACTGGGGGAACCTTTAGCTCCCCTGTCCTTGTGGACTCCGGCAGCGGCTTCTGGGGAGGGGCGACGTCTTTGCAGAGGGTAATACAGGCTCACCATATGGATGAGACCAAACAAAGCAGGCAGGTTGCTGAGGAGGCCGGGGCTGGGCATTCCACAGCAATGCAAATGATGAGTAGAGATTCTCACCCGGAAAGAAGAAGCAACGGCGCAGTGTGGGAAGGCAGTGGCAGTGTTGGTAGATCTGGAAGGGGACATGGTGGTCCGTCTCCTGAGTGGAAAGCACAGTTGGAATAGGAATTGAGCAGTAAAGGGAGGATGGTGGCTCATGCCCTGGGGTTCAAGATGATGATGGCCCAGAAACGCAGGCTCCCTCTGATGAGTGGGGAGGGCTCAGGTACAAGCCAAGGAATTGCTGTCTATAGTCTTGCTTCATCTCGGGGTGGGGTGGGGTGGGGGAGGGCTTCCTCGGAAGGGAAACCTATGAGGGTAGAGATTCCTCTCCCCCTTAACATCTGAAACAGAAGCCAGCAGATCACCCTTAAAAATAAAAAGCTTGGTTAATAATTCAGGTGCAAGAATATAAAAAGTCTTAGAGATAGGAGCTCCGAGTTCCTTCTTTATCTACTCTGGGCTCCTGGAAATACTTGAAGATGGGGTGCTTTTGGGGAACACTCTGGGCCATCTCATGCAGGGCTCAAACTGAGGGAGTGGAGCCTCTGCCTGGGAAAGAAGGGTGAAGACTTCCTTGTGCTGAGGCAATGCAGGCTGGCTGCCCTGTGACTCCAGATCTTGATCCAGGTGAGATGAAGCAGGATCAGGGTGGGTCTATCCCACCTAAGACCCCAGAGACGGTGGCCCTGGTGAGTTCAAGAGGTCTAGGATGTCATGGCCTCACAGCAAAAAGAGGAACAGAGCAAAACAAGGGTTCTTGTTCCAAATGGTTACCAAGGTGAGGGCTCAAGACGGGTCCAAGACAACAGGAGTCAGCCACTGGGTCTGGGCATGGCCTCAGTGTCCCAGGGCTGCATGGGTCGAGGAGCACTGGCCAAAGGTGAGCTTCAGATTTTGATTTTCATGCTGGGACAGGACGAGGTGAGCTGCTGGAGGTCCATAGGCTCAGAGTTGGGGGCAGGAGGTCCTCTGACACTGGGACACAGACAGGGCTCTAACATCAGCACAGTGTTGGCTGACACAAAGGTGGACATACTCAGAATGAAGGTGTTAGCTGTGAGGGAGTAGCTGTCCAGGGGGCTCATGGGTGAAGGAGGGCCTTCATGTGATGGGAGAAGCAGGCTTTCTCCCATCTGGGCGAGACTTGGCTTTTTGTGCTTAGCTTGGAAGCAGGACCGACCTTTCTAGGAAAGAAAAGGCATTCCCGTGAGATAGAGGGGTTGGGCAAAGCCGTGCGGGAAGTCACCTGACCGGGCCCGAGGAAACAGATATGGGGTACTGAGGGCTGGTGGAAACATGTGGGGGAAGCAGACAAGAATGATGGTCGAGTCCCAGAAAGGGACCTTCTTCTCCAGGCACGCTGACTTCTAACAACATTTGGTGACAGTGACTCTGTGTGACATCAAAGACCAGGTCTTAGAAAGCACTGGCACCATCTTCTTGCACCATCTTCCTGGATCACGTACTAGGGGGGAGTCAGCTGCCATGCCACAAGAGGTGTGTGTGTGTGGCAAGAACTAAGTGTCACCAACATTTCATCCAATTGAGTAAAGGCAGTCATATGAGAAGGGGATCCTGTGACTCGCCAAGCTATTAGATGACATCTCTGCGTGCATCCAGACTCAACTTCATGATGCTGTCGTCCCAGCCAAGCTGCTTCTGGGTTTCTGACCCTCAGAAATAGTGAGATGCTATGTGTTGTTTTTGAGCAGCTAAGTTGTTTTTTTGAGGGGGCGGGGTTTGTTACCTATTAACAGATAGCTGATGTAGACACCCAACACCAAGGTATTAATTAGGCATTTGTTATGGCTGGGATTAAAATTTGGAAGTTGACAGCATTTGGATAGCAATCAAGCATGGAGGAGGACATGAAGAAAAAAAAGCTACATCGGGCTTTGAGATTTGTCCCTTGGTGGCAAAGGAAGAAGCTTTCAAACTGAGTTGGCTGTGGTCCTGTGGAGAGACTCCAGAGGATGGATGGAGATGTGATATGCAGCTGACTCTGTCAGGTTCTACATGGTTGCCATAGCAATGGCCCTACTCCTTCTGCTCCTCGCTCAGGGCTAACGAAGATTCTTCTGCGGGAAAAACGAAGCTCTGGTTCTATAATCCTAATACACTCCTCTTTTTTTCTGCTGAGGAAACTCAAGTTCATACATATGTCCCAAGGGCAGGTTGCCTCAGACCTGGGTCTCCTTGGCCCTAGCCTAGGGTTCATAGCACAGGGTCTCTTTACCTCCTGTATTTCCTAGACTGTGGGGCTAGGGAGGGAACCTGGGAATGGGGTGCTATGTAGAACATGGGATGAGATTCCTGACATTAGCATTCTGCGACCCCCCTACAACCTATCAGGCACATGCTGGGGGACATTAACTCTCCTCTGGGGGCAGGGTGGTTGAGGTACCTTTACTGAGAAAGAGGCTGGAGGAACACTCCAGGGTCTGCTAGGCATGTGGCCAACCCATACAAGCCTCGGTTTCTTCAGATGTGGAGGGGGAGTGAGGAATCCTCCCCTGGCTGCTCTGTGGTTCAAAAGCAAGGTTGTCTGGGCCGGAGGGCCTGCCTCCAGTGCTGTGCTTATACAGATGGAGTGAGTGGGGGGAAGAAGTGAAAGTCTTCAGGATGCCCAGGGTGGAGAGGGCCCTGGAGAGCTGGAAAGCCTGCACGATATCAATCTTCTGCTCCGAGCAAATCCAACGCAGCTGCTCTAAGCACTGGAACTGCCACACTCACAAGATCCCCGGCTCTCTGCCAGTCAGGATGGCCCCCTGGGTCTGATTTGCAGTGCAAATTGGTGCTCAGTACTTCCAAATTCTCTTAGCTCTGGAGTGCCCATTCTGCAGGCCCTAGCCCCGTCTCCTGTCCTGTAAGACCCTCCCTTGCTACCTGTCAAATTTGAGATCATAAGAACAGGATGTTGGGAAGCAGAGTGTTGTGTACAGAGAGCCTGAACTAGCCTGGAAGGTGATCTGTGACCTCTTGGCCCACCCATTTTCCCTCACAGAATCTCCTGACTGCTGCCCATAGTCTGAGATTCCCTCCTTAGTTGGTTTGCCTGGGTCCTCTGGGCACCTCCCAAACTTGTTCTTCTCTGACCCTCCTGTTGGCCACGGTACCATTGCTTGTTTTTAAAATGTCCATTCCACTCACATGGCCATTGGCAAGCTAATTCCCACAATGCACTTGGCCCTGAACCCCATCTGCAACTGTGGTCTGTGGTCCCGGGATTCTTTCCCTCCAGATGGCAGACCCCTTCCATGTGTGCATCCCATCCTCAATCCTCTGAGGGTAGACAAGGGGCTCTCAGAAGAGGACCCAGCAAGCCCCCAGCTCTGGCCATTCCTGACCCCACACCAGGCCCCCTCCCATACTGCGGACTTGTTCTGAGGTTTGGAAGCCGTAGAGAGTTTCCCCTTGACCCTGTATTTTCTTTCCCCACTTCTCTTTACTTGAACCCATTTGTAAGCAAAATACCATTTGGGGTGTTGTGTTTATTTTTTTCCTTGTTCCATGGGAAATTACTCAGAATGTATAAGTATGTGTTTTCCTTAGAAAATAGATTGCTTTACATTTTGGGTTTGTGGTTCCTGAGGCAAGTGGGTCTGCAGAAATGGAGGATGCCAAGAGAGCTCATATCCGGAGGCCCTTCAGCTTCAGAACAGCACTCTTCTCTGGGACCAGCCATCCCCTGGCAGCCCCTCAGCTTCTTGAAGCCCTGAGACTGTAGTCTGGGCTGGCCAGACATCTCTCATATATTCTCCTTGGTTCTCCAAGCGCCCGAGTGCTCCATGTAAGGGAGACAGGGAAGCAAGGACATTGGAAGATTCTTGCCAGCCCAGGAGGGTTGTACAAGGTTCCTCAGAAAGGCCCGAGGATCTGTGTTCCAATTCAGCCTTTGCCTCTTGTTATCTGGAGATGTGTACAGACTCTAGAAGCTCTCGGTGCAGAGGGCTGCCATGAAGTTTGAGGAGCTTCACAGTTGCAAGAAATAAGCATGCGTGCTGGGCCTGGTGGCACACGTCTTCAATCCCAGCACTGGGGAGGCAGAGGCAGGTGGATCTTTGAGTTCAAGGCCAGACTGGTCTATAGGGTGAGCTCCAGGACAGCCAGGATTACACAGAGAAACCCTGTCTTGAGAAGCCAAACCAATAAGCAGAAAGAAGCATGGCAGATCTTCCTTCTGTCCTGCTCATTGCAGCCACTTCCTCTTAGGAAGAAATGGGCAAAGGAAGAGAGAGACAGGAGTGGGTACTGTGGCTTCTTTTCATCTCATCCTTCAAGGGGAAGCATCCGAGTTCCTTCCTTAGCCCAGCCCTCTGACCTTGAGCTCTTCTCTTCCACCTCAAGAATCACTTTCTGTTTATACACTTATCCACAGCAGAATTGTTCACAAGAACCAGGAGGTGACAGATGTCTAGATGTCTATAAATACATCTGCCATATTTCCAAATAAATGGAATAGTCTTTGGCCTCCCAAAGGATGGACGTGTATTGCTACATGGGTAAATCTTGAACACATTATGCTAAATGAAATAAATCAGACGTTAAAGGATGGGTGTTTGTCATCACAAGTATTTGGTTCCTACAGCAGTCAAATCCAGAGGTAGAACGTAGGACAGTGATTGCCGAGGGCTGAGGGGAGGATTGAGATTGTTTAGCGGGTAGAGTACTTCAGTTTAGGAACCAGGTCCCACCAAGCCCCAGCAGTCCTGCAGCCCAGTTATAAAATAAACACACAGACACTTGTATTATTTAAACAGTTTGGCCTAATGGCTCAAGCTTCTTGCTATCTAGTTCTTCTATCTTAAATTAACCCATTTCTATTAACCCATTTCTTACCACGTGGCTCGTGGATTACCAGTACTTTACATCATGCTCCTCACCTCAGCCTTCCACTTCCCAGAATTCTCCTCCCTCTTTGTCCTGCCTAATACTTCCCGCCTGTCTACTGGCCAATCAGTGTTTTATTTATCAATCAATCATCCACAGTAGAAAGTTGTATAGATAATAGTGGTGATGTCTGCATAACCACTCGGATCAACTTAATGTCACTTAAAAATGGTGATAGTGACATAATATATTGTAATCACTAGAAAAAAGCAGATGTATATAAGATGCATCAATGGTAACAATGGAACTACAAGTAGCATACTCATATTAAAGTGCATACCCCAGGGACGTGAAGGGATTGATTAGTTCCCAGGGGTTCCCACAGGACAAGGAGTAGAGTGCTAAGCAGCAATTGGGAAGCAACACACAGAAGCCCTGGGAGTCCAAGGAAAGAAGGGTAGTGATGTTTGAGCTGGGCTTTGAAGGATGAGTAAGAGTTTGCTGTTCAGAATCATGGCAGGTTAAGTCAAGGCCTAGAACGTATGAAGTGAATTGGAGTCCAGTCCCTCCAGTTCCCACTGTGTGGCTGAGTTGCAAGAAGCCGGGCGCAGCAGCAGGGATGATTTGGGAAAGGAAAACCTTGGGGTCATGTTGTGAAGCCTCTGGGGCCCATGCCGAAGGCTTTGAAACTGTGGATCACAGCTGAAATGTAAACCTCTCCTGCTTCATGATATCCAAGAACACTATCATTCTGGGCTGAGAGGATTATGTTTTCTTAAAAAAAGGACAATTCCAGATTCCAGGGCCAGGTATTGGGGCAATGTTTTTTTTTGGGGGGGGGGGTGGGGGGGGGTCATCCAAGTCCTTATTCTTTATCATCCTTAAGGTGATCGTGAGTTCTAAATGTTTTGCATCTGGAGGCCTTTACTCTCCTGGGTCCTGTAGTATCCTCTTCTGCTTTCTTGAAGAAAACCTCTTCCAGGAAGTCCTCCTGGGCTAAGCCAATAACATATGGCTGGTCACTCACCTGTCATTATGCTAAGCCCTCTTCCTCATAGGGCAGGAGGGCATGGGTGATGTCAGGCCTATACTCTAAGGCCAGACCAGCTGGGCTTGCTCAAACATCAGTTCTGCTACTTAGCAGTTATGAGAACTTGGGTGCATCATGGGCCGGCTGTCTGTGCCTCAGTTTCCTTATGTGTGAAGTGTCGGAATACATCTCTGTGCTGATGATAACGCCTGCCTTCTGGGTTGTGCTTTGTGCTTACACAGCTGTGTCCGGCCACTGGAGGGGCTGTGTGCGGAAACGGTCCTGGGTTAAGTCAGGGACAGCCAACGAGTTCTGAGCTCACCCATGTGCAGGTCGGGCAGGAGGTGCAGCAAAGGTCAGTGTGGCTAGGGGAAGGAGCGCAGGGTGTCTGATTGGCTCTGGGATGGAGCTGGCCTGGAAACTCCTGACTGGCCTCTTACTGCTCTCAGTCCTTGAAGGAGGCTCCGCCTGGCAGCCTTCCTGAGGAAGCTCCAGATTTACAGAGGCCACAGTTGGCAGGACCAGCTCCCATGTTCCAGAGAAATATGAAGAACACACAACTTGAGGAACATGAAGGCCAAACACATATTTCCTGAATCAATTTGGATATACGATTGGGGGTTTGGCTCACCCATGTTGCCTAAAAGACCTTGGATCATTCTCTACACCGGGCTGGGCATGGCTGGTTGGTCAAAGCCCTTCCTGCTGCATGGCTTTAGGAGTAGGTGTGAAAGAAGTGATGGGAAGTTTAATTACAGGGGGCAAAGCTCAGAGCCCCAGAGCCCTTGCACAGTGAGGACCTCAGCAGCTGGGGCCCTAGGTGCTTAAAACTACAGGTTGGCTGTGTGTAGTGCTGGGCGCCTGAGGGGTGGATGTGTGGAAGCCATGATGCCCTTCTTACTCCTGACCCCTCCCCTCTGTTTGCGCTTGCTATGTGTCCCACTAAATTTCCCTTCCCAGGCAAAGTTTCCATCTCCCGGCTTGGCCCCAAAGTGAAATTCTTTGGAAACTTTCAGCTGTGTTCACTTAGCTATTCTTGAGGGGAAGAAGGTGGATGGGGTGGGTAGGATTTGGTTTCTGCTTCTGTTTGGTACCTGAAATACAAATCTAGAGAGACCCAGAACTTTCTTCTTGGCTGCTCAGGAACTCAGTTGGGGTAAGGCAGGCAGGTGTTATTGTGGAAACAGTTGAAGGCTGGTAGCTGGGACCCCATCAGATCCTAGTTACAGTTGGGATGATTCCTGCAGCCAAGTTCCTTATCTCTCCGGAACCTGCATGCTAATTTCTAAAGCTTGATCTTTGGGAAGAATTTATTCTTTTCAAATTCTGTATGCGTATGTAGCCCACAGGCGAACTGCTTGCTGTCTTGGTTGCAGATTGTGACTTTTATTTGAAACAAGCTTAGCGTTCCTATGTGTGTGGCAGTCATTAGAAGGTTCTAGCTTCTACAGATGCCTGTTTGGCTATTTCAGCCTCCAAATTATAATGGACCACATGGCTGGAGCACAGACATCTCAGTGCGGCATGAAATCAGGCAGCTGGCCTGGGAGGAATGAATCTCTCTCTGGTCACCCTTCCATCTGGATTGCTTGGGTTTTGCTGTGTTCTCTGTCAGGGATAAGCGGGTTGGATGAAGGGTATGATGTTTAATCCTCACATGTTGTTTGGTTTGGGAAATTAAAAACAAAGCATTTCATTGATTTTGATCCAGTCCATTTTTTTTTTTCTTCAGGAAGTCAGGTTGTTGGTCTGGATTTTTTTTTAACCCCAACACCAAAAAAAAAAAAAAAAAAAAAAAAAATCTAGTAATTAAAAAAAGATTTCAAACTGATCTGTGTGTTCCTGTAGGACTGTCTATGGGTCGATACTCTGGGGTGCAGGTTAGCTGAGTGGGGGTGACAGGAGAGCAGCTGGAATTTCTAGACCACCAAAAAGTTACATGGCTTTGACAACCCTTCTAAGACATTGAAATGTGCTGAGTGAGGGCTTTTTAAGTTCTTCCCTAGAGACCCCCAAAGCAAGAGGGTCCCCAGTGTCCTTGGGATTTGCTAGCAGAATAGAGGCAGAGGGTGTGAAAGGGAGAGGGACCCACCCACGTGGCGAGTGTGGGAGACTGTAGACCCCCTCCACTGTTTGCAGTTCTTCCCCCCACCCCTCAGTTCCTGTGACTTTCTCTCCATTCTTGCCTGGGCAGTCAGTGGCTGGGATTATTCCAGGGTCCCTTGCCCAAGGCCTTTTATGTCTTCAGGTTCCGAGGTCCTGGCCCGTTTCTGCTCTCTAGCACCTTCCCTCCCCCATCCTGTACTTGGTCCTCAATGGTCTTGTTTTCCTGTCCACAAATACGAGTTTTATTTTTGATAGCGGAATGGCAAATATGGGGGACAGACTAAGGAGGATAGGCATTCTGGGGTGGCAGGTACCTTTCACATTTGCCCCTCCCTGCTAATTAAGCAGCTAGTGTGGGCAGGATTCCAGGTAGGAGTGTCATGGTTCAAATCCACCTTTGGAGAGATGGGAAGTAGGCATTGGAATCTAGTTTTGTCTGACTTCAAGGCTTGTGTCTTTCTCAGCATATTAAGCCATGTGCCATGGCCTGTAGTCGTGAGCAGTCTCCATGTCTGCCTGGCCTCACAATGATTTCTGTAGGGTCTTGGGCTCTTTGTTCTAGTGATCCTTTCCTTTGTAGAAAAGGGACACATTAATTATTTGTTTTTATTATTTATTTATTTATTTATTTATTTATTTATTTATTTATTTATTTATTTGAGTCAGGGTTTCCCTGTGTAGCTTTGGAGCCTTTCTTGGAACTCACTCTGCAGCCCAGGATGGCCTCGAACTCACAGAGATCTGCCTGCCTCTGCCTCCCGAGTGCTGGGATTAAAGGGGTGCGCCACTACCAACCAGCTATTTGTTTTTATTATATTAACAATCTCTTTTGATTTTGAAAGATGCTAAAACAAATAAATATTTATTACTTTTGCATTTTGGGGGGTCCTAAAAATAGTGTGGTCCTGAGGCAGTAAGTAGGTGCTTAATGACAGAGTCAGCCCTACTTCCTGTATCAGAATCCCCAAGTCTCTTCCAGAGTCCCCTGTACCTGGCTAAGAGTCACCCTCCAAGTCCTCCCAACCTCTCAGCTCTGACATTGGGAGACCAGGTTTGCCCCGGTCCTCGCTCCTTCTCCTCGCCAGCTCTCCGTCTCAATAGGAAATTGACACTGGAAAGAACCCACCCAGATGTTATAAAGTTGCTTTGGGCTCTCTTTCCTCCAGATCCAGGCTGCTCTTTGATCTCATGCCTCCCCTTTCTGTCTTGGCATTGGCTGTTTAAACCCCACAGGAACCTGGGTTGCTTCTGCTTTCTCCGGGAGGAGGGGAGAGGCTCTCTGGCAAGCTGTGTATATGCAGCAGTGTGCCTCACGCTCTAAATGGGGAAGGATTGCCTTCTCCTAAGCTCAGCCTGACATTGGTCAGGTTTGGCCGTAGTAGGAGGTTCCTGTAGCCTAGAGCTAAGTGGTTAAGGACTGGTAGCCAAACTTCCAACTTGTCACTCTCTTCTTCCATTGTAGCCATGCAAGAAAATGGCTTCTAACTTGACCTTGAGATTCTCATAGCCCTCTGAGCCAGAGCAGGGCAAACTATCCCTGACCACCCCTCTGCTCCTTACACTCCCAAGCCCATCCATACCTGGAACTCCCACACCCACGTGAGGGGCAAGCCCACACAACTCAGCCCGATGATTCATGAAATCTTGTGGGCACTCAGGATGTGGGGCATGGTCCAGAAGGAAGGATGAACGTTGCGCTGGCATCTTGCCATGGTCCCAGGAAACCTTTGCTCTGTGGAGTGTGAAGAGGCCAGAAGAAGCAGAAAACAGCCCAGTTCAATGTCTCTCTTGCCAGGCTCGAAGGGACACGCTGTTCTCAGTGTTCCCAGAGGACACCTGCTGTCCGTCTATTTCAGTTTACTGACTCTAGTTATAAGAGCTTTGTTTATGTTTTAAAATAATCGGGCTATTAAGACACGTGGCGGTGGTGGCCCTTTGTCACACATGGTTGACTCATAAGTTGAAAAGGAACAGAATGTGCCATT
This sequence comes from Onychomys torridus, assembly GCF_903995425.1. NCBI lineage: Eukaryota > Metazoa > Chordata > Mammalia > Rodentia > Cricetidae > Onychomys > Onychomys torridus. The sequence continues at coordinate 58,073,853 of NC_050465.1, read as the reverse complement.
AAAACCATTTGTCAGTAAATTGAGGTTATGTAAAGCAAATTGGAAAAGAGATGGATCCCTGAAGTATAATAAGCTGATACTGACAGCAGGAGTAAAACATCAATACTTTCATACCCAAAGTCCCCTTAGGACGTCTGCTGTGATATGCACACTGAAGCCAAACTCTGTATGACTGACTCAGTCAGTTTCCCACCAACTCTTGTACTCTGTAAATGGAGGGAAACGCCACATGTGCTGAGGGCTGAAAGTTGTTACTTTGTAGTCCAGGCTGGACTGATCCAAGTTGGGGCATTCTCTTGACTGTCATACTGACACTTATGTCCTCAGATTGAAATTTAAGCCCTCTGGCACCCGCCTCAAATGGAGGAAAAATGGAGAACATACCACACATCATGCTCGGCTGTTCCCCTAGAGGAACTGCGGTCCAGTCTCCTGATCCAATGAATTCAGCCCTAAAGACTGAGCGTCTTCTGTGTACCAGCCCCCTGCTAGGCACAGGAGTGAGTTGGCAACTCAGACCAGCGTGACTCTTGCAAACATGAGGGGTATAAAACAGTTTGTCTATTTAAAATTTAAATAGTAAGAAAATTGTCTTTACAGTTTATTGAAAAATCAGGTAGAAGAACATCTTCTAGTTTGGCCCTTAAGATTCTCACAGAGTTCTGCACCAGAATACACAGTACAGCCAGAAAAACTGTCCCCAATGACGGTTCCTCTGCTCCCATGTCACAGCCCTACCTGGAGCTTTTTTTTTTTTTTTTTTTTTTTTTGCCAGAGCTGAGGACCAAACCCGGGGCCTTGCGCTTGCTAGGCAAGCGCTCTACCACTGAGCTACATCCCCAGCCCCTGCCTGGAGCTTTTATGCACACAGCCCAGCTCTCCACGCCTAAGTCTTGGGAAATGTGTGTCTGCTGTGGGACGTTTGCTGCAATCATGGAGGGAGGCCCCTGGTGGGAACATTTAAATACAATGAATGCTCTTTGTTTCATTGTTTGTTTGTTTTGCTTTTTAGTCCACTTTCTCATAGCAGTTCTGATGTGGAAGTTTCTAAGTCTGATGTCTTATACTTAAGTCTTATACTTAAGGACAAATTCCTTAAGTGGCCAAGAACCTAGAAGTTTCTACACATCGCACAGGGTAGGGAGTTGGGGAAGTGCAGGGGACGCAGACTTGGCTACCAGTGCACTATGTCCCTTGGAAACATCAGACACAGCGTTTTGATGTCCTCCATCGAGCAGCAGAGCTGGCCTAGGCAATCTCCATTCTGACAGTCCATGGTGGGCATCTTAAAGGCAGCCAGTATGAAGTAGTTCAAGCATAGACCCTGAGTGCCTGGGTTCATCTTGGTTTTGACTTCAAGCTGTCTTTGTATCATAGGTCCAGCCTCTCTGCCAGCTATTGTCCTTGACTGATCAAAGTTTCCTGTCATCTTCCAACTGCTTTGGAAACTGCAGCTAGATGGGTCCCAGCTGTTATGGCCTCTGGCACTTTCCGGATCCCTCTTATTGGAGAACCAAACCTATGACTCTGGTTCCTCCATCTGCTTTAGCACTGCATGCCATGGGGATGAGTCTGGCCCCCACCAGATGGATGTGCTCATTGCACAAATGGCTGGTCTGGAGCATCATACATCCTTCTGCCTTCAGGAGGGAAGATTCCAAGGTCCTTACTGCATGGAGTTTACATTCAAACACAGAGGGAGAAGAGAGAGAAACATACACATGTGAATGCATACATATACTCGACTGTACGCACAACTATGTACTTTGGTGCTAGTGGGTGGTGCAAAAAATATGAAACACATTATGGGGAAGAGCATGAGACAGAACTTTAGTTTAAGCTTGGGTGATCAGGACTTCAAACAGCCCTGCAAAGAGCAGGGGTATGAGCCACTTCATCTAGGGGAGGAGTGACATACAGAGGAGGATAAGCTAGAGCAAAGGCCCTGAAGTAGGGTGCTGGCTGGGATCCAGAACAAAAGGGCCAGAGCTGCTGCACCCGTGTGAGTGAAGGGGAGAAGGGAAATTGTAAGTTTGCCAGGGTGCAGAGGTCAGGCCATGAAGGCCCCCACGAGCAAGGAATTTAAGGGTGATGGGAGCCTTCAGGAGTATTAAATACAGGGGAAAATCCAATCTGATTAAAAGAATTCTCTCCGGGCGGTGGTGGCACTCGGGAGGCAGAGGCAGAGGCAGACGGATCTCTGTGAGTTTGAGGCCAGCCTGGGCTACAGAGTGAGTTCCAAGACAGGCTCCAAAGCTACACAGAGAAACCCTGTCTCGAAAAACAAACAAACAAACAAACAAGCAAACAAAAAAGAATTCTTTACTATACATAAGAGGCAAAAGTAAAGGAAATCTGAGTCCACTCAGGGACAGTTATAGGGGGAAGATATGAGGCATGCTTGGGTCTAGGACCTATGGGTGTGGCATGGATCAGGTGTTAGTGTCTGAAATGGCTCCCAGCCCAGGATGTGGACTCTGTACAGGGAAAGGATGAGATTGATGAGCTCTGTAAGTGAGGGAGGAGAGCACGGAGAGGTGGTAAGCCTGGCCTGGCTCCTTGCTCTGCTTTTGCATACTTGCTTTGCTTGCCCAGGCTGTGCTCACCATGTGAGTTCCTTTTATGACTTCCATGTTGGCTTTTCAATCTAGCAGCCTGCCATCTCCAAACCTACTCTTTTATCCTGTGAAATCCTTTTCTTCTTGGATTTGTATTCTGCTTTTGGGACTTGTCCCTCCTATGCCATTGTTTAAACATCTGTCGGCCTCTCTTCATCCCCTAACCTGACAACCACAGCTACTTCTTCTTTGGCAACCTGTGGTCCCTTCCTGAGGATGAGTTCTAGGCTCCAGCATCCTATCTACTGCTCCTTCTGTGGTGACCTAGGCAGCCTGGACTGGATTCCAGAGGCTCCCACATCCCTCCAGCCTGGTGTCTGGTGAATCCAGGAATGCCTTGCACATCCCCTCATATAGGATTCTTCACTACTTTTCTGCCTTCCCTAGGGGCTGCTTTCAGCTGTCAAGTGATACCCTACCCAGCAGAGGAGTGGAGAATAATTCTGCTTTGGGTGAAGGTTTGGACATATGAGAGACAGGAGGAACACAGTAGACTACCTAAGGGGATGGTCCCAGAGCACTGTGGGTGATTACATCCAGGTGTGTGAAGATACCTTATATGCAGGAGAATCAGGCTGGGCCCTTAACGAGGCCTTGGACAGCTCTACCATGCACTCCTGCACCTGCTTCCCTCAGTTTCAGGTAGCTGCTGACCTTCTTTTCCTCCACTCTCTTTGCCTTGAGATCATCCCTCCCAATAAGCCTTGTCACTTAAGGGGGCCATTTCCTCAGCTCATCATCCGGTTCTTTGACCATGGAGTGAGGGATGTGTCTCAAGAGAGTGCATAAAAGCCTTTTCTTGCTATTTTTGTGATTGGAATGGAAAGAAAAGTAGCTGTTTCCACCTGGCATTGAACCTGGAGGTAGGAGTCTGGGAGTCCCTGGGGGTTGTTTTCCAAGGGCTGTGGAGGGAGCCTGTCTGGTGAAAGGATGCTGGCTGCAGAGAGAGAAGCAGAGATGAACGATATATACAATAGCACAAATGATATAAAATACCTTGGGGTTACTCTAACTAAGCATGTGAAGGACTATATGACAATACATTTAAGTCCCTAAAAAAGAAATTGAGAAGATGTCAGAAAATGGAAAGATCTCCCATGCTCGTGGATAGGCAGGATTAACATAGTAAAAAATGGCGACCTACCAAAAGCAATCTACAGATTCAATGTAACCCCTCAATTCCAACACCCATTTTCACAGACCTGGAAAGAATAATACTCAACTTCATATGGAAAAAAAAAACCCAGGATAGCCAAAAGAATCCTGTACAATAAAACAACTCTGGAGGCATCACAATTCCCGACGTCAAGCTCTACTATAGAACTCCATAATAAAAACAGCTTGGTACTGGCATAAAAACTGACATGTGGACCAATGGAATCGAATTGCAGACCCTGACATTAACCCACACACCTATGAACACATAAATTTTGACAAAGAAGCCAAAAATGTTCAATGGAAAAAAGAAAGCATCTTCAACAAATGGTGGTGGCATAACTGGATGTCAATGTGTAGAAGGCTGCAAATAGATCCATATCTGTCACCTGGCACAAACTAAGTCCAAGTGGATCAAAGACCTCAACATAAATCCAGTTACTCTGAACCTGATAGAAGAGAAAGTAGGAAGTAGTCTTGAACACATTGGCACCAGAGGTCACTTTGTAAATATAACACCAGTAGCACAGACACTGAGAGAAATAATCAATCAATGGGACCTGTTGAAACTGAGAACCTTTTGCAGAGCAAAGGACATGGTCAACAAGACAAAGCAACAGCCTACAGAATGGGAAAAGGTCTTCACCAACCCCACATCTGACAGAGGGCTGATATCCAGAATAGATAAAGAACTCAAGAAATTAGACATCAAAATGCCCAACAGTCCAATTAAGAAATGAGCTATAGAACTAAACAGAGAATTCTCAACAGAGGAAGTTCAAATGGCTGAAAGACATTTAAGGAATTGCTCAACATCCCTAATTATCTGGGAAATGCAAATCAAAATGAATCTGAGATACCACTTTATACCTGTCAGAATGGTTAAGATCAAAAACACAGAAGACAGCTTATGCTGGAGAGAATGTGGAGCAAGGGGAACTCTCCTCCACTGCTGGTGGAACTGCAAGCTTGTATAGCCACTTTGGAAATCAATATGGCACTTCCTTAGAAAACTGGGAATCCATCTCCCCCAAGACCCAGCTGTAGCACTCTTAGGCATATACCCAAGGAATGCTCAATCATACCACAAAGGCATTTGCTCAGCTATGTTCATATCAGCATTGTTTGTAATAGCCAGAACCTGGAAACAACCTAGATTCCCTTCAACTGAAGAATGGATAAAGAAAATATGGTACATACACACAATGGAGTACTACTCAGCAGAGAAAAACAATGACATCATGAGGTTTGCAGGCAAATGGATGGATCTAGAAAAAATCATCCTGAGTGAGGTAACCCAGACTCAGAAGGACAAACATGGTATGTACTCACTCATATAGGATACTAGATGTAAACAAAGATGACTAGGACTGCTACACAACTCCAGGGAGGCTACCTAGAAAACAGGACCCTAGGAAAGACACAGCCATCGCCCAATGACAGGGAAATGGATGAGATCTACATGAACAACCTGGACGACAGTGGGAGTAATGAAGGGTAAGGTTTGAGGGAAAGAAAGCTTTAGGGGAGCAGGAGATCCAGCTGGCATCAAGAACAGAAAGGGAGGAACAAGGAATAACAGACCATGATAATGAAGACCACATGAGAACAGGAAGAGGCAGAAGTGCTGGAGAGGTCCCCAGAAATCCACAATGATACATCCTCTGTAGACTGCTGGCAATGGTCGAGAGAAAGCCTGATCTGACTAGTCTGGTGATCAGATGGCCAAACACCATAACGGTAGTGCTGGAACTCTCATCCAATAACTGATAGAAGTGGATGCAGAGATCCTTGGCCAAGCCCCAGGTGGAGCTCCAAGAGTCCAATTGTCGAGAAAGAGGAGGGACTGTAAGAGTGAGAATTGCTGAGACAAAGATTGGAAAAGTACAGGGACAAATAACCAAATGAATGGAAGCACATTAATTATGAACCAAAAGCTGTGGAGCCCCCAGCTGGATCAGGCCCCCTGGATAAGTGAGACAATTGAATAGCTTGAACTGTTTGGGAGGCACCCAGGCAGTGGGACCTGGACCTATCCTTAGTGCATGAGCTGGCTGTTTGGAACCTTGGGCTTACACAGGGACACTTTGCTCAGCCTGGAAGGAGGGGAATGGACCTGCCTGTACTGAATCCACCAGGTTTAAATGAATCCCCAGTGGAGTCTTGGCCCTGGAGGAGATGGGAATGGAAGGGAGGGGCTGAGGGGAAGGTGGGGGCGGGGCAGGGGGGGGGAAGACAGGGGAACCCATGGCTGATGTGTAAAATTAAAACACAAATATAATAAATAAAAAATCATAAAAAAGAAAAGAACCTTGCTCTGAGTAGCAAGGTTATAAGAAGTAGATGAGAGAGAGAGAGAGAGAGAGAGAGAGAGAGAGAGAGAGAGAAGGAAGGAAGGAAGGAAGGAAGGAAGGGAGGGAGGAGGGAGGGAGGGAGGGAAGGGAGAAGGAAGAGAGAAGAAAGAAGAAAGAAAAAGAAGAAAGAAAGAAAGAAGAAAGAAGAAGAAAGAAAGAAAGATCTC